>NC_028639.1:42996130-42996740 GCF_001406875.1 Solanum pennellii | reverse complement strand
AACCCCAAAAGAGGATAGTGAATTGGGCTACTCAGACTTCACCCTAACACTCACTATCCATTTACCCACCCCCTACAAAAAAAGCATGCAATTGTCCCCAATGCATAAAAATGTAAATACTAGAGTGGTAGGTGAAGCAAACCTGTGGCGCAAAGCGCCGTCGATCAGCAAGATGGTTGGTCCGGTTCCCCGGAACCCACGTCCTCTGCAATCTGGACACCCTCAGTGGTGTCCTCAGCAACAACCGCACCATCAGTAGTGCCTCCAGCAATATCTACAGTGCGGGAGCTAGACGCCCCAGTCGCTAACTCTGACGCTCTCATCTGGTGCGCCGCCTCCTCAGCAAGTGAGGCTCTCCGCGCAGCCTCCATCTCTCGGCGCTCCTTCTTCCTTGCTCGCGCCTCGTCCTCTGCTCGACCCCTACGCCTCTTGGCACTCTCTCGAGGGGGAGGTGGTGGAATGTCATAAGTAGCAAAAGGGCCGCCAACACTGTGTCCTAAGCAGGCTCGACAGGAGAGGCCTCAGACTTCGGCACCCTAGCCTCTAAGATCGTGTCGATGTCTGTACGAAGATTGTCGACTGCAGCCTGAAGAGTCGCCACATCCACCGG
>NC_028639.1:42879265-42994673 GCF_001406875.1 Solanum pennellii | reverse complement strand
ACTATCTGCCAGCGGTAGTCGAACTCGGCAGTGAGGGGGGTCCGAGAAGCATCAATACTCTCGCCGTATAGAAACCGGCAGATGGCTGGCAAGGAAATGTCAACCTCTACGCCCCGAACTCGGACCTGCTCCAGTGGGGCCTGTTTAGCGGGGGAATCCCGCCTATCGATCTGTGATCGGAGAGTCGCTACGTAGGATGCGTAGAACTCCCGAACCATTTCTTCGCTGTATCGTCCCAACGGACGTGCTGTCCACTCCAAGCGATGCCTGGTGAAGAGATTGTGGATTTCAGGCATCGTTGGGAGGCTCCCTGTAAGTACCCGCCGCTCAAAAGTGAGTGTCCGAGTCATTACTCCCTTATCAGTGAGGAACTTGGCGTCGGAGTAGACTTGAAACTGCCCGTCGACACACCAACGGTTGGGCTGGTCAGTGGCAGGGGTGGGGACCTGAGCTGGTGAGCGGGATGAAGAGTCTGAACTATCAGCCTCCTCAGACGAGGCTGACGCTGCAGCGGTGGCGGGTGGGGGAACCTCAGCAGAGCCAGAGGCTTCCTCGGACCATGATACTCCTAAGGAGCCAGACGCTCCTTCCTCATTTGTGGCTGACCCAGAGGGTGTGCAGGTCAGTGTGCGCTCCTCATCAGACTGGGAGGCAGTGACTACGCCGGACGCCACCTTTTTGGGTGTGGCTCTGGGAGCACGCGCAGCACGGGATGGGGCGGAAGTGCCTGGGGGCAGGTACTCAGGGTCACGCTCATCATCAGAGCCGATGACCATGCGGGCAGACGGGGCGACAGACTTCGATCGCCCGCGTGCGTAGATGCGGTCTTGCTTGAGTGACATAGTAGATAGTACGTGTAAAGGATTGATATTAGTATGAGTAGTGGCAAACAAGACAGGCAAAACCATACGAAATAAAACATTTAAAATAGAGTGTCATTGATATTGAAACTGTATCACACGACGGGCCTGGTGACGGCTCGTCGTGTCTATGACGGACCGTCATGAGGTCCGTCGTGTTTTACTTAGTCGATGTATACATAAAGAACCCTGAAGGAGAGTCTCTGACTAGCATGACGGTATATGCAGGACGGACCGTCAAAGGTAGGACGGTCCGTCGTAGGTGTCTGTCGTAGGACACTTAAAAAAATATGGAGACCCTTAGCAGAGGGGTCTCTGACCATCATGACAGTATATGCAGGACAGACCATAACAGGTACGACGGTCCGTCGTAGGTGTCCGTCGTAGGACACTTAAAAAAATATGGAGACCCTTAGCAGAGGGGTCTCTGACCATCATGACAGTATATGCAGGACAGACCATAACAGGTACGACGGTCCGTCGTAGGAATCTTAAAAAAAATATGGAGACTCTTAGCAGAGGGGTCTCTGACCATCATGACAGTATATGCAGGACAGACCATAACAGGTACGACGGTCCGTCGTAGGAATCTTAAAAAAAATATGGAGACTCTTAGCAGAGGGGTCTCTGACCATCATGACAGTATATGCAGGACAGACCATAACAGGTACGACGGTCCGTCGTAGGAATCTTAAAAAAAATATGGAGACTCTTAGCAGAGGGGTCTCTGACCATCATGACAGTATATGCAGGACAGACCATAACAGGTACGACGGTCCGTCGTAGGAATCTTAAAAAAAATATGGAGACTCTTAGCAGAGGGGTCTCTGACCATCATGACAGTATATGCAGGACAGACCATAACAGGTACGACGGTCCGTCGTAGGAATCTTAAAAAAAATATGGAGACTCTTAGCAGAGGGGTCTCTGACCATCATGACAGTATATGCAGGACAGACCATAACAGGTACGACGGTCCGTCGTAGGAATCTTAAAAAAAATATGGAGACTCTTAGCAGAGGGGTCTCTGACCATCATGACAGTATATGCAGGACAGACCATAACAGGTACGACGGTCCGTCGTAGGAATCTTAAAAAAAATATGGAGACTCTTAGCAGAGGGGTCTCTGACCATCATGACAGTATATGCAGGACAGACCATAACAGGTACGACGGTCCGTCGTAGGAATCTTAAAAAAAATATGGAGACTCTTAGCAGAGGGGTCTCTGACCATCATGACAGTATATGCAGGACAGACCATAACAGGTACGACGGTCCGTCGTAGGAATCTTAAAAAAAATATGGAGACTCTTAGCAGAGGGGTCTCTGACCATCATGACAGTATATGCAGGACAGACCATAACAGGTACGACGGTCCGTCGTAGGAATCTTAAAAAAAATATGGAGACTCTTAGCAGAGGGGTCTCTGACCATCATGACAGTATATGCAGGACAGACCATAACAGGTACGACGGTCCGTCGTAGGAATCTTAAAAAAAATATGGAGACTCTTAGCAGAGGGGTCTCTGACCATCATGACAGTATATGCAGGACAGACCATAACAGGTACGACGGTCCGTCGTAGGAATCTTAAAAAAAATATGGAGACTCTTAGCAGAGGGGTCTCTGACCATCATGACAGTATATGCAGGACAGACCATAACAGGTACGACGGTCCGTCGTAGGAATCTTAAAAAAAATATGGAGACTCTTAGCAGAGGGGTCTCTGACCATCATGACAGTATATGCAGGACAGACCATAACAGGTACGACGGTCCGTCGTAGGAATCTTAAAAAAAATATGGAGACTCTTAGCAGAGGGGTCTCTGACCATCATGACAGTATATGCAGGACAGACCATAACAGGTACGACGGTCCGTCGTAGGAATCTTAAAAAAAATATGGAGACTCTTAGCAGAGGGGTCTCTGACCATCATGACAGTATATGCAGGACAGACCATAACAGGTACGACGGTCCGTCGTAGGAATCTTAAAAAAAATATGGAGACTCTTAGCAGAGGGGTCTCTGACCATCATGACAGTATATGCAGGACAGACCATAACAGGTACGACGGTCCGTCGTAGGAATCTTAAAAAAAATATGGAGACTCTTAGCAGAGGGGTCTCTGACCATCATGACAGTATATGCAGGACAGACCATAACAGGTACGACGGTCCGTCGTAGGAATCTTAAAAAAAATATGGAGACTCTTAGCAGAGGGGTCTCTGACCATCATGACAGTATATGCAGGACAGACCATAACAGGTACGACGGTCCGTCGTAGGTGTCCGTCGTAGGACACTTAAAAAAATATGGAGACCCTTAGCAGAGGGGTCTCTGATCATCATGACGGTATATGCAGGACGCACCATCACAGGTACGACGGTCCGTCGTAGGAATCTTAAAAAAAATATGGAGACCCTTAGCAGAGGGGTCTCTGACCATTATGACGGTCGTGCAGGACGGACCGTCGAGAAGGAGACGGTCCGTCACATGTGTCTGTTAGGAAACACTTGGGAAAAAAATGAGAGACCCTTAGAAACAGGGTCTCTGACAACCGGAACGGTTGTGCAGGACGGACCGTCGTGAAGACGACGGTCTGTCACATGTGTCCGTTGGGAAAGGGTGCTAGGGCTTTTGGAACGGACCCTACGACGGTCCGTCGTGGGTACGACAGTCCGTCATCGGGGTCTCTTTCTGAATAACACTGACAGAACTGGGGGTACCCCATGCATCCCCGATGAACCCATATGGTCTTGTAGTGTTTTGGACCTACGTTTGTCTATCCCAACTACCTAGGAAACTAGCAATGCAAAAGCACCTATGTCTAGGGTTGTCAACATGGCAAATTCGAACATTTTGAACCTAGGTTTCGACATAATAATATAAAGGAAAAAACATACGACAAAGAACTAAGCTAATACTAACTAATAAACAAAAATGCAAGATAAATGAGTAAAAATTCGAGACACATACCTTAGAAATGGAGAAAAAGCAAAAGGACAATTACTCAGTTGGCAAGGTAGACACCTACATCAGCAGCTCCGACTAGTAGATGAAAATTTTAGGGCTTTGGAGAATTGTGGGGGAACAATGATCTAGGGGGAGAATATGGAAGTTGAAAAGAGAGGGATGTGGGAGGAATAATGAAGTAATGGGGTGAAATGAGGTGTTGGGGGGTTTAAAGGGTCTGATTTTGAAAAAGGGTCCAGTCGTGTCGGGTATAACTCATTAATCACGCGACGGTTCCCCGACGACGGTCCGTCGCAGTTGTGACGACCCGTCGTTGGTTCCGTCGTGTGTGCCCTAGTTTCAAAATAACAGAAAAACGTACCTGGTACGACGGATGAATACGACGGTCCGTCGTAGGCGCAACGGACCGTCGCTGTATCCGTCAGTGACTGCTGCAAAGTAATTTTCTGTAGAATTTCCTGGTGATGTGCCTGCAAATATAAAAACCCATTAGTAGAAAAATGCTACCATTACTAAAAAGACTATAAGTATTGGGTTGCCTCCCAACAAGCGCCTGATTTAATGTCGCGGCACGACTGGGGACACTTGATTACTCAGCCTTCATCAAGATGGTATGCCTCTATCACTTCATTCCCCGATGCTTTATGCCCAAAATAGAGTTTTATTCTATCTCTATTCCTCTTAAAACTCACTCCCTCCTTGGATTTTAACTCAACTGCTCCATGAGGGAATACTTGGGTAATCAGGTAAGGGCCAGTCCATTTGGACTTGAGCTTGCCCGGAAGACAAGGCACCCCAGAACTGTCTACAAGCACCAAATCCCCAACCATAAACTCTTGTTTTCCAATTTTCTGTTCAGTCTCCTTCTTCATATTTTCTATGTGGGATATGGCAGATACCGATTGGAGCTCACCACTCTGCCTCATGGTCCTACAAATATTGAAGGTCGCTTCTTCATTATTCAACCGAAATGTCATCTCTCCCTTCTCCATATAAACTAAGGCTCTACCTGTAGAAAGGAATGGCCTCCCAAGAATAATAGGCACTTCAAAATCGACCTCACAATCAAGAATAACAAAATCAGCCGGAAAGATGAATGACTCCACTTTTACTAGCACATCATGGAGTATTCCTATAGGCCTTTTCACTGTCCGATCAGCCATCAGTAGCCGCATCGCAGTGGGTTTTGGATCCCCCAAACCCAACTTCTTGTAAATTGAGAGGGGCATGAGATTTATGCTTGCCCCCAGATCACATAATGCTTTCGCAAAATGTAATGACCCAACTCTACAAGGAATAGTGAACGCACCAGGATGTTCTTTCTTTTGTACGGGGGATCTTGTAGCAATAGAACTACAATGCTGCAGTCTATCATCATCCTCGAAAGTGACCGATCTTTTCTTGGTGACCAGATCTTTCATAAATTTGGCATAACCGGGCATTTGTTCTAGAGATTCTACCTAAGGGACATTGATAGAAAGCTGCTTCAACATTGTTATGAAACGCCGGTATTTACCATCCTTGGTCTTTTTCACTAATCTCTGAGGGAAGGGTGGTGGCGGCCTAGGCATGGGAATTACCTTCATAGGTACTTCAGCATCTTTTCCATTACTTTCCTCTGCTTCACCACTACCCTTTACCACATTATCATTATCCTTTCTCACATTTTCCTCAGTACATGGCATAGGTGGGTCAATGGTTTGCCTACCACCCCGAGTAGTGATTGCCATACAGTGCGCATCATTCATTGGATTTTGGACAGTGTTGCTAAGAAAAGGGTGCCCGGTTGCCGTGTGTTCACTGTCGCAGATAATAGGGCCACTTGCAGTTCGATCTATTTAATCGAAATTGCATGTTTATCAACTTTTTGCCCAATACTAGCAAAATCACACCTCAACTCTTTAATGTGCTCATCATTAGCATCGAACCTCCTCATCATTTTGTGCAACATATCCTAAACTCGTGCCATACTATCTCCACCATCCCTAGGAGTAACTTCACGATTTTGAGGAGGGACATAGGGCCCATTCCTGTCGTTTCTATTAGCATAGTTACCCCTGTTAAAGTTGTTGTCGCGGTTGTAGTTTCCATCTCGGACATAATGACCCTCACGGTTGTAGTTACCATAGTTCCGACCTTGGTTCCCTTGACCTTGGCGCAAAAAAGTTATCCTGATTTGAGCCTTGGGCGCTTGGTCGGAAAGCCCCCGTCTTCTCATTTACTGCATAAGTATCCTCCGCATAATAGCATTCATCATTAGGAGGTGGTGGTTTAGCCAAGTAGTTGACTGCATTAATCTTTTCTGCACCCCCAGTGACATATTTTAGTACCAACCCAAGCTCAGTTCTCATCTGAGCCATTTCTTCACAAATCTCATCTGTGGCTGGGTTGTGAGTGGACTGCACTGCGAAGGTGTTTCTCCCTGTATCAGATTCCTAGTACTCCAAGCTTTGTTATTCCGGGAGATTTTCTCTAATTTTTCAGCAATTTCAGCATAAGGACATTCTCCATAAGATCCATCTGCTATAGTGTCCAACACCGCTTTATTGTTATCATCCTGTCCCCGATAGAAGTATTCCTTCAGTGACTCATCATCTATACGGTGATTTGGAACACTTCTCAAGAATGAGGTGAATCTATCCCAAGAACTGCTAACTGACTCTCCTGGTAGTGCCACAAAGTTATTCACTCTGTCTTTGTGGTTTAGTTTCTTGGAGACCGGGTGGTAGCGTGCTAAGAAGACATCCCTTAGTTGATTCCAAGTGAAGATGGAGTTGTATGGGAGCTCTGTGAACCACATAGCAGCCTCTCCCGTCAGTGAGAGAGGAAACACTCTGAGAGCTATTACATCTAAATCCAAATCAGGCCTCCCTACACAACTCTTACACACTGCCCTTACCTTAGCTATATGGGCATGTGGATCCTCAGAAGGTAGCCCTGAAAACAAACCTCTGGCAGTGAGCATTTGCATCAGGCTACTAGTTACCACAAAAGTGTGGCCTGTTGGTAGAGGAGGCAAAACCAGTGGCCCATCCGAATCTGCTACGTTATCATAGCCTCTGTAGTATGCTTGGGGCCGTGGAACGAGATTTTGTCCCCTCTGTTGGTGTTCACCCGGAGCATTGGGTAACATCTGACCATGAACATCAACCGGAGCAGGGATGTTCTGGTTCGGATCCTCTTCATTTATTCCCAAGTTTCGATTCATATTGCATAGTGTACGCTCTAACTCGTGATCGTAGGGAAACAATGGTTCTCTTCCTCTCCGTGTATTTGGCATACAAGGAGGATAGTTCTAAAAAAATCAAAAACAATAAAACAAAGTAAAATCAAGAAAATATCAACTAAAATATAGTAATAAGTTCAAGTTAATCTAAAAGCTATTATCCCCGGCAGCGGCGCCAAAATTTGATACGCTCAAACTTACTTCTCAAATAAGAAGTAAAGCGGTCGTGTCAAGTAAATAACCCAACTAGTTAGGTTGGGATCGTTCCCACGAGGAAAATAATCTAGACTTAACTTCAACCTGTTATTACTATTGTTTGGTCAATGACTTCCTTGGAAAGTAAAAACAATAAATGGGGGGTTTATATTTCTAAATGAGTGAAAATAATTAACGAACTTGAAAGAGACACTTAACTGCTTTGACAGTTGAATTTTAATCAATTAATCAAAGTAACTAGGGTTTACGTGTTCTCCACAGGTTCATAACTTGAGAATTCTAACTATAACAATTCTTTCCTAGTATCTTGCATGCAAAGTGATAAGTTATGTATTTCTAAATCCTTGGTCCGGCATCTAGAAAATCTCACTCCGCACCTTGGTCCGGCTACGTGTGTTGCTTTCCTAACCCTTATCTTTACCTCATATTAAGCATCGCATTCAATATTTGACTCAGTTATTACCTCGTACCAATCAATGCTAGCCTATTAGATAGTATACACTAAATCTATGTTAATAACTCTTTTCCTATTAACTACCTCGTTGTTCCGGCAAGTAGCATTAAGGCGAGTTCTAACGTTGATCATCCGTTAAAAAGACTTCTAAGCGAAAGAATTATTAATACATGCAAGACACTAATCTAGAATTGTTATTTTAGTTAGGGTTTATCTCATTATTTGCCTATGGTTCCCCCACCCCTAGTTATGGAGTTTAGTTACTCATGGCCATAGACACAATATTCCAATATATTAAATAAGAATTCATGTACTTACTTCAATGAGAATGAGTAAAATCCGAAAGTTTGCTTGATTAATCACCACAAATCACCAACAATCAATGGTAATCCAAATTCTAACACTAATACAAAGAGTCTAATAATATGATGTCTAACTATCTGGTGTCTAACCTCAAAAACGAGGTTTTTCGAACTATTTATAAAAAACAAAAACCTAATTAAACAAGAATTCTAATTCCTGGAAATCTGCAGAAACGCGGCTGGGTCGACGGACCTCGCGACGGACCGTCGTGGTCACGATGGACCGTCATGGACTCCGTCGTCCCATACTTGTGCAATTTCTTCTACTGCTCTCTTCATTCCCCTCGACGGCAAGTATGACGGACTGTCATAGGCACAACGGTCCGTCGAGGGTCTTCGTTCCAAAACACTTCAACTCTTGGAATCTGGGTACTGGGATCACTTCTCTGAACATCACGACGAACCTGCAGGACGGACCGTCATAGCCACGACTGACCATCACAAGCTTCGTAATCCCACACTTGGTCAGACTTCCCCATCTTCCTTCAGCAGCTGCACTACGCTGCCACCTACGGACCGTCACAGGCACGACGGACCGTCATAAGCTCCGTAGGTGGTCTCTTCTGCATTTTTTCGCTCAAAATCTCCGCATTCAGCTTTGGACAGATTTCCTTCAAAACAAAGAGAAACTTATATAAAAATTAGCACAAAAAGGCTTTCGGACACACTAAACTTAAGGAAAAAGTATTAATTATATCGTGAAACCACGGTATATCACCCTTCTAGGGTTTCATCATTTCATTACATAATATTCATTTTATCGTATGCTAATGCACTTGGCCATTTAGTGTGTTTTACACTCTTACTTAACCCGTCTAGGGTTACATCATTTCATTACGTACATCTTAGGTTCACTTATTTTTAAATGTATGCTAGACTTATGGGTCTATACATACAAGCAATGAGGCTTCATTCATAGTTTGTTTAAATGATTCATATCTTCCTAAGATTGTGTGGTACAAGACTTATACATCTTGTTAGTGTGCTGAGACCTTGATTTCGATCTATGTAGGCATCATTATTTTTAAACATTTATTCACATATGAATTATGTATCAATATGGAATTTCGTCAAAAGAATCCGGTTTCGAATCACTTGAACAACCCTTTGCCATTTTCCTTAATTTCAATTTTTGTGTCCTTTGGATTGGGAATCAAGATTCGATACCCAATGCTACCATAATTATTTTTTTCTCTTCTTCAGTTTTAGTCTAACCAGCTTGCTGAGGCCATGTGATCAATTCCCCGCGACCCCATATATATATATATATTTTTTATTGTTACTCCCTCCTTTGCTCTCAATTTCGCTACTGACCAAGGGGTAGTGGGATCGATCCCCCACATCCCTCTTTACATTTTTTATTAATTTTCTTCTACAATCGTTGAGGGGCATGGGATCGATTCCCCACGACCCTATATATATATATTTTTATTTTTATTATGTTGGGGTCTTCCGTGTTGTGTGATCGAAACCCCACGACAACATTTTCTTAATCCCCTTTTTTTTCTTTGCGAAATTCGTCGAGCCCAGCCCCTAGTTCGAGCCCAGCCTAGCGCATTTTTATTTATTTATTAGGGTAAGCCTTAGTGAGGTCTTGGGTTCGATCCTTGCAGACCTCACCTTTTTTTTATTATTTTTTTGACGTTAAAATTTTCCAGATACTATCTACCCCCTATTTCCAGGTTCTGGAAGTATATTCCACGAATTTATGCATCATTTTATGGGTCATTTTAGCATTTTTTTCTTAGTCATTCGTTAGGGTTCTTAAGACAAGTTAGAGGAATGATTTGGTGATTTTTTTTAACTAGAGTCGATAGCATTTAAACCATGTGATTATCACGTCTTAAGAACATCTAATTACACATAAAACACAAGTGATTCTATGTTATTAGGATGATAAACCAGAGACTCAAAGTCATAGAAACAACCTTGCACAAATACAATCATGACTACATTCATATTTTTGAAGGACACAAAAACATAAGCACATAATCATGAAGACATACTCGAAATGAGATCGTCGCCACACACACAGTGTCCCTAAATTTTACCAGCAAACATACCAACCTATTATTATTGGGAGCTAGTGACAAGGAACATTAAAAGGAAGAACAACCCTAGTTTTCGTAGTAGATTTATCTCAGACTTAAGGGTCTCTTGGGAAAAGGTACCTTTTTTACGTTCAAACCTCTAATTGCTGCCCAAAGAACTCCTCCAAACTCACGTCCAACACCAAAAGTTCAACGCCAAACTCATAAAAATGGAAAGAAACACTATGGAACATACTCCACTAACTCAATCCTATAACTAAGCTAGATTATAATGAGAAAGCATCCTCGAATGCATGAGGGCCTACAAAGTACGGTTGAATGCTCCACGTCCGGATAGTTTCAGCGTAAACCTGTAGCTCTAGCGGCAACCTGTGTCTGCACCAAAAATTGTAGAGTTGTATAGGGTTAGTACACACTTGTACTAAGTATGGGTATATGCAATAATAAACCAAGGACATGCATGAGTAAGAATAGCTCTTTCCTAACAACATGATTATGGGTAGTCAAGTCAGTTGACTTGCCAAATTGGGATTAGGAAAGTTGGTGACCTTTCAAAATTTGGATTAGCAAAGTCATGCAATGAGAGTAACATGCATCATCATACTTATCATATTGCACACAACACATAACATCTTGCACATAGCACATAACATATTCCTTATAGAGCACAACATTTTGCATATCATTCGTTCATATGCCATGAGACCTTGGAATCATGGACTTTACATCAAGACTTTCAAAAAAATGAGGTCTCAACATATGGGACCTCAACTAGGGATCCTTTTTTAGGAAACATATAGTCTTCTTCATTCATTCATACGTACTTCTTTTTATTTCATTCATGGGCTAGTATAAACACCAGCTATACCTAGGATGTAGTTTAAGACTTTCATCAGGTTCGCTGTGCAATGATAAAGAATGACCTAGTATCATTACTTAAGTCTTTCTCACCTCTCGATTATCCTATCCTAACACCGTTGGTATCATTCATTTCATTATGTGCATCATTTGAGTCTAGCGTCAATTATTCATGGGGAAATTTAACTTTAACCAACATAGATCAAGTAAGCATCATGAAATCCAATGTCTCCCCCACAACGAAAAAAGGTGAAATCACCGGCCAAAATTACCCAAAAATTGATAGCGTAAATGGGTATTGAACCCTGCCAAATCCCTGTATTGGCAGTATAGGTTCAATAACTAGTAGATATAATGAGACCCATATCCGGCATGCCAGACAGTCTCATCTCATGAGAGTTACGTGAACCTCCGCGTTTACCGAAAGTAGGCATCACCACTCATAAGTAGTCTATCGGTGCTCAGTATAAAGTTCCACTACATTCAACTCATACGTCATGGAAGTTGGCTTGTAGTATGAGGACATCATAGCTCAATGTATAATTTCTCATATCATAATTAGTAATAATTGTGTTAATTTCAAAACTTTCATTAGAGTGTTCATAGAGGTTTGTCTCTTCATTAAGTTTACACTCTCATACGTGAGTATGTTTTGGTAACATTTACTCAGGCTCATTTGAGATTGCTCTCATTTTTTTACATTGGCCTCACATCATGTTGTCACCACATTCATTAACATTAGCACATTTTTTCTTCATAATTACTCACCCCTTTTTACGTGAATGTTCATTTCATCATACACCAATGCACTTGGCCATTTGTATGTTTCACACTCTTACTTAACCCTTCTAGGGTTTCATCATTTCATTACATAATATTCATTTTATCGTATGCCAATGCACTTGGCCATTTAGTGTGTTTTACACTCTTACTTAACCCTTCCAGGGTTACATCATTTCACTACGTACATCTTAGGTTCACTTATTTTTAAACGTATGCTAGACTTATGGGTCTATACATACAAGCCATGAGGCTTCATTCATAGTTCGTTTAAATGATTCATATCTTCCGAAGATTGTGTGGTACTAGACTTATACATCTTCTTAGTGTGCTGAGACCTTGATTTCGATCTATGTAGGCATCATTATTTCTGAACATTTATTCACGTATGACTTATGTATCAATATGGAATTTCGGCAAAAGAATCCGGTTTCGAATCACTTGAACAACCCTTTGCCATTTTCCTTATTTCAATTTTTGTGTCCTTTTGCTTGGGCATCAATATTCGATACCCAATGCTACCATAGTTTTTTCTTTCTTTCTCTTCTTCAGTTTTAGTCTAACCAGCTTGCTGAGGGCATGTGATCAATTCCCCGCAACCTCATATATATATATTTTTTATTGTAACTCCCTCCTTTGCTCTCAATTTCACTATTGACCAAGGGGTAGTGGGATCGATCCCCCACATCCCTCTTTACATCTTTTATTAATTTTCTTCTACAGTCGTTGAGGGGCGTGGGATCGATTCCCCACGACCCTATATATATATTTTTATTTTTATTATGTTGGGGTCTTCCGTGTTGTGGGATCGAAACCCCACGACAACATTTTGTTAAACCCCTTTTTTTTTCCTTGTGAAATTCGACGAGCCCAGCCCCTAGTCCGAGCCCCGCCTAGCGCATTTTTTTTTATTTATCATGGTAAGCCTTTGTGAGGTCTTGGGTTCGATACTTGCAGACCTCACCTTTCTTTTAATTATTTTTTTGACGTTCATGATTTCCAGAAACTATCTACCCCCTATTTCCTGGTTCTGGAAGTTTATTCCACGAATTTATGCATCATTTTATGGGTCATCTTAACATTTGTTTCTTAGTCATTCGTTAGGGTTCTTAAGACAAGTTGGAGGAATGATTTGGTGATTTTATTTAACTAGAGCCGATAGCATTTAAACCAGTGATTATCACGTCTTAGGAACATCTAATTGCACATAAAACACAAGTGATTCTATGTTATTAGGATGATAAAACAGAGACTCAAAGTCATAGAAACAACATTGCAGACATACAATCATGACTACATTCATATTTTTGAAGGACACAAAAACATAAGCACATAATCATGAAGACATACTCGAAATGAGATCATAGCCACACACACAGTGTCCCTAAATTTTACCAGCAAACATACCAACCTACGATTATTGGGATCTAGTGACAGGGAACATGAAAAGAAGGAACAACCCTAGTTTTCGGAGTAGATTTATCTCAGACTTAAGGGTCTCTTGGGAAAAGGACCACGAGGATGAGAATCCATACTTTTTTTACGTTCAAACCTCTAATTGCTGCCCAAAGAACTCCCCCAAACTCACGTCCAACACCAAAAGTTCAACGCCAAACTTATAAAAATGGAATGAAACACTAGTTGAACATACTCCACTAGCTCAATCCTATAACTAAGCTAGATTATAATGATCAAGCATCCTCGAATGCATGAGGGCCTACAAAGTCCGGTTGAATGCTCCACGTCCGGATAGTTTCAGCATCAACCTGTAGCTCTAGCGGCCACCAGTGTCTGCACCAAAAATTGTAGAGTTGTATTGGGTTAGTACACACCTGTACTAAGTATGGGTATATGCAATAACAAACCAAGGACATGCATGAGTAAGAATAGCTCTTTCTTAACAACATGATTATGGGAAGTCAAGTCAGTGGACTTGCCAAATTGGGATTAGGAAAGTTGGTGAGGTTTCAAAATTTGGATTAGCAAAGTCATGCAATGAGAGTAACATGCATCATCATACTTATCATATTGCACACAACACATAACATCTTGCACATAGCACATAACATATTGCTTATAGAACATAACATTTTGCATATCATTCGTTATTATGCCATGAGACTTTGGAATCATGGACATGACATCAAGACATCAAAAAAATGAGGTCTCAACATATGGGACCTCAACTAGGGAGACTTTTTTAGGAAACACATAGTCTTCTTCATTCATTCATACGTATTTCTTTCATTTCATTCATGGGCTAGTATAAACACCAGCTATACGTAGGATGTAGTTTAAGACTTTCATCAGGTTCTCTGTGCAATGATAAAGAATGACCTAGTATCATTACTTAAGTCTGTCTCACCTCTCGATTATCCTATCCTAACACCGTTGGTATCATTCATTTCATTAGGTGCATCATTTGAGGCTAGCGTCAATTATTCATGGGGAAATTTAACTTTAACCGACATAGATCACGTGAGCATCATGAAATCCAATGTCTCCCCCACGACGAACAGAGGTGAAATCACCGGCCAAAATTACCCAAAAATTGATAGTGTACATGGGTATTGAACCCTGCCAGATCCCTATATTGGCAGTATAGGTTCAATGACTAGGAGATATAATGAGACCCATACCCGGCATGCCAGAGAGTCTCATCTCATGAGAGTTACGTGAACCTCCGCCCTTACCGAAAGTAGGCATCACCACTCATAACTAGTCTATCGGTGCTCAGTATAAAGTTCCATTACATTCAACTCATACGTCATGGAAGTTGGCTTGTAGTATGAGGACATCATAGCTCAATATATGATTTCTCATATCATAATTAGTATTAATTGTGTTGATTTCAAAACTATCATTAGAGTGTTCATAGAGGCTGGTCTCTTCATTAAGTTTACACTCTCATACGTAAGTATGTTTTGGTAACATTTACTCAGGCTCATTTGAGATAGCTCTCATTATTTTACATTGGCCTCACATCATGTTCTCACCACATTCATTAACATTAGCACATTTTTTCTTCATAATTACTCACCCCTTTTACGTGAATGTTCATTTCATCATATACCAATGCACTTGGCCATTTGTGTGTTTCACACTCTTACTTAACCCTTCTAGGGTTTCATCATTTCATTATATAACATTCATTTTATCGTATGCCAATGCACTTGGCCATTTAGTGTGTTTTACACTCTTACTTAACCCATCTAGGGTTACATCATTTCATTACGTACATCTTAGGTTCACTAATTTTTAAACGTATGCTAGACTTACGGGTCTATACATACAAGCCATGAGGCTTCATTCATAGTTCGTTTAAATGATTCATATCTTCCTAAGATTGTGTTGTACAAGACTTATACATCTTGTTAGTGTGCTGAGACCTTGATTTCGATCTATGTAGGCATCATTATTTTTGAACATTTATTCACGTAACACATATGTATCCATATGGAATTTCGGCAAAAGAATCCGGTTTCGAATCACTTGAACAATCCTTTGCCATTTTCCTTAATTTCAATTTTTGTGTCCTTTGGCTTGGGTATCAAGATTCGATACCCAATGCTACCATATTTTTTCTTTCTGTCTCTTCTTCAGTTTTAGTCTAACCAGCTTGCTGAGGGCATGTGATCAATTCCCCGCGACCCCATATATATATATATTTTTTATTGTTACTCCCTCCTTTGATCTCAATTTCGCTACTGACCAAGGGGTAGTGGGATCGATCCCCCACATCCCTCATTACATTTTTTATTAATTTTCTTCTACAGTCGTTGAGGGGCGTGGGATCGATTCCCCACGACCCTATATATATTTTTTTATTTTTATTAAGTTGGGGTCTTCCGTGTTGTGTGATTGAAACCCCACGACAACATTTTGTTAATCCCCTTTTTGTTTTCTTGCAAAATTCGTCGAGCCCAGCCCCTAGTTCAAGCCCAGCCTAGCGCATTTCTTTTATTTATTACGGTAAGACTTAGTGAGGTCTTGGGTTCGATGCTTGCAGACCTCACCTTTTTTTAATTAATTTTTTGACGTTCAAAATTTCCAGAAACTATCTACCCCCTATTTCCAGGTTCTGGAAGTTTATTCTACGAATTTATGCATCATTTTATGGGTCATTTTAACATTTGTTTCTTAGTCATTCGTTAGGGTTCTTAAGACAAGTTAGAGAAATGATTTGGTGATTTTTTTTAACTAGAGTCGATAGCATTTAAACCATGTGATTATCACGTCTTAGGAACATCTAATTGCACATAAAACACAAATGATTCTATGTTATTAGGATGATAAAACAGAGACTCAAAGTCATAGAAACAACCTTGCACACATACAATCATGACTACATTCATATTTTTGAAGGACACAAAAACATAAGCACATAATCATGAAGACATACTCGAAATGAGATCATCGCCACACACACAGTGTCCCTAAATTTTACCAGCAAACATACCAACCTACGATTATTGGGAGCTAGTGACAGGGAACATGAAAAGGAGGAACAACCCTAGTTTTCGGAGTAGATTTATCTCAGACTTAAGGGTCTCTTGGGAAAAGGACCACGAGGATGAGAATCCATACTTTTTTTACGTTCAAACCTCTAATTGCTGCCCAAAGAACTCCTCCAAACTCACGTGCAACACCAAAAGTTCAACGCCAAATTCATAAAAATGGAATGAAACACTAGTTGAACATACTCCACTAGCTCAATCCTATAACTAAGATAGATTATAATGAGCAAGTATCCCCGAATGCATGAGGGCCTACAAAGTCCGGTTGAATGCTCCACGTCCGGAAAGTTTCAGCATCAACCTGTAGATCTAGCGGCCACCTGTGTCTGCACCAAAAATTGTAGAGTTGTATAGGGTTAGTACACTTGTACTAAGTATGGGTATATGCAATAACAAACCAATGACATGCATGACTAAGAATAGCTCTTTCCTAACAACATGATTATGGGAAGTCAAGTCAGTGGACTTGCCAAATTGGGATTAGGAAAGTTTGTGAGCTTTCAAAATTTGGATTAGCAAAGTCATGTAATGAGAGTAACATGCATCATCATACTTATCATATTGCACACAACACATAACATCTTGCACATAGCACATAACATATTGCTTATAGAACAAAACATTTTGCATATCATTCGTTCATATGCAATGAGACCTTGGAATCATGGACTTGACATCAAGACTTCAAAAAAATGAGGTCTCAACATATGGGACCTCAACTAGGGAGCCTATTTTAGGAAACACATAGTCTTCTTCATTCATTCATATGTACTTCTTTTCATTTCATTCATGGACTAGTATAAACACCATCTATACCTAGGATGTAGTTTAAGACTTTCATCAGGTTCTGTGCAATGATAAAGAATGACCTAGTATCATTACTTAAGTCTGTCTCACCTCTCGATTATCCTATCCTAACACCGTTTGTATCATTCATTTCATTATATGCATCATTAGAGGCTAGCGTAAATTATTCATGGGGAAATTTAACTTTAACCGACATAGATCATGTGAGCATCATGAAATCCAATGTCTCCCCACAACGAAAAGAGGTGAAATCACTGGCCAAAATTACACAAAAATTGATAGCGTACATGGGTATTGAACCCTGCCAGATCCCTATATTGGCAGTATTGGTTCAATGACTAGGAGATATAATGATACCCATACCCAGCATGACAGACAGTCTCATCTCATGAGAGTTACGTGAACCTCTGCCCTTACCGAATGTAGGCATCACCACTCATAAATAGTCTATCGTTGCTCAGTATAAAGTTCCATTACATTCAACACATACGTCATGGAAGTTGGCTTGTAGTATGAGGACATCATAGCTCAATATATGATTTCTCATATCAAAATTAGTATTAATTGTGTTAATTTCAAAACTTTCATTAGAGTGTTCATAGAGGCTGGTCTCTTCATTAAGTTTACACTCTCATACGTGAGTATGTTTTGGTAACATTTACTCAGGCTCATTTGAGATTGCTCTCATTATTTTACATTGGCCTCACATCATGTTGTCACCACATTCATTAACATTATCACATTTTTTCTTCATAATTACTCACCCCTTTTTACGTGAATGTTCATTTCATCATATACCAATGCACTTGGTCATTTGTGTGTTTCACACTATTACTTAACCCTTCTAGGCTTTCATCATTTCATTACATAATATTCATTTCATCGTATTCCAATGCACTTGGCCATTTAGTGTGTTTTATGTAACGTTCCAGAGAATTACATGTCTAGTGAAGAGCCCAATAGTTCTTCAAGAATGCGTATTGGGGGTACATAGGCATCCCAATGCCCAATATTGAGAAATATTGGGCATAGTATAGAAAATTGGTTAAGGGGTATTATCCAATTGATATATAATACCCAAATAAGCAAAATATTGGGCATATTAAAAAATATTGGCTTAAAGGGTGTTAGCCAATTTTTCTAAGTATTAATGAGCTTGTTAAAGAAATGTACCTACAATTAAGACACTAAGCTAAATTAATATTTTATTCCATAACTCACTAATTAGGTACTAGACATGGAAGTGTCAAGCCTTGTACCATAGCACATAGCACATTAACATTTTAAATGATCATGTATATTAAGTAGTGCCCAAGGACATGGTGAGGGTCCTTGGGACAATAAGTAAACATTCCCAAATGAACCACAAATAATAGTTTGTTAGGAAATTAAAAAAAGCCTTGTGCAATCACATATGCAAGACATGTGAAGAAGCTGCGAAAGGAGGGGACCACCCTTACCGAATTCGGTTAGGGTAGTTAGGGGGGGAAACGTGCACAATGGACCACTCCATGTGGGGAATAACCTCCCTACAAATTCTAGACTCTAACCTACTGCCCTAAATAAATAAAATAAGCTAGGACTAACCGAATTAGACCCATTAGTGCAGCCGACAACCTAGGACCAAAACTAGGTTTTCACTAATGTAGTACTTGTTAAAGAGACAACCTAGTACCTAACCTAGGATGGTCCAAAAGGTTATTTATGGTCATAACAACTTAGGGGTACTTTAGTAATTCCCCTAGGTTATAATAATTAATTAATTTAAAATTGCTAAAACCGAAAATAAAAAGGAAATTTTCAGATTTCGGTTAAGACAAGAAAGGGACAACCTAGTACCTAACCTAGGATGGTCCAAAGAGTTAGTTCAGATCCTAACGACTTAAGGATACTTTAGTAATTACCTTAGGTCACATAATTATGTAATTTATCAATTTAATTACGTATTTTAAATGATAAAAAGGAAATACTTACACTAACCTAGTACAACTCAAGAAACATCCTAGTACTTAACCTAGGATGGTCTAAAAGGGTTAATTTAGGTTCCAATGACTTGAGGGTACTTTAGTACTTACCCTAGGTACGTAAATTAATTAAATTAAGGATTTAATGGATTAATATATATTCAAAATGTTGACCAAAACCATATTAAACACCAATTTCCAGATTTGACTAAGTGTTATGTTCTCCTATGTTTAGTCAACTTAAGAGGCACGTTTTTGTAATTGGTTTATTAGTTTATTAAATTAACTTATAAAACGTAATTTTTATAATTCGTTATAATATCTTAAACCTAAAATTCACGTTCAAACTCATAGAAAAAAAAGGATGCAAAACAGTAAGCAAGCTAGGGAAAGAAAAACAGAAGATTCCATTGATTCTCCTACGGGATTTCAAGGTTTCTCCAAGTTTTCGCTTAAGATGGTCTTCGTAGACTAAATTCTACTTAAGGTATGGGTTTCTAGCCTGTAATTCTTTAAACAAGAGTATTTTCCTTCGAACGATTCACAAGATCTTGAAAACTAGGGTTGTTCCCGTCGTTCTCGTCCAACTTCCCTTCCCTAGTATCCTTTTTCTGTTTCAATGTTGAATATGTTAGAGATAACGTGTTGGTATGTGGTTCTGGCTGTTCTTAACATGTATTGTTCTTGAATTATGACTGTCAAATGAATTTATGAACTTGTAATTGCGTAAAGTTAATGTTATCATGATAATTAAGGAACAATAATATGCTAAGTTAAGTCCGTCATGTGTTAAGTGAATATGTATCTTTGGTTGAATGTTGACTTGCTGTTGTTGTGATGTTATTAGGAGGTTAAAGCCATCAAATTTTAATATAATGATGTCCAATATGTTCTTAAAACGTTACACTAAAATCCATGAACTAAGAATTGGCTCAAAGACATCTATGAAATCATATCTACAATAAATTGGTTATCTGGTTCCAATAAAGTTGGCTAACTCTATTTGAGCAAATTAAATATATGCTAATGGCTAGGAACTTATGTAAATGATTAATATATTTGCTAAGGGTTCATACATAGGGAAATTTAAATATCAACATGCGTAAAAAATTGCTTATGCCAAAAATAATGAATTTGCTAGTCTAACATCCGAAATCTTGAGCCAATACTAATCATATACCAAATCTTGTGTAGTATGAGTATCAAATATATATTAAGAACTTCTAACGTTATATCAATGAATCTATAACCAAGGGCATGAAATTCATTGGGAAAAATCGCAAGATGCTCCACAAGAACGAACTATGAACACATGATACTCATTGAATGAAGTGCTCATCGTCCACAAACGGTGATATGAAGCTACTACACTAAAGTAAGTAAGTAATGTGAGTTATAATATAATTAAAGGGGTCTAAATTAAGTAAGTGACCAGAATGGAGTGTTAAAGGAAGTGATACAAGTGTTACTTACACCAAAGCTAATTTGTTAAAAGAATACTCACGAATAAAGGTGTTAGAATGTGTGAAACAAGTCTTATTAACACCTAAGGATGATATGTAAGGACAATTCACATTCATCAATGTAAATTAAGGATGATATGAAAGAACAATTTACATTTCTTCAATATAAAGTAAGGATGACCAGTCATTAATAGAGTAAATAGATCTCAATCTAGAAGCAAGTCTCCATTATTTTTGAGTCAACACTAAAAGATAATGAAATCATCATTCACGTAAAAAGGGATAAGTAACTAAGATGTATGCAATGAAACGATGAAACCCTAGAAGGGTTAAGTAAGAGCGTGAAACACACTAAATGGCCAAGTGCATTGGCATATGATGAAATGAACATTCACGTAAGAGGGATGAGTAATTATGAAAAGCAAATGTGCTAACGCTAATGAATGTTGTGACAATATGATAAGAGGCTAATGTGAAAGATGAGAGCAATCTCAAATTTGCCTAAGTAAATGTTACGAAAACGGACTCACCTATGAGAGTGTAATGCTAATGAAGAAAACAGTCTCTATGTACACTCTAATGAAAGTATTCAGACTGATGTATACTTAATCCTAATGATGAGATGATAAATCATCTATTGATCTATGATTTCCTTATACTAGAAGCCAGCTTCCATGAAGTATGAGTTGAATGAAATGGAACTTTATACTGAGCACCGATAGGCTAGCTATGAGAGGTGATGCCTTCTTTCGTGAAGGGTGGAGGTTCGCGTAACTCTCATGAGATGAGATTGTCCGACATTTCGGGTATGGGTTTCCTTATATCTCCTAGTCTTCGAACCTATACTGCGAATATAGGGATCTGGCTGGGTTCAATTCCCATGTACGCTAGCATGTTTTGGGTCACTTTGAACAGTGATTCCACCTCTGTTCAGTGTGGGATAGACACTGGATTTCATGATGCATATATGATCTATGTCGGTTAAGGTTGGAGTCCCTAAACGGATGAAGCAGACTCTATGTTTGCTAAATAAGGCCCTCGGGTTGACGTCCCATATGTTGGGCACTTACTTGAGATGTCTTAAGGCTATATCAACGATTCCAAGGTCTCGTGTATATGAAATATATAATATATAGAACATGAAAGTAATGAAATTAATGGCATAAACAATAGAGAATGGCTTATGAAATGTAATGAATACTTGATGTAATGAATAACTTGTTGTAAGGATAGTAAAATTGTGTCCAATAAAGTTTAAAATCAGTAAAGGGCATAGCTAATAATGAATCCTCATGTTATGAAAATGATAAATCCAAATAAATTGGCTTATAATGAGTTTATATAACTGGCAAAAGATATTAGCCAAATAAGATTGGCTTATAATGATTTCTTACTTTAGGCCAATAATACAACAATAGGAATAGTCTCTAAAGATTAATTTATAAATAATTCATGCCCAAAGTAAGCAAGATCATATGTTTTAATGATATGATTCAATATCTTTGCACATTATGCAATTAACTAAAGAATGAGTATAGTTAATAAGTATTGCCTTATAAATATATTCATGCCCCACATTGTAGTTAAGTCATTTCCTTAATCTCTTGAATTACTTAGTTGATTAATTGTGGGTATGGGACTATGATGAATCATTGAACTTGTAAGTAAAATATAGGACCAAAGGAGTAATTTAAGTACACAACAACAAGAAGAAAAATACTTAAAAATAATTTAAGTGTATAAAGAGGAGCTCTCGGGTTTGGAGGATAAAAAATTTAAATCTTCGCCCGAGTAGTTCTAAAATTATGTTGATGATACTAAGGTCTTGTAATCATATAGAAAATGCGTTGTGTGTTTTGAATTCATTAAAATACACTATAATAATACCACAATTCACAACTAACGAATTAGGAAAGTCTAATGACTAGACTTTCAGAAATTTCATGTTGCTTAGGAAGAGCTTTCATTGATCATGCATAGATTTATGTGTATATGTGCATACACCCATACTTAGTACAAGTGGTGTACTAACCCCCTAGTATTTACTATTTTTATAGGTGTATGTTAGAGGACAGGTTGACGACACTTGTAGTGGATTGTACTTCAGCGTTTCTCCAAACCATTTGGTAGGTCCTCATGATTTCGAGGATGCTACACATTTAGTCTAGACATAGTTTTAGACATAGCTAGTTGATGTTGTCCCTAGAGTTTATTTCGCACCTTCATTTTGAAGCTTTGTAATAAGGCCGTGTTTGGCAAACTATTTAGGATATATTCATGTTCAGTTTCAAATTGATTCTTTATGTTAGATGGTTGTTCTCTTATGTTGAGCTTTGTATATGATGTATCTAGTTAATAATTATATGAAGTATATGTATACTTCAGACATATAAAATGTTTTAAATTTTCCGCAAATTTAACTAGATGAATGTGATGAATGAAAGATTAGGCTTGTTTGTGACCTCTAAGAGGTCAACGACCCTGGGTGCGATTCGGGTTCCAGAATCCGAGTCGTGATATATTACACTCTTTCTTAACCCTTCTAGAGTTACATCTTTGCATTACGTACATCTTATGTTCACTTATTTTTAAACGTATGCTAGACTTATGGGTCTATACATACAAGCCATAAGGCTTCATTAATAGCTCGTTTAAATGATTCATATCTTCCTAAGATTAGGTGGTACAAGACTTATGCATCTTGTAAGTGTGCCAAGATCTCGATTTCGATCTATGAAGGCAACATTATTTTTGAACATTTATCACATATGACTTATTTATCAATACGGAATTTGGGCAAAAGAATCCGGTTTTGAATCAATTGAACAACCCTTAGCCATTTTCCTTGGTTTCAATTTTTGTGTCCTTTGGCTTGGGGATCCAGGTTTGATCCCCAAAGCTACCATGGATATTTTTTTTCTTTTTTGCTTCACTTTTAGTCTAGGAAGCTTGCTGAGGGCGTGGGATCAGTTCCTCATGACCCCATAAATTTTTTTTATAACCCTGTCCTTTGCTCTCAATTTCGTTATTGACCAAGGGGTAATGGGATCGATCCCCCACAGACCCCTTTTATTTTGTTATTAATTTTCTTCTGCAGTTGCTTAGGGGCGTGGGATCGATTCCCCACAACCCCATATATTTTTTAAATTTTTATCAAGTTGGGATCTTCCGTGTCATGGGATCGAAACCCCATGACAAGATTTTATTAATCCCCTTTTTTTTTCTTGCTAAATTGCCTGAACCCAGCCCCCTGTTCGAGCCCCACATAGCGCATTTTTTTTTCTTTTTTTTAATTATTAAGGTAAGCCTTAGTGAGGTCTTTGGTTCGATACCTGCAGACCTCACCTATTTTTTTTATATTTTTGATGTTCAAAATTTCCAGAAACTATCTACCGCCTATTTCCAGGTTCTGGAAGTTTATTCCCTTAATTTATGCATCATTTTACGGGTCGTTTTAGAATTTGTTTCTTAGTCATTCGTTACGGTTCTTAAGACAAGTTAGCGGAATCATTTGGTGATTTGTTTTAGCTAGAGTTGATGGCATTTTAACCATGTGAATATCACGTCTTACGAACATCTAATTGCACATAAAACACAAGTCATACTATGTTATTATCATGCTAAAACGGAGACTCAAAGTCATAGTAACAACCTTGCACATATAGATTCATGTCTACATTCATATTTTTGAATGACACAAAAACATAAGCACAAAATGATGAACACATATTCGAAACTAGATCATCACCACACACAGTGTCCATAAATTCTACCAGCAAACATACCAACCTAAGATCATTGGGAGGTAGTGACAGGGAATATGAAAAGGGGGAACAACCCTAGTTTTTGGAGTATATTTATCTCAGACTTAAGGATCTATTGGGAAAAGGACCAAGAGGAAGAGAACCCATACCTTTTTTACATTCAACCTTGACTTGCTGCCCAAAAAGCTCCTCCAAACACACATCCAACGGCAAAAGTTCAACAACAAACTCGACGGAAAACCTTCTCTTTGCCTACATGATTGATTAGTTGTTTGTTTATAATATTCGCTTGTGAGTTCTTCAAGTGTGAAGAACTTTGGTTTACCTACTGTTCTTGAAGTTATTTGGCAGAGAGAATCGAAAAAAAACCAGAGAGGTTGAACGTGTGAGTTGAGAGATAGACGTGAGAGAGTGGGAGTTTTAATAGGCTTAGGAGTCTAGTTTAGGACTTTTTCAAATAAGGTTTTATTAAATAAAAATCTGATTTTCCATTAATTGTAAATCAGAAAATGAATAAAAATTATTAATTAATTACATTAATTTAACAACTTAAATAAAAACAACTTTAATTCATTGCTTCAACCTAGGTTCGAACCTAGGTTCGAACCTAGGTTGAGCAAGACTTCACTTCAAGAGCCCATTTTCGGCCCTATCTCCCAAAATGCCCCTCCACATTATTAAATAAATAATTAATCACATATTTAGGGTAATTACGATACTACCGTTAGCCTGAAAAAAAGACTATTTTACACCTAGACCCTCCAAAACTATGATTTTCCCTTTTTAAGTTTGATAAGGACTCACTCGAGTAAATTTTCATATTCAAGAGCCCTACATGGCTCGAGCCAACCTTTCCAATCTCAACTAACTCCCCATGTTAGGTCGCTTGGCTGTCATTAGTGTTTCGAGGTCTGGTTCTACGCGCATCAATCCATGTGAACCCTGGTCTAATAGTAGGCATTCTATACACATTAAGCATTACTTATCATATCCATTTTTAATGTTGTTACAAAGGACAAGCCTTAGTCCCAGACCACATACCAATAGGACGGACCGTTGGTCAAGGGATGGGCCATCGTTGGCCCTCCCGTCTGTGAAGTTGTGTTCTGCGCAGTTTCACTTTAAGTTGAGCGGTGAACTTGTAAATTCACCCCACTTCAAAATAGGAGTATTGAAAGTTCCTTAAGGGTATTTTGGGTATTTTAAGTGTGTATATCAATGTTCAGCAGTTAGAAGATTTCATTCTTCAAAATAAAAACCCTAAAATCCCTTAGAAATTCATTAAGACTCCATTGAAGTCCAATGTCAAGGAAGAGATTGGATTGTTGAATTGAGTGGAGATTCTTAATCAATGTGAAGAATTATCTTCATTGAGGTATGTATTTTTATCGTTCAAACTCTCTTCATCATGGATCCCAATTCTCAAGATGTTCTCTAAAGTTTTTAAAGTTGAATTGTCCAATTTCATGATTCTACCATGGGTTCTTGCATCAATTTGTTTTAAACATTTACTATGGATTAAATTGTTATTGTATTGATTATTTAACCTAAATTACCAAAGAACCCATGAAATGGATGAACCTAGATTTTGACTATGTTATGGGTTACTTGATATTGACCTAATGTTTATGAATTCTACTGTAGATTCCTATGGGTTATCTAATGATGTAAGAGTTGTGGTCAATTGATATCGAGGTTGTATTAGATTTATGAATCTTTATTGAATTGACCTAGTTTCATTGATTATCATAGTTTCTATAGTGAATTATTGTTCATGGTAATTGATAAGGGCCTTATGGTATTTAGTCGGATGATTTAACATCAAATTTGGGTGTTAAGGATAGAGTGGTGGTAATCTGCTCTATTTCCTTTATTTATTTCAAATGTGTTGTGATTGGTATTGTCCACTTATGGTGGCGGTGTTTTGTGCTTTACTTACAATTGATGTGGCCTTGTTGGCGTTACTTTATATATTATCATGATCATGGCCTTATCGGCAACTACTTGAAGTAATGTGTCTATTTGTGTAGTTGATTATGTGAACTATGATAATATCTATCTACATGTGAAATCATATATGCATTATTCTATTCATGTCATCTTAGGTGATCATGTTAGACTATGAGTTTGACCAAGTGTGTATAGTCTTAAGGTTTATACTTGGTTATTCCTAATTGACTATATGAGTCTATGTTGGTCATATTGATGATTGTATGATAGTATATAGGATCACTTGATGATTATATGGTTATGTCTATGTGTTTCTAGATGTATTGTAAGTTAAAGTGAAGTATGTGTTGTCTTGTCTTTGTTGACTTGTGTCCCTTGCTTGATGTATGTATGAAAGTGAATATGTGATGCCTTGACTTAGGATGATAAAATCTCTTAGTAATGAATGTATTAATGATATGTGACCCTTAATGAAGTTAAGACGGTCTTTTATGTGAAACCTTTAACCTAGTGGTATGGTTATGAATGTTGAAATCGTAAGCCGTAATTGTATCCTTCAATGTAAAGGAATGATGGAATTAAGGTTTATTAAATGGAACAAACACATATTAATCCATAGGAAAGTCATCATGAGTTTCTTGTCGCCATTGTAAGGTAACTCTCGGATACCTCTTTGGTAGGGTAAATGTAATTGGGTTATGAACTTGAAATGAAACCTTTTTATGTGAACCTTATGTATGAATTACTCTATGAGAAAGAAGGCTAGCACTGAGTGAGTATGGTTAGGGAAGTAGTTTTAGTCAAAGAATTAGTCTACAATACAAATCATGCCCTTCATATTCCGTAACCATGTGCCTACATGGGATCTATCTAAGTTCTAACATCGGCAAGTAGAAGAACCTCATCGGAGTAGGATATACCTCCGGATTACATGTCTTGCTATCATACTATATGTTGGTTATTGCCTATTCTCATCATATGGAATACCTACTAGCTTTATAGAAGTTCGATGATGTTTAGGTGGTGGTATGGGACACTATCTACACATTGAACAATAGTCTTTCAAGGTCTTATTGGGAGTTCCTAAGTCTTGTCAAAGACAAATACTTGAATATCCTTTATGCGTTGAATGTCTCATAAATGAACTAACTAAAATAATGACTTAAATTAAGAATGTATATCAATTGAATAAGTACTTATCTAGAGTACTTAAGGGTTGTCTAATTATGGTGTGAAGGGGGCATAGGAATGGTCAATTCGTATCTTACCTAGATGTGTCTTAAGAATGACTCTAGTTAGGGAAGATGTTGATTATGTGGACATGATCTAAACTTTGGAAGTCTTAAGGATTATTTAGGTCGTCTTGAAAAGGTCAATCATAAACGTTATCTTCTTGATCTACTAAAGTATGTCTTTTGATAGGATATGGTAAGGAAATGTCATATTATCTATATGAAGTAAGTCTTTTGATAGGCTATGGTAAGGAAATATCATATTATCTATATGTTGATATATCGGATGTGTTGTAAGTGTGTATGTGTCTTATTATAAGTATTCTTAAGGGTCATTTAGGTATGCTTAGGAAGGTTGTATGGGCGGTCTCTCTTTGTGTTGCTTAAGTGGGTCTTAGGAGAGCTTTTAGTGAGGGAACTACATGCTATAAAGTGTTTAAAATACATGGTAAGACACTTCACTGTACAGTAAAGGGACTTCACTGTAACAGTGAATGAAATTATTATAAAGTGACTCTAAAATTAAGATGTTTCATTTAAATGTTATTATGTGTTCCTAAGTTGTTAAATGTTGTTCTTATGATTATAATATGATTTTTAAATGAACAGATGCATATTTCTACAAAATGCATGTTTTTCATGATTTTATGCATTATGCCATACATAGTACATGTGGTTGTACTAACTCCACGCTTTTATCTATCTCTATAGTTGTTGGTAGGTGAGGAGCATTTGGGAAGTGCAGACTTGGACCGTAGCATCGTCCAAGAGAAGTCGAAGTATGTCCTCATTTGATTTGAGGGCATAGATATCTTTTATGTTTCCTATTGAAGTATTGTAATAGACTATGTATTTTTATATAAGTATTGTGTATGGGCCGTGTCCCAAAAGTATTTTTGTGTCTTAAGTTTGACGAGATTGATACTTAGTATTTTCTATGACTTTATATGAAAGATTTTTTAAAGAATATGAAATGTTTTGTGAAAAGTTCTAATTCTGCACTACTTTTTATTATGTTTATGCAATGAATGATATGTAATGGCTTGTACAAGACCTCCGAGATTGCCCCTAAACTTCTAGGTTGTGGTTTCAGGATGTGATAGTTCACATGTAATAACATCCATTCAAGTATTCAGATGTCCCCTTATGATGCACTATATAGGTGTAGATACGTTTCCTCAATTTGTTGGTTTAAAAATTTTTAAGCACCATTTGATTGGCGTGATTGGTTAATGAAGCTATGAAGAAAGTTCATCTTATCAGATATAGACTAAATACATCCGAAAATAGTTATAAATCCAATACATATATGAGAAGCATGGACTTAAAATTTTAAATAGTTGATTCGATTTTACTAAAGGTGTCACCTGTGAAGGGGGGATGAGTTTTGGTAAGAAAGGGATGCTCATCCCTTGAAATGTAGGTCCTCACACAATCGTTAATAGGGTTGGTAAATTTGAATATTAGTTAGAGTTAGTCGTACAACTAGCAACGATTTATCCAGTCTTTCACATTTCATTATTGAATTAGTGTGTGGGTGATCCATCATCAGTAGTACTTTTAAAGAGTATTTCTAAAGGGTGGTGTCACTTATGAAGAAGTGCAAGATGACATTCTTGACCTGCAAGATCATAGGCTAAGAATTAAAAAATTCGCTTCAATTATGTTGTTGTAGAGGAGTCTCCGTAGAGGGAGATTCTTGGAAAGATGATTAGTCCACGTTTCAGACTCATCTAGGGATTTTATTGAATAGATTTTGTATCCTCAAATTCTTATTTTGTGCCAATAACTAATTCAAGACCCTTGATTTCAATGTATTGGGAGTGAGGAATAAAACATGGACGCTAACGATGTCAAGATCAAGGAGCATCCCCTAGACATAATCGGCGTCGGAGTCCCTTTTAGATAAGTAAGACTAGCCTTTTAGCATTCTTCATTATATATCATAGGTTAAAAAGTGCAGAAAATTATAACTTTTCGTCTTAACTATATAGTGAGGTTTTCATATACATCTTGCATACTACATGTGGAGTTTTCTTAGACTCCTCGCATATGAAGCATACATAGGCTTCTCATTAATACAACATAAGATACATAAGAATAATTCTAATACTTGGTCTCATATTGAACCGTCTAAATGACTACACATCTTGGACATAGAAATTACAAAGTCAACATTCTAATATAGGCTAACATGAATATCCAAATGGTAAAGGAAAGAACAATGTCTTTATGACAATACAAATTTAAAACTAAATGTAGAACTAGGTAATATCCCCAAACATGAGGACCTACCTACACATTGAGAAAAGAGTCCAAGTCTTCTTCAATTGGCTTTCGAGGAACTCAATGGACGGAACCTACACTTTTGAAAAAAGGGAGAAATATGGGTTAGTACAAAGCACATTTACTAAGTATGGTTCCTATGCATAAAATCACCAATGCATTAGTAAAGGTACATCTTAGTCAAAACAATGCTTTATATTCAATAACTAAACATGCTCATATATGGAACATTATAAGTCAACCTAACTTGACATTAACCCAACACATAAGCAACCTAAAACAATACTTGTACAATGTCAAGAATAGAACCCCATAACCCTATCCAAAACTAAGAATCACATTAAATCACTTGCAACATCCATGCCAGATAATCTCATTCTTTATTATAACATGATTGATCCATAAGTTCATAAAAAGCAAAAAAAACATACATAACATGTAACAAACTTGATGATACAACTCACTACTCGAACCATCCCTTAGGATCCCACATGTTAAATGAATAAGAGAAGTACCATACCCTCCCTCAACCTATGTAGTGGACTTAAAAAAAACCCTAATAATATATTGCATACTTGACATATTCATTTATCTATTACATTAGGGAGAATAATGCAATAATCAACATGAAAACATTTGAGCTACATCGATGTAACATTCGAAAATTCCATGACATAAGCTAGAGCCTCACGTGATGAAATAAACCATTTTATTGTTTATAAGCCAAAAATTATGTTTATAAACCATTCAGGAAGTTTCAGATCCAACACAACACGAAACGTCCAGGACATCCGAAAACTTATTAGATTGAACTTTGGCGAAGGTTTTGGAGGGTCAAATGAACTGTACTACTTGTAAAAAGACTTTATATAGGTAAAATATAGTGTATAGGGTCTAAAATTTTAATAAAAACTCCCGAAGGACGACCCTAAGGTTCCTTGAAGAGGACCCTAACATGGGCAGGAAAGCTGCCAAAGCAGACTACGCGATACAAGATTCAAGGGGCAGTTGCGCGGCGCAGCCCACACGCAACATGGAAAAAGTTTCCTCGCGATGCGTTCACACCATGAGGTCTACTTCTTCAAATGATATTTAAAAACAAAATTCAGAAATTATCCCCGTGACGCGAAGACACTTACCTGATTCGTTGAAATCATATTTTTAAAAATTTTGACTTCACAAAAAGACCCAATTAAGTGAGAGGTACTTTGGGTAATTTAGGGGGTTATTATATATAGAATAAGGGTCATTTTTAAGTTATTTTAACCTCACCTAATAAATAATCCCATAACAAAACCCAAAAGCTCTCAACTGTCTCTAATTTCTCTCTCCCTAAATCCTCCATTGAAGAAGCAAGAAAACTTGAAGAAGAAGAAAACTTTATGTAGGATTTCACTTCAATTTCGTTGATTAATCTTCATTATAGTATGGGTTATTCACTATTGCTACTCCATTCCCCAAAAGGTCCTTTCAAACTTGATTTCTAAATTACCCAATTCCAATAAGTTCTCCTATTCCAACGGATTTTCTTCTATACTTCAAATTGATGATAAATTGTGATTGCTTAGGACTTATTAAGTGTATATTGTTGGTTAATTGATGAAATTTCATGTAGATCATGTCCCTTTTCCCAATTTTCCCAAATATTCGATCTTGCTTATAAATCTATGGGTATTGTTGAATGTATCGATTGTTAGACTTGTTTTTATCTATTTTAATTCATATATGTACTTCCTAGTGTAATGTACTGTTGGGATTTAATCTATTTCTTGAAGAATTCATAATGAACCCTTTTCCACAAACCGTAGGTTATGAATTGAAGGTAAATTGGATAGTGATGATGCAACTGACTTAGTTATGGTATTGAATACTATTGAATTATGTTACTACACATATTATTTGATGAAATTGGTTTTTTAATGTTCAGACCATTATGATGACTTTTGAAGGAGATTGGGTAAGTCTTTGTTATCCTAATCCTTTAGCCCAATTGTGATGGCTTGTACTTGGTGAGGAAGTTCAATTGAAGTATGTTTTGTAATTGGATTAAGTAGGTGTGGTAAGATGATGTAATTGAAATGTCTGGATTATGGGATTGTGACATTATGCTAAAGATGTAATGATATAAAGTTGGTTATGAAGTACCTATGTTTGTCAATATGATATGATTATGTTAATGTGCTAATCTAACATACGAGGGTTGTATTGAAAGGATGTTCTCATGCAATTCCTATTGGGATAATGACTATGACTATACAAGGAGCTATTATCCTATGACCTAAACTAAGCTATCATTGTGAAATCAAAACATTGCAAAAAGTGACTTAGCTTAGCACTGAGTGAACTTGACAATGAGAGGTGTTGGCTTCTCTTGGAGGAATATTCACCCTATAGTTTCATATGAGGTGTTGACTCCCCTATGAGGGACACTCACCCTATGGATTCTCATGAGATTAGGGCTCCTATTGCCAATAGGAATGTAGAGGTTCAATACATATCTCCTAGTTCTTGAACTATGTTGCCACCATAGATATACTAGCTACTGGATCTACCTTAGATGCTAGGTATATGTTTGGTTTTATATTTGCCGGTAGACCACCTTCCATTGGTGTAAGGTTTAACAACACAGATTCAACACTTAGCTCTTGTGGTCTATGTCAGTTAAGGCAAGTGTTCCCGAAATTAAAATGAAGTAATGAAGTAACCACTAACTAGGTGACTTAAGAGGTTTGACTTAGCCTAGGTAGGGGTATGGGACTCTACCTATGCCTTGAACTACTTTGCCTTTATGAAAGCCTTAGGAGGTTATTCTTATGTTCTTATGTTCTTATGATCTTCAAAAGTTAATGTTATTAATATGTTGACTTTACATGTATATATGATGTTAGTTTCATTTATGAACATGCTATTGTTCTATATTGCTAAACATAATGATGACTACTCTTGATGTTACATTATGTGATATTAGGTATTGCGGATGATCCCTTATTTGGTTTACTTGGTTGAGTAAGTTTATGGGAATTTACTTGGTCATTGCACATGTAGACTTGATGTGGGGTTATGAGTAAGGTTCTTGCTTATTTGATGAAGTTATGAACTCTATACATGTTGACTTTACTATTACTTGTTGAGGTTGGTCTTGTGTTGTGCATGGGTTTGACTTATGTATTATGTAATTGATATTGATAGTCTATATGGGTTCATGATTGTGCACAAGGATTTTAAAAGTACTTAAGAATGGTTTTGAAACAAATGTCCTCTTTAGTATGATTTAAATTATATTATGTGCATATACTCATACTTAGTACAAGTGTTTCCTAACCCATCTTTTATGTTTACTACAAATGTAGGATCCGGCCGTTGATATTATAGAAGGACTTTGAAGAATAATTGGATGTTTCCCAAGTGTTCGGTAGGTACTCACATTCCGAAGACGATGCTACTATCTTACTATTTGATATTGTTTAGTATTTAGTTCATTCTATTTCGTTGTTGACTTTGTATATTCCTATATGAGGCCTTTATTGTTATAAAGTATGGATTGAACCCAAGATGTTGTATTCCACATAGATTGTATAATATGAGACGTATTCTAGACTTCTTATGAACTTATATTGCTATATTAATTATGTGAAATAAAACTAGAAAAATATGTAATGTTCTTATTTGAGGTGTCAATGTATACTCGCTAAATATAAATTATGTGTAAGAGAGAGCTCTAAGTAAACCTCAATTTGGAAGTAGTTAAAAGGTTTTAAATTTTCGGCTAATTAAACCTATGAAATGTAATGACGAATGCTAAGAGGTTAGTCTTAGTCTTCTTCGAGGATGACGACAACGGTTACTTCTAGGGGGTGCTTGCGGGATGTGACAAACTTGGTATCACAGCATGATGTTGAATATACTTAGGATTAATGCCTCATTAAACCACCTCTATATAGGTTCTTGTTCATAATTGTGAAGCGCGCCACACTTATAAGTGAGAAGCTATATGATTCCTTAGGAAATTTTCATTTTCTTGGAAATCCAATGTTGTGCCTCTAGTGTCTACATTATGTGTACTTTCACCTAAATCTTTTCTTGTGGTTATAGGTATGAATACTCAAAGGGAATCCGCACGAAGATTTGATTAAGAGATTGCTAATGCGGAAGTTCCTCCCCGTGTCATTCAAAATCCCATGTTGATGAAGTTATTAATGATGATCAATCTTCGGCCGATCCTCCATCCTTGTCGGATGGAGACATAAGGGCAGCCTTTCTCCAAATGTCCGAAGCCATTACTACTCAAGTGCAAGCCGTCGCTACTCAAGGTCAAGCCATGATGGCCCAAGCTAACCGGGAGTTTGTACCCCGAGGAAACCAACATGTCAACACCATTGCCTCCCATTTGAGGTATTTCACAAGGATGAATCCCCCTACTTTCAATGGATCCAACGTGGAGGCAGACCCCCAAGAGTTCATTGATGAAGTCTACAAAATCTTCTATGCTATGGGGTCGACTAGTAGTGAAAAAGATGAGTTCGCCACCTACCAACTAAAGGACGTGTCCCAAAATTGGTACATCATATGGCGAGAAAATAGGCCTTTGAGGGGTGATCCTATGACATGGAAGATTTTCAAGAAGGCTTTTCTTGATTGGTTCTTTCCAAGAGTAAAGAGGGAAGCTAAGGTGGATGAATTTATCAACCTTCATCAAGGAGGTATGAGTATGCTTTACTACTCTTTGAAATTTACTAAGTTGTCAAAGTATGCTCCTTCTTTGGTTTACGATCCAAGGTATGAGATGAGCCGCTTTGTGATAGGAGTGTCTGATGACTTTAAAAAAGAACGACGTTCACCTACGCTACATGATAATATGAATATTCTTGTCTCATGGTTCATTATAAACAAGTGGAGGAGACAAGGGTTAAGAAGAAGAGTAGCGATTCTAATAAGGCAAGGTCATATGATGGTAGTTCTTCAAAGGGTAGTCTTCATATCCAAGACAAACTATGGTTCAAAAAGAGTTTCTATAATAAATTTTCTTCTAAGATCCCTAAGGCTCGTGATGATAGGGTGTATAACCCTAAGCCTCAAAAAGGAAGGGTTACTAGTTAACCAAACAAGAAGACAACTTTTGTAAAGTGTGGCAAAAAGCATTATGGTGATTGCTTTATTGGGAGAGAAAATTTATTTTGTTGTGTTAAGAGTGGCCACAAGGTGAGGAACTGCCCAAACATGAAGGGTAAAGACAAGGGTAGTGGGTAAGCTCAAGGAAGTGGGTCGAATATGGATGCTCCAAAGCAGAATCGCTTTTATTCTCTTCACTCTAGGGGTGAACAACAGAGTTCTCCCAATGTGGTGGCTGGTATGTTACAATTCTTCTCTATTGATGTTTATGCTTTACTTGAACCGGGTGCTGAATTATCTTTTGTTACTCCCTTGATTGCTAATAAGTTTTATATTTTGGCCGATGTCCTAAATGAACTGTTTATGGTAACTACCCCGGTAGTTTATTCGGTTGTTGCAAAGAGGGTACATCGAAATTATCATATAATGTTGCACAATAGAGTTACTTATGTTGAATTAGTATGACTATATATGGTTGATTTTGATGTCATTTTGGGAATTTATTGGTTGCATGATTGTTTTGCTTCGATTGATTGTAGAACAAGAATTGTCAAGTTCAATTTTCCAAATGAAACAAATCTTAGAGTCGAAGGAGGGAATTTCTATTCCTAGAGGTCGTATCATTTCTTGTCTAAAAGCTTGTAAAATGATATCTAATGAGCGTCTATACCACATTGTAAGATTCGAAGATTTAGACTTCTGAAGTTCCTCCCATTGAGTCTGTCCCCGTAGTAAGGGAATTTCCACAGGTCTTTCCTAATGATCTTCTCGGTATGCCTCCCGAATTGGAAATTGATTTTTGTATTGACTTGCTACCGGATACCAACAACATTTCAATTGCTCCTTACGGGATGGCTCTGGCCGAATTGAAAGAGTTGAAGGCTTAACTCAAAGATTTACTAGACAAAGGTTTTATTTGGGCTAGTATTTCTCCATGGGGTGCTCTAGTATTGTGTGTGAATAAAAAGGATGGGTCCCTTAGATGTGCATTGATTATCGTCAACTCAATAAAGTCACTATTAAGAACAAGTATCCTCTCCCTCGAATTGATGACTTGTTTGATCAACTCAAGGTGTAAGTTACTTTTCTAAGATTGACTTGACTTCGAGGTATCACCAACTTAGGATGACAGGTGAGGATAAACCAAAAATGGTATTTCAGACTAGATACCGTCACTATGAATTCCTAGTAATGTCCTTTGATCTCACTAATGCCCCGACAACATTTATGGACCTCATGAATTGGATATTTCTATGTAACCTAGATTGATTTGTCAATCTCTTCATTGACGAGATCTTGGTATATTCAATAAATGATGGTGAACAGAAGAATCATTTGATAGTGGTGTTGCAAGTTCTTACGGAAAACAAATTATTTGCCAAGTATAACAAATGTGAGTTTTGGTTGAGGTTCGTGGCATATCTTTGTCATATTATCTCTAGCGAGGGAGTTGAGGTTGATCCAAGGAAAATCGAGGCGGTCAAGAATTGGCGTAGACCATTGACTCCAATCGATATTAAAGGCTTCTTGGATCTAACAGGATACTATAGGAGGTTTGCGGATGGTTTTGCGTCCATTGCATATCCCTTGACTACCTGACCCGAAAGAGTGTTAAATTTGAGTGGTCAGAGGCATGTGATATAAGCTTCCAATTTTTTAAAGATAGGCTTACATCCGCTCTAGTATTGACTCTACCGGATGGTACCAAGGGCTTCGTTGTATATTGTGATGCATCCCGAGTGGGCTTAGGGTGTGTACTTATGCAATATCGGAAAGTAGTAGCTTATGCTTCTAGACAACTTAAGGTGCATGAAAAGAACTACCAAACTCATGATCTTGAGTTAGCGACCATTGTGTTTTCTTTGAAAATATAAAGGCATTACTTGTATGATGTTCATGTTGATGTGTATACCGACCACAAAAGTCTTCAATATGTATTTACTCAAAAGGAGTTGAATCTTCGGCAAACAAGGTGGTTGGAATTGTTTAAAAATTACGACAGGAGTGTTCTCTACCACACTAGCAAGGCCAATGTGGTTGAGGATGCTCTAAGTCGTATCAACATGGGTAGCATGTCTCATATACATGAATCCAAGAAAGACCTGGTGAAAGATGTTCATCGGTTGGCTAGATTGGGTGTTAGATTAGAAGACTCTCCAAATGTTGGTCTCATAGTTCATCATATCTCCAAATCGTCTTTGGGTATGATGAATAACGTAATACCATGGTGACACACAATCTCATCTATGAAGAGCCTTTCATAATCTTCTGTCGTGTATGTGGACTTGACGGGAATAAAATGAGTGTACTTCTGTCGAGTATACCATGGTAGGTTTTTCTTGGACAAAAAGGCAACATGATTCTATATGGGTGGTTGTGGATAGGTTGACAAATTCGCTCATTTTGTTCCCATCTTGTCCACATACTGGACGAAATATTATGCAAGGATCTTCATAGATGAGATTTTATGTCGCCATGGTATTCCGTTATGCAACTACCAATGATGACTTAGAGTTATGATGGACCATAAAACCACCATTCGGAAAATCTTCCAACCTAAAACCCAATCTATCAAACCTATGAATATCTTTGTCTAGGTATTTCTTGGCTTCTTTTACATGAGACACACTACCCATGGTCATACGACTTCGAGCATCCGCCACCATAATGGCCTTGTTGGGGTGATACAGAATACTCATGTCGTAATGTTTAAACAATTCCAACCACCTTCTTTGGTCAGATTTAACTACTTTTGAGTAAAAACATATTGTAGACTCTTGTGGTTTGTATACACATCAACATGAACAACACACATGTAATGCCTCCATATCTTCAAGCCAAATACTACGGCCGCTAACTCAAAATCATGACTTGGATAGTTTCTTTCCTACAACTTAAGTTGTCTACAATCATAGGCTAGTATTCTCACATGTTGCATAAGAACACACCCGAAACCTACTCTGGATGCATCACAATATACAACGAAACCCTTGGTACCCTCCGATAAAGTCAACACCAGAGCGGAAGTAAGCCTATATTTTAATATTTTGAAGTTTCTCTCACATGCCTTCGACCACTCAATTTCTTTCTCTTTTGGGTCAAAGTAGTCAAGGGACATGCAATAGAGGCAAAACCATCCACATACCTCGGATTATAACCCACTAGACCCATGAAACTCCTAATGTCGATTGGAGTAAATGGTTTAGGCCAATTCTTGACCCCTTTGGTTTTCCTTGGATCAACCTCAACTCCCTCACTAGATATGATATGACAAATAAACGCCACCGACCTCAACCAAAACTCACATTTACAATACTTTGCAGATAATGGGTTCTCCTTATGCACTTGTAACACCACTCTCAAATGGTCCATATGTTCACCCTCATTTTTTGAATATACCATGATGTCATTAATGAAGACAATAACAATTGAATGTAGGTAACTTCAAAACACCCTATTCATGAGATTCATAAATGCCGTTGGGGCATTTGTGAGACAAAAGGACAATACTAAGAACTCATAATGACCATATCTAGTGTGAAATTCTGTTTTTGGTATATCTTCACCTCTCACCCTAAGTTGGTGATACCTAGATCTCAATTGAATATTAGAAAAGTAACTTGACCCTTGAAGTTGATCAAACAAGTCGTCAATCCAAGGAGAGGAAACTTGCTCTTAATAGTGACTTTATTGAGTTGGCGATAATCAATGAACATTCTAAGGGACCTATCATTCTTCTTCACGAAAAAACTGGATCACCCATGGAGAAATACTAGGTCTAATGAAGCCTTTGTCTAGTAAATCTTTGATTTAACCTTCATCTCTTTCAATTCGTCCGGACCATCTTGTAAGGAGGAATTGAAATGGGATTTGTATCCAGTAACAGGTAGGTACAAAAATCAATTTTCGGTTCGGGAGGAATACCAGGAAGATCATAATGAAAGACATCCAAAAATTGCCTCACTACGGGGACCAACTCAATGGGAGGAATTTCGGAGTCTAAATCTTATACTATTACTATATGGTATAACAACCCTTTAGAGATCATTCGACAAGCTTTCAAACAAGAAATGATTCAACCCCTAGGAATAGAATTTCCACCCTTCCACTCTAACACGGGCTCATTTGGAAAGTTAAACTTCACCATCCTTGTTCTTCAATCTAGGGAGGCAAAGGAAGCATGCAACATCTCCATAGCCAAAATACATCAAAATTAAACATATGAACTTCTACTAGTTCAACATAAGTAACTCTATTGGCAACCATTATAGGACAATTCCTATATACCCCCTTTGCAACCACCGACTCAGCCACCAGGGTAGTCACTATGATAGGTTCATTTAGAATATGGGATAAAATCTCAAACTTCTTATATATTAAGGGAGTAAAAAAATATAATGTAGTGCTCGCATCAAGTAAAGCATATACATCAATAGAGAAGACATTCAATATACTGGTCACCACATTGGGAGAAGTGTCTTGCTCACCTCAAGAGCGGAGAGCATAGAAGCGATTCTTCTTGGGATCATCATTTAAACGACTTGCTTGAGCTTGACCACTACCCTTATGTTGACCCTTCACGTTAGGTAAATCCATAACCTTATGGACACTCTTGCTACAACCAAAAAAATTATTCGTTCCCTTAAGACAATCACCAGAATGCATTTTTCCACACCTTTCACAAGTTGGCTACTTGGTTGGTAAACTAGTATCCCTTCCCTTTTTGGGATAAGGGTTAGACACCCTATCATCCCTAGACTTAGGAAACTTGGAAGGAACTTTATTAGAAACCCTTTTCTTGAACCTAGGCTTGTCTTAGATTTCAAGACTACCTTTTGAAGAACCACCATCCAAAGATCTTGCTCTCTTGGCATCTCTACGCTTCCTCTTATCCCTTGCCTCTTTCACTTGTTCAGCATGAACCATGAGAAAAAATGTTCATATTATCATGTAGAATAGCCAAATAACACTCTTCTTGTGAGTCATCCAACATTCCCATCACAAAGCGGTTCATTTCATTTTTATGATAGGAAACCAAATAAGGAGCATACTTTCACTACTTAGTAAATTTCATAGAGTATTCAAGCACACTCATATCTCTTTGAAGAAGGTTGATGAACTCCACCATCTTGGATATATTCTTCTCCCTAGGAAAGAATCTATCAAGAAAAGCCTTCTTGAATGTCACCAGTCCACCCCTTAATGGCCTATTGTCGCTTCATTGGACATACCAAGTTTGCACATCTTTGAGTTAGTAAATGGCTAACTCGGACTTCTGACTTGTAGTCAACCCCATAGCATAGAGGATCTTGTAGATTTCATCAATGAAATCATGGGGGTCTTCTTCAACCATGGATCCATAGAAAGTAGGAGCGTTCATCCTAATGAAATCCCTTAAACGAGAGGCCATGGTAGCAACTTGTCGGTTTGCTCGAGGTACAACCTCCCGGTTAGCTTATGTCATCATGGCTTGAGCTTGAGTAGATGAATCTTGTTCTTGGGTAGTAATGGCTTGGGAAATTTGGAAAATAGAATCCCTTATGGAACCATCCGTCAAAGGAGGAGGATCGACCGGAGCTTGGTCATCATTAACTTCTTCTTCAAGAGGAGGGACTTGATCACCACGAGAAGGAACTCACGCATTGGCCATCTCTTCTTCAAGTGTTCGTGCCGCGTTCCTTAGTGTATTAATTGCATTTATTAAAAATAAAAAGATTAGATGCAAAAAGAACGTTGAAACAAAACTCGAGATGCATGATATTGGACTTCCAAGAAAGTGAGAGTTTCCTAAGCATCATATAGATTCCTATCCATAAGTGTGATGCGCTACACAATTATGAATACGAATCTACACGGACGTGGTTGACGGAGAAATTTACTCAAACATTTTCAACCTCATGCTCTAATACCATGTTTTCACATTCGGGAAGCACCCCCCTAGACATAAAAAGAGTTGTTGTCCTCTTTGAGGACTATGACTAGCCTCTTATCTTACATCATATATTCATAGGTAATAATAAGCAGAAATTTAAAACTTTTTCATTACATCTACATTGAAGTTAACATAGACCTATACATAAACATTGTATAGTTACATAGAGTATACATAGACCCTTCGTATATGAAGATTACTTAGTCTTCTACTTTTATTGCACGTAGATATATATTAAATATAACATAGTCTCAAATATTCGTCTCATCTTATAGCAAACTAATAAGAGTATAATAATTTGGTCCTAGAACATATATCAATACAGTAAGCTAACATGTCGGTCATACAATGTTTAGTATCCAAATGAAAAGGAAAGAACATAAGATTCATCATAAGCTTGATATTGGCATTTCCCTCGAAAAGTGAGGAGCTATACAACTTTGATGATTGAGAATTCCAAGTCTTCTTCAAAGTCGTCTCAAGGACTTTCAACGATCAAAACCTAAAATGTTGGGGAAAAGGAAGAAATGAGGTTAGTACACATCTTGTACTAAGTATGATACAATATGCATACATATCATGAAATCATGCTAAAAAGGGACATATCATTAAATTATGCAATTTACTTCTAAAACCATTATACACATTCAACAAGACCATACCAATCAATGAGACATATTCATTAAGTCATAGGCGTGTACATCACAAGACAAACAATATAAACCATAGTAAAGTAAATGAACATATCAACATACTTGCATATATAGTCAAGAACGCTCTATCATCAAGTTATAATTTCAACAAGCATGAGTACATTTCAAGATTTCCAAAGAAATACCATTACTCATGACCCTCTTTAAGTCCACTTGTGCAATAACTAAGAAAAGCCTCATAACCTTACTTAATCAAGTAAACCTAGCAAGAATCATAACCAATGTCCAACTTCACTAAAGATAGCGTTAAGAGTACATAATACCATACTTTACCAATATAGACCAAATACATGTTCATAAGAGTAATCAACATCACATAGTGTCATTAACATGTAAGATAATCATATACATATAATTTATATTTATAATCATATACATAGATAAGAACATCCTTGTAAGACTTCCATTAAGACTTACTAGTGCAATGTATATGTAGAGTCTCATACCCCTACCTAGACGAACCTAAACCTCTTAAGTCGCCTCATACCCCTACCTATACTAAGCTAAACCTCTTAGCTCGTCTCATACCCCTACCTAGACTAAGCTAAACCTCTTAGGTTATCTTAGTTAAGGTTCATTGCTTTAGTTCATTTTACATTTTGGGAACATGTTGCCTTAACCGACATAGATCACATGAGCTAATATGGAATCTGATTTCATGAAACACTACACCGAAAGAATGCGGACTACTTACTAAGGTAGTACTAATACATGAACATAGAAACTACATGATCCACTAGCTAGTATTCCAATGGGGGCAACATAGTTCAAGAACTAGGAGATATAGATTGGACCATCCTTATGCTACACGCATTGGAGTCTCCATCTCAAGAGTACATCACTGATCCTACCTTCCCTATCTGTGAAGGGACACTCCTCATTCTAGTTCACTCGGTACTAAGATAGAGTCCCTTTTGAAATGTATTTGATACTTTTTTTTAATCATCATAGTTTAATACAGGTCATAGGGTGTAATCCTTGTATAAACATCATCATCATAGCTTAATAAGAATTGCATGAGTATTGTCCTTTTATTACAATTAATATAGGTGAAGTTAGCATATTTACATATTCATATAATTATAAGGCATATTGGTAAGTTATTACAATCCTGATATCATTTACATCTTAGCCAAAAACTCACAAACCATAGTCAATACATTTCAATTCAACATCATACCAACCCTACCAGTCCTAATATAAGGCATACTTCAACACAATATCATCAGTTAACCACAAGAAACCATAATTGAAATAAAGAGTAGGGATCACAAGACTAAAAAAGTCTCCTTCATAATTCATTATCAAGTTCTTCTGATCAACCCTTAACTCAACCCAACAATGGTATAGTATCATCACATATCAATAAAAAATATGATAACACAACCAATTCATCATTTATGAACATTCTATTGTTCTATATTGTTAAACATAATGATGACTACTCTTTATTCTATATTATGTGATGTTAGGCATTGCTTATGCTCCCTTATTTGGTTTACTTTTTTGAGTAAGGTTATGGGGATTTACTTGGTTATTGCACTTGTAGACTTGATGTGGGGTTATGAGTAAGGGTCTTGCTTATGTGATGAAATTATAAACTCTGTAGATGTTGACTTTACTATTACTTGTTAAGGTTGGTCTTGTGTTGTACATGGGTTTGACTTATGTATTATGTAATTGTTGGTCTATATAGGTTCATGATTGTGCATAAGGCTTTTAAAAGTACTTTATCATTGATTTTGAACAAATGTCCTCTTTAGCATGATTTCAATTGGTTTATGTTCACATGCTCATACATAGGAGAAGTGTGTACTAACCCATCTTTTATGCTTAGTACAAATAGGATCCGAGCGTTTAGCTTATAGAAGTCCTCTGAAGACTACTTGGATATTTTCCAAGTGTTGGGTAGGTCATCACCTTTCGAAGACGATGCCACTATATTGATGTTTGATATTCTTAAGTCTTATAGGAAATTTAGTTCATTCTATTTCCTTGTTTACATTGTATATGCCTATATGAGACCTCTATTGGAATGAAGTATGGGTTGAACCCAAAATGTTGCATTCGACTTAGATGGTTTGATATGAGACATATTGTAGACTTGTAATGAACTTATATTCTTATATTATGGATGTGAAATAAAAGTAGAAGACTATGTAATCTTCTTATATGAGTAGTCTATGTATACTCGCTAAACATATCTTATGTGTAAGTGATAGGTGTAAGTAACCCTCAATGTAGAAGTTGTTAAAAAATTTAAAATTTTCCGCTATTTAACTTATGAAACGTAATGACGAATGCTAAGAGGTTAGTCTTAGTCCCCTTCGAGGATGACGACACCGGTTACATCTTGGTGGTGCTCCCCGGTTTGACAATGGAATATGGTCTTCTTCTCCCACACCGAAAAGAGAGGGTCAACACTTCCCTAAGGTGTGGAAAATTTACATAGCCATCTAGGTGGATCAACTAAGCTATCGTCTTATGTGGGCACGTAGTTAAGGGTCAACGACATTGTTACTAGAAACCTTGACTTACTATTATAGAGGTTTCCATCTAATGAGACACATTAGGCTCTTCAAGACCCCTATATGAACAATTCATCATCATGGTTCATAGATATTCATATGTGTGAACTATCCTTTCACATTAGAAGAGAACATACAAGTGAGTAAAACTTTCACTCAATACTTTATCATAATCATGAGAAGTTACTTTCAATCATATACTAATCATATCATAATATACTTGCATACTTCATAACCAATCCAATAGTCTTGGGTTAAGAATGAGGAATACTTTCTATCGAAATCATCACTAAACATTAGACACAAAAGCATTAAAATAAAGTAAATCATACTTCATAATTTTATTCAAGAAGAATCAATCTTCATACCTTATTGCCTTCTCATTGCCTTCATACTGCAGTTACCAAGTATTGCAAAACAAATGCATAATAAAGGTAAATCCAAGAAGAAATGCATATCAATTACTCTTCTAAACCTTCATATAATCACCTTCTTTCACAATTACTATATAACTACAAGATATAAAGAGTGTAGGGAAGAAAAACGGTTCAAAGGGCCAATCTTGATTGATTGACAACAATTGTCCATTAATACATAGTTAAACAGTGATAAAAGACAATAATTCATTATAACTAATAGATAATTTCGTTTTGAAATGAGAACCTATGTCTAGATTGAAACCCTAGTTTTGGGGAAGTTCTAAATCAACTTTGGAAGGGCCTCATGGGGAATGGAATCTAAATAGTCAACGAAGCCATACCACTGTTATGAACATGCCACGAATTTGAGATGAAAACCTCGGTGAATTCATCCTTTAATTGGAGCCCTAGTGGTCTTCAATGTAGGTTGAAGTTTAGCAAAGAGAGAGACTAGAGATATGTTAGAGAGATGTGAGTTTTAGAATTGTGGGGTGTTGGTTTGTTTAATGAGGGTTATGTGTTTTATAGTCCCTTAATTAACATAATTAGAACTTACTTAAGACTTACTTAACCAACTAAGAAAATGACTAATTAAATGAACCCACTTAAAACTCACCAGCTTAAACCATACTTGAGCTACGAGACCCTAACCTATTGTTCGTAGGTCAGTCGATGACCCCTTGCACACACCGTCCTGCACATCCGTCGATTGTGTCAGAGAGTATGCATTTTGGACATTATTGGAAAATTTCAATGTATGAGACTACGGAGGAATCGACGTCCTGTATCACAGGAGACGCTTTTACGACTGTAAAAGTAGGTGGCTACTGCCCACACTGCCTAGTTTTGTAGATTTGGGTCAAACGCAAGGGTCCTCTCCAAGGACCTTTTGGGTGGTCCTTGGGGAGTTGTACCCGGATGTTTAGACCCTAAAAACACTCTACTAGATGTTTAACACCTCTTCACAAAATTTCATTGAATTCCGACACCTAAAACCACGTGAAATAGGCTAAGGCACACTAGCACCTCTTTCACTAATCTCCGGATATCATGGACGTTTCTTGAAATCTTCACTCTAAAACATACTAAATTATTTATAATTATTATTTTATGCCTTAAAACAGTAGTACAAGGTCTATATCTTCATGTGAGGCTCTAGGTTAGGTCTTAGACTTCCAGAATGTGACAAACGAGAAAAAAAACAAGATAGCTGAAAGAATGAAGAAAAGAAGCGATGTGGATTGCGTTATCAATACGGAAAATCACCGAGTGGATTTTACCTCGCCCAAAGTTCCAGTGTGCCAAGTGATAAAGGCTACTATCAGGCTGCCGAGTGAAAGGAGAAGTGGGCGTGGCGCTGAATGATTCCACGATAAATTGATTCGATCATCCAAACTTGCAGAACTCGAAGATGTTGAACGCCAAAGAAAAATTGAAATGGAACTGATCAAAGGGAGGATTGAAAAGCTGATCGTTTCTCCTGACTTATTGTGCCGAATAGTCATTCTCAGCATATTTATTGCCACTATAAATACATTCTCAAACAATTTTTTATCTGTCGAGCTGTCTTTCTATGATATATCTAAGTTAGAGTTCTATAGAATTTTTGAGAGAGAAATCTATGTGTTAAGAATATATATTCCTTATATTTAAATAATTAATGTTTTCCATTTTTTAGAAATTTGTAGTGTTTCTTTAATATTCTACAATTTGGACCTTCGTAAAAACTTAATTAATCTTACCCACTTTATGGAAACACATTTTGGTATGAAATCCGGCTAAATCCCCAATTTTTGGGGTGTGATAATGTGATTATGGGTTGATTTATCTTGTGGGTATTTTTAATTGTTAGTGCAAATGCCTATAAAAAGTTATTTCAATTAATAATTGTTGTTTATATTAAAATGTTGTAGTTGCAAATTCAACTCTACCTTCTTATTTTTGGCTTGCTCTAGATAGAGGTTTTAAGACCAAGATTTCATAATTGATGGTCTGTGGGTATTAGGTTGTCACTGGTTCAGCTCTAGAGAGCGAATTTTAAACCTTTTTCCACATATTCAGTTAGAGAGAATAAATGAACTAAAGTGTAGGTTGTTCTTTTCTACTGCTTGTTGGTGTCCGAGTAAAACTAGCTTGTGTTGGAGTAAGTTGCTCGAGAGAAAGTTTATTTCAACTAAAGTCTAGATTATTCACTAATTTAAATCAATTTACTAACAGTTTAAATAACCCACATGTCAACATTGACCTACAAACTAATAACATCCCAGGAACCCATCTCTATATTGTTATTTTCCTGCTTTTTTCTTTTGTCGTAGATGATAGTAAAAACCAAAACACCTTTATTTGACACTTGTGTCACCCCTTAATCTGAATCATGTTTTTATTAACATATATCTATTCCTATGATTGACTTTATCATATTCACAGTTTTCGATTGAATCTTAAGAATGTACCACTCCATGTAAGATTTGATCCCAACTCATTTGGTTGGGCTATATGCTGACTAATGATTGTTGACTCTTAGAATTGGATTAAGTATCTTTGATTGAGTTATTCAATAAAAATGGCGCCCATGCCGAGAGTGTTGTTGAATGAAAATCTTTTGTTAAGTGGAATTTTGTTCTTTTTAATCATAGTTGACTTACTTAACTTAATTTTTTTTTCCTTTTATATTTTTTTAAATAGGAAGTATGATTCTAATTGAATGAAATTGTACCCAATTAATCCACCAAGATGACATAAGAAACCTGATCAATGTCAAGGAGGAATCTCTTGCTACAAATATAAGAAGTTTATTAGTCTAGCAAATTATTAAAGATGGTCCATGGTAGGATTTTCATTCATAGGTGTTTGGATCGAATTCACGCACACACACTAGATGAATGAAGAACACAAGAACTTTCAAGAGAAAGAGATGAGAGATCTAGAGAGAGAAAGAGAAAACCCAATATTTCGTGGTAACACCCCGTGAGTAAACATCCACGGCGGTGAGATATTTATATTAATAATATCAGAGTACTTTTGGTTACAGAGAAAAAATAGGAAAACCTAAAATAGAGAATAAATAGGAAAGCCTAAAATAGAGAATAAATAGGAAAACCTAAAATTAATCAGGCTCCACTACCTAACAATTCTCCCACTTGGAGACTGACTTAGTCATCCAAAAAATACATTCTCAAAAAAAATCTCTTCATGATCAACATCTTTACCGCACCGCAACATCTGTAGCAACAACTACAGAAGACCAAACGAGGTTTTACATAACCTCAGTTTCCCAACATCAACACATTTCGTCAACATGTCTGCCGGGTTCTTTGCACCCTCTATCTTCTCCAAGCACATATCCTTCTGTTGTGCTTTGTCTTCGAATGATAGACTAGATTTTTCACAAACTGTATGGCAGTCTGGCTATCTGAGTAAAGAATCTTCTCGCTCTGCTTCTTGCCCAATTCCTCAAGATAATCTGCCATCCATATCATCTCTTTCCCAGCATCAGCTATTTCCACAAACTCAGCTTCAGTAGATGAAAGATAAACACACTTCTGAAGCCTGGACATCAAACTCACTGCTATTCCACCTATGGTTTAAATGTACCCGGATGTACTCTTGCTCGAGTCAACATCCCCACCAAGATCAGCATCCACAAAACCCTGTAGAGTCACCTTGACTTTGCCAAAACAAAGTGAAGTACTAGATGTACCTCTCTGATATCTTAGAAGCCACTTCACAGCTTCCCAGTGCTCTTTCCCAGGGTTCGCCATGTACCTGCTAACAACTCCCACTGCATGTGCTATATCAGGTCTAGTGCAGACCATAGCATACATCAAACTACCAACTGCTGTAGCATATGGAACAAGTGCCATGTGATCACGCTCCTCGGCAGTCTTGGGTGACTGCTCTTTTGACAATTTAAAGTGATTTGCCAATGGAGTAGTCCTGGGTTTAGCATCATTAACCCTGAATCTATTAAACACCTTCTCAATGTACAACTCCTGAGATAGATTTAATGTGGCAGCCGATCTATCCCGAAAAATCTTCATCCCCAAAATCTGTTTCGCTGGACCAAAAACATTCATCTCAAACGCTGCAGACAACCTTGTCTTCAGATTGTTAATCTCCCTCATACTAGATCCTGCAATCAACATATCATCAACATACAAGAGTATAAAGACATATGAATCAGTGTATTTCTTGAAGTAACAACAAGTATCCTTTTCAGCTATGCAGAATCCACTCTTGATCATGAACGAGTCAAATTTCTTGTACCACTGCCTTGGTGCTTGCTTTAGTCCATACAAGCTCCTGGTGAGCTTGCACACTATGTGTTCCTTGCCTGGAACCACAAATCCTTCCGGTTGCTGCATATAGATCTCTTTGTCAAGATCTCCATGTAAAAATGATGTTTTTACATCCATTTGCTCTAGATGCAAATTCTCCGATGCAACAATACTCAACAGAATTCGAATAGAGGTTAACAGCGCAACAGGAGAAAATATTTCAGCATAATCAATACCTTTCCTTTGTTAATATCCTTTAACCACTAAAAGAGCCTTGAACCTTCTTTTGCCATCTGTTCAGTCTTGATTCTTAACACCCACTTGTTCAGCAAAGCTCTCTCCCCTGCAGGTAACTCAGTCAACACCCATGTGTCGTTATTCTCAAGTGACCTCATCTCATCATCCATGGCTTGCTCCCACTTAATCGAATCCTCCACCTGTAGGGCCTCATCAAAAGACTCTGGTTCCCCCTCATCAGTCAGCAATAGATAGTGTAATGAAGGTGAATACCTATCAGGTGCCCTGATGGATCTGGATGATCTCCTTAACACCTGCTCAGGTGTAACTTGCTCCACTTCAGATTCTTCCGTAGGAGTTGGTTGAGTATCTGCTTCGACATCTCTGGGGTTACTCTTCTCCAATTCTACCTCAACTCGCACTGGCTTTGTAATCTCTAGAACCTTCTGCTCTCTGTCCTTGTACATGACAGACTCATCAAATGTCACGCCATAGTGTCTCAGGATCTTTCTGGTCTTATCATCCCAATACCTGTAGCAAAACAAATCAGAACTATAGCCTATGAAGTAACCCTTCACAGCCTCGGCATCAAGCTTGTCTCTCTTTTCTGGATCAACATGAACATAAGCAGTGCAACCAAAAATCCTCAAGTGTGAGTACTTGAGTTCTTTTTCTGTCCACACCTCCTCTGGAATCTTGAACCCTAAAGGAACTGATGGTCCCCTGTTGATCAAGTATACAGCTGTGCTCACAGCATCCACCCAAAATGTTTTGGGCAGCCCACAGTGTATCCTCATACTCCTTGCACGCTCATTCAATGTTCTGTTCATCCTCTCAGCAATTCCATTCTGCCTTGCCTTACCAGGAACTGTTCTCATCAGTCTGATTCCCTCAGCTGCACAGAATGCCTTGAACTCTGATTTGTCATACTCTCCTTCATTGTCATACCTTAGGCAGTTGACTTTCAAACCGGTCTAATTCTCAACTTCAGCTTTCCACTTCTTGAAAGTTGCAAACACATCTGACTTATGCTTCAAGAAGTAAACCCATACCTTCCTGCTGAAATCATCAATGAAGGTAACTTAGAATCTGGATCCTACAAGTGATGATACAGGAGATGGTCCCCAAACATCTGTATGGACCATTTCCAACCGCACTTTCTTTAGCTCTCTAGGAGTATTTGTGAAGCTTACTCTTTTCTGTTTGCCCATAACACAGCTCTCGCAAAGACCCATATCAACTGACTTCAGACCCTCTAATGCTCCTTTTGCAACCAGCATCTTCATTCCACTAGCACTCATGTATCCAAGTCTGTTGTGCCACAGACATGAACCGGAAGCACCTTCAGCAAAAGCGGCCATGTTAATACACCCTGAAGTGGTGTACAAGGTTCCAGATTTGGTGCCACGAGCTACTTCCATAGCACCTTTCACAATCTTCCACGAACCTTTCCCAAACTCTGCTGCATATCCCGTGCTATCCAACTGACCAACAGAGATCAGATTTTTCTTGATCCCAGGAATATATCTGACATCCTCCAATGTCCACTGGTTTCCCGAGGTGGTCTTTATGCAAACATCCCCCTTTCCTTCAATCTCTAAGGCTTTATTGTCAGCAAGATATACCTTTCCAAAATTTCCAGATTTGAAATTTTGGAACAACTCCTTGCTTGGAGACGAATGGAAAGATGCACCAGAATCCAAAATTTATGATTCAACCGGGCTGTTCACACTAATGATTATAGCATCCCCAATGTCCTCTACTGAATTTATAGAATTACTATCATCTCCAAATTTCTGATTCTGTTTCTTCTTTGGCTTTGTACAGTTCGTCCGAAAGTGCCCTTTTTCTCCACAGTTCCAACAAGTCACGTTTGATCTGTTCAGGGATTTTCCTCGATTCTTTGATTTTGATCGCCCATGTTGATTTTGTCCTTTCGTCTTACTTCTCCCCCTTTGATCAACGCTGAAAGCACTGCCCGATGAATCTCCCACTTCTCGTTTGCGAATACATTCGCTAAGAACAACGTCATGGATTTCATCAAACTTTAGTTTCTCAGATCCACGGGATCTGCTAATCGCAGCAACAACCGTATCCCAAGACTCGGGCAGAGATGACATAAAAATCAACGCCTTAATTTCATCTTTGAAATTAATATCCACAGAATTGATATGACCCACAATCATATTGAACTCGTTTATATGATCAGAAACGGATCCATTCTCAGACATCTGTAAATTGAACAATCTACGCATCAAATATACCTTGTTCATAGCCGATGGTTTTTCATACATGTTTGACAGTGCCTTCAACAGACCGGACGTAGTCTTCTCCTTCACCATGTTGAACGCCACGTTTCTTGACAAAGTCAACAGGATCAACCCTAGAGCCTGGCGATCCTTGAGTTTCCACTTCTCCTCCGTCATGGATTCCGGCTTCACCCTGGTCAACGGTTCGTGAAGATCTTTCTGGTATAGATAATCTTCGATCAGCATCTTCTTGAAACTGAAATCGGATCCATCAAACTTCTCCATTCCAAGCTTCGAACTATCCATCTTCAGTGATCGTGTTGAATCTCCTTAGCTCTGATACCAGTTGTTAGGATCGAATTCACGCACACACACTAGATTAATGAAGAACACAAGAACTTTCAAGAGAAAGAGATGAGAGATCTAGAGAGAGAAAGATTTCGTGGTAACACCCCGTGAGTAAACTTCCACGGCGGTGAGGTATATTTATATTAATAAATCAGAGTATTTTTGGTTACAGAGAATAAATAGGAAAACCTAAAATAGAGAATAAATAGGAAAGCCTAAAATAGAGAATAAATAGGAAAACCTAAAATTAATCAGGCTCCACTACCTAACAATAGTCTCACTATTTACTAGGTTAACTCAGAAGATCGCCAAGTTTAAATGATCAGATGATTGCGAGAAAAGCTTTGCAGAATTGGAATCTCACTACTACAAAATTTGATATTTGTGGCAATTGTTAAGCAACAATTAATGATTTTCCATTAATGAATTCTTTAAGCTGAAATATTAGTGGAATATTAATAAATGCCTGTAAAAATGATTATTATATCGACTATAAAAGTAATTACCTAGGTATTTTTTTATTTAGAATTAAAATAATTAGTCAATAAAAAGATACTAATAAACATAGCTTTTTTTTATTTTTTTGGTTTCCCTCCATTTTTATTCCCTCCCATTCTAAAAATGAAAATTAAAAACAAAAATTCTTTATGCTTCCTCGATAAATCACGTCTCTCAAACACTGCAATGCTTCTTCTCTACTGCTCCAAGGTAAACGATTCAGGTAAGCCCTTCAAACTCTAAACGTTCCCAAATTCAATTCAAGAATCATTGTCTTTCTGAAAGACCCATCATCACAAAGAGACGGTTGTGATTTTTCTCTCGTTCATTTTCTTTATCGATCAACATTGTTTAATTATTGAACAAGAATTGATATTTAAAATGTTTTTAAGTTTGAAGGTCTCATAATTGTTTTTTTTTCTTATTTTCATTTTCTAGAAGTTTTTACAACAATTATCTTGCGTATCACTTTTCGTCGGGTTTCGTCGAACAAAATCTTATTGCCAGGTACTCAAATTAGTAAGGGAGAGTCATTATTTTGTATAACTATATTTTTTCTGTATTTTCTAACTCTGTTTGTGATTTATGTGTTCTATTTATTTTATAGGCAACTAATTGAATTGAATACTCTATTCCTAAGGTTGATTCTATTATATTAAACTATTCATGATTATACGAATGTTTTTGATTGTATTAGATGAATATCTATGTTTTTACTTCAGTTGATAAAATTTGTTAACGATATTTATGATAGTTACTTGTTTAGCGAACGGTTGAGCAGTGTTCATAAGCAAGTGAATTGTCTCTTAGAGCGATAAGTTAAGCTATCCTGAAGAAAATATTTCTCTTTTATGCTCTGTTTTTTCATAAGCTAAAGTATAACATGAGCAGTGTTCGTTAAATCGAGTATTTGTGAATTAAAGCAAGAATCTAAGCTAACCCTTAGCATTAAGTTTAGTGTTATTCTATGTTTTTTTTTTCATATCTACAAATTTTACTTTTGTTGTATAATGTTTCAGCATTTGTCTTTGTTTTCGCTGTTCGACATAACTTTTTATGTTTCTCACTCTCGAATCTATTACTTTTTATTAAGTTGTGTTAGTTTTTTTTCGACAAGTTTTGGTATTACTTTTAACTAAACCATCAAGTTGAATGGGTAATACAATTCTTGCTATGTCGTTCTAATCCAAGTAACATGTAGAAAGTTTGTTGTTCTATAGTTTTCATATAAGAAACAATAAATCTAGCTTACTTTCTTTTTGTAGTTGTTAGATGACTTTTTTTGTGTGCGTTTTGATATTAAACCGGGAAGAGGCTATAAATATGTAAAGTTATAACGACAGTTATGTTCGGATTCTCTATATAAACCATCCATTATGTTTCATTTGGACCTGTTCCATATGGATAGTCATTACTTTGGGTTCTCATTCTTTTGTAACTTAAGTCAGTATCAGATTTAAATAGGTTAGTTTAACATATCTTGAGCGTCAATAAATTTCCTATTATGCTTTAATTGTTTTAACTCATTTAACAAAGTGCTGGCCCTCTTGTCTGTTTGAACGCATATTCATTATATGGAGCTGAAATGAATAGAGTACAAAATCCCACCATTATGGTTTCATGCTTTATAGTTGTCATACTTTTTTGTGTCACTTCACAAATAATTGAATCTCGAATTGAACCCCTGTGTTCCTACTGCTTTGAAGAATATGTAACCATAATTTGTTGTCTCACAATAATTGTCAATTTTCTTATTTGGTCATGAAGATGAAAAATCTCACTGTTGGCCTGTTTTTAGAATCTGCAAAACTTTGAAAGATTTTAAACTCTGTTTTTCATCACCAAGCCTCCCAGTTATAACCATGTGCTTTTCTGCATCATGCTTCTCACTCTGGTCAAGCGAGCTCTTATTCCTTTTTGGATTTTTCGCTTTGAATAACAATGTTCATGAAGAGGTTCCGTTCAGTATTTTTAAGTGTTAGTTATATGTAAACCTTAAGCGTATATCTAACGTGTGAATAAAAAACTACATAGGACATTCAAGACTTGTAAAAACAAGTTTCCACAGTGTTACCTTTGGATGGATCCTCTCATTCTCATGTAAATCGACATTCATGGAGCATTAGATATTTTTTTTTAGAAAAGGTAACTTGTATTATGAACACAAGAATACTCAGGACCTATACCAGTAATACTTACAATAAAAAAAATACAAAAGTGTTATTTTATCATGAACTAATTAAGAACTCTAAGATCCTACGAACCTCATAGTCATGATGATATTTATGTTAACACTAATAATAGAAAAGAGCTTAACATTTAAGCTTCATCTTCTCCATAGAGCAACTTTTGTTCTCAAAACATCTCTTATTCCTTTCCAGCCAAATTGTTCACCAAATGTAGGCTGGGACAACCTTTCTTCTCTCCCTATGTCTTGACTAATTTCCATCACGATCGAGTGTGTGAGCTCTGTTGGTTTTCAAATCATTTTCCATGGTCAGTAGCTTGATTGAGTGTGTGTCCTCTATGAGTTTGTGGATCATTTTCGATGGCCAGTAGCTTGATTAAGTGTGTGTCCTCTGTGAGTCTCAAGATCATTTTTCATGGCCAGTAGCTTGATTGAGTGTGTGTCTTCTTTGAGTTTCTGTAACGTGTTCCAACTAAGAATCTCTCTTGTGTATCTAAGCCCATAGCAGTTTGTCTTCACTGTTAATCAGTTCCCTATAACGTTCTAAGATATTTCGATTGAGTGTGTGTCCTTTATAGTATGCCATATTGTTTGTTTACAACAATATTTGTAGAAGTAAGGCCATAAAAGTGTGCATTGTGCTGACAATGAAATACATTTTCTTTCAAGATTAATGCACATGAGCCTAGATTTTTGCATTTTAAAAGTTTTTTGCTTGCTTGAAAAATTGCTCGTAACTGGGTATAAAAGCTATAGTTGTTCGCTCCTCCCCCAGATAGATAAGTTCTCAATATGCACCACTTCCTTAAAAGTAATCTAGCAGCAGTACAATAACTTTTGGCCTCCACAATCTTCGTAGAAGTCCATGAAGCTTTTGTGCTAACACTATCATAACTTCATTCCAATAGAACATTTGTTTTGTCATGTGCATTTTGTTTTTCTTCAGATATGAAATATATTACTGCTTGAAAAATTCATAGTTAACTTTTTTAAAAAATGTTCTTTGTTTAAATTACGTTTCTTTTAATTATATAATCTTAAAGTTGAGTGTGTCTTTGAAAGGAAATTTTAAATAAAGCGTTCTAAGTTGTTCATTGGTTTTAAGATAATTCAATATAAGAATGTTATTAGGAGCAGATCTTTGTTTGATAGTTCGAAATTGTTGAAATGACATCTTTCAGTTATAGAACTCTACTAATTAATCAATTTCACCTTTTTACTAACACATCTGTAGTTTTTATAGTAAGTTTTGAAAAAGGAATGTTGAACTTTATGGAAGGTCCAGGTAATAAAAAGTGGATGTATTGTGATAGAGTTAGTAAAGAATACCTGGATGGAGTTAATGACATTTCTTAAAATTATGTCTTTTCTCATAAACAAAGTCGAGAGAATATTGCATGTCCTTGTACAAAATGTGTTCTTTTCCATCAAGTAAATCGGGACACAACATATGACCATCTTTTGGTCAATGGAATTTTGTCGTCTTATGGTACTTGGTTTTGTCACGGGGAGTCTCTAAATAAATCAAACAATACATAAGTTACTAATTGTAGACAGTCAAGTATAAGGGGCGATGATGTCACCGGAATGATACATGATGCCTTTGGAGGATGTACACATCTTATGGATAGTGATGTCAATGAAAGGGGCGGGGTGGAGCCAAACATAACATAAAATAGTACTTGTACATCTGGAAATCAAACTTATCGATTTTCAACTCATCAAGAGATGGATAAGTTCGAAAAATTAATCAAGGAGGAAAATGAAGAACTTTATCTTGGATGTAAGAAGTTCAACAAATTGTCCTTCTTGCCACATATCTATCATACAAAATGCATGTTCTAATGGGCAAAAGAATCTTTTGATTCTTTGCTTGGACTACTAAAGGATATGCTGCCAGAAGGGGAAAAATTTCCTCCTTCTTTCTACGAGACCGAAAAATATAGTTGAAGATTTGGTCTTCACGTATGAAAAAATTCATGTCTTTCCCAATGACTGCATGCTTTTTAGAAAAGAATTTTCCAGTAAGGATATAAGTGAATGCAAAATTTGTGGAGCTTGTAGATGGAAAAATGATGCAAAGAATATTCCAGCCAAGGTCCTAAGGCTTTTTCCTCAAAACCAATACTGCAAAAATTATTTATGTCTTCAAAAACATCAAAAGAAACGTGATGGCATCATGAAGAGCGCAACAAAGACGGTATTCTACGACATGCTGCTGATGCTGAAGGTTGGAAAAGTTTTGATAGGAAGTATCCTGAATTTGCTGCAGATCGTCGTAATGTCCGTCAGGGATTAGCTTCTGATAGGCTTAATCCATTTGTCACAATGTGAACTGTTCATTGTACTTGGCAAGTAATTTTGATGCCATATATTCTTCCACCGTGGATGTGCATGAAAGAAGAGTTCTTTATTTTGTCCTTACTTATTCCTAGACAAAAATCAACTGGCAATAATATTGATGTCTTCTTTGAACCGTTTATAGAAGAGTTAAATAAATTGTATAGTGTCGGAGTAGAAACATATGATTCTTCTACAAAGGAGGCATTTCAAATAAGAGCAGCTCTTATGTGGACTTTAAATGATTTTCCAGCGTATCGTACTCTTTCTGGATGGAGAGCTTATGGTCAATTTTCATGCCCTTCTTGCAATATAAACACCCACTTCAAAAACCTCAATGATGGAAGGAAATATTGTTTCATGGGGCATAGGCGCTTCTTGAAGTCTGGCCACAAATATCGAAATGATGCAAAATCATTTTATGGTACTAAAGAAAGAAGACCCGCACCTTGTGCCATATATGGGTCACAAGTGTTGGATCATGTTAAAGATATAAAGTTTACTCTAGCACAATCAAGTGAAGAAGTAAGTGATGTGCGGAAATATACATGGAAAAAGAAGAACATATTTTTCAATTTTCCTTATGTGTAGTATAACTTTGTTCGCCGTAATCTTGATGTAATTCACATAGAAAATTTTTTTTGTGATAACATAATATTTACAATATTAGGTCTTAGTAAAAAGTCAAAAGACAAAATAGCAGAACGATTGGAGTTAAAGGAGATGAAAATAAGAACAAGTTTATGACCTCAGTTTCGAGCGAGTGGGAAGGCATATCTTCCTCCTAGTTATTTCACAATCTCTTCAAACGAAAAAAATTATTTCTTATGAAGTACTACAAAATGCCAAGTTTCCACATGGCTATGTGTCTAATGTCTCACGTTGTATTCGCAGAAAAAAGCTATTTGGGCTAAAAACTTATGATTGCCATGTTATAATGCGATAACTTCTTCCTCTTGCCTTGCGGAAATCAACAGATATAAGAGTTAAATATGTTTTAATTGTACTATGAACATTCTTTCGTGTTTTTAGTAGAAAAGTGCTGAAAGTAGAAGAGTTTAAATTACATGAAGAAAAAATTCTAGAAACATTGTCTACTATAGAAAAAAATCTTTCCCCCAGGATTCTCTACTATTATGGAACACTTAGTTACTCAGCTGGTAACTAAGGCTAAATTTGCAGGCCTAGTGCATTATCGGTGGATGTATCCAATTAAGAAGTATTTATAGTATTACTAAATCATTATTTTATATATCTTTAACATGTAAACATTATAATATCAATCAAATAACATTAATTTATTCCATTAATTTATTCCATAGATACTTGGGGACTTTAAAATCATATATACGTAATCGTACATGTCCAGAAGGTTGAATAGCAGAAGCACAGATAGCAAATGAATGTTTGGCATTTTGTTAATGATATTTGAAGGATGGAGATTCAAGATCATATTATTTACAAAAATGTGATGATGATATTGACAATGAGACTAGTAATGAAGAATGTCTTTTTCCTTCTACCAGTGAGTCATATCAAGCAGTAGATATATATGAAAACATTGTTGCAAGCACATCGGCATGTGCATTTCAATTGCGAGTTAGAGGTGGTAGAGAATTATAAAAATTAAGTGTTATTGTTATATCTATTGTTGAATAAGTGTATATTACTTCATTTGATAACAATATTTATACATATGAACTATATGAATAGAGAACACATTGCTAAAATAATGTGATCACATCGGAAGTGTTGTTTGACACAACATCAACTTGACCTTATGCATTTCGATCCATTTAGTGAGTGGTTAAAGGAGAAAGTAAGTAGTAGGACTAAGTTATTACCTTAATTATTATATTAATCCTTATATTGAAATTTATAGTTATATTGTTCTAATTGAATTAGGTAAAAGAGTTAGAAACCACATCTGACATCTTAATGAATGTTATAGTTCTTGCAAGAGGGCCGAGTTACATCGCAAAAATCTTCAATGCTTATGATGTAAATAATAGATATCGATTTAAAAAGAAACAAATTGAAGAGCACCTAGAGACACAAAATAGTGGTTTTATGGTCATTTTGGAGACTGAAAGTTATGCAAGCTTAAGTGACAGTGCTCCGATGTCTTTAAATATAACATATTATGGTCGATTGAATGAAATTGTTGAGTTGAACTACTATTAAGAATTTAAGGTTGTCTCATTTAAGTATGATTAGGTTGATGTAACAAAGGGTAAAGGAATTATGGAAGATGACTTGGGTTCGCAGTTGTGAATATTTCACGCCTAGCTGATTCTTGCAATCGAGAACGTCATGAGTCCTTTATATTTGAAGAACAAGCTCAACAAGTAATATTTGTTCAAGATCCTCAATATCGTGAATGGTTTTTTCCTTGATTAATTAAACCTCGAGATGTTTTTGATGTGGGAGAGGAATATATTGTGCAGTTTGACTCATCAATGCATAGTGATTCCACTGACTTGGCTATCTTAGAAAATTCTCAAATTCTTGATTATGAAAATAATGATTGGATAAGAAGTGGAGTCTATGGAATAGTAATTCATACAGAAATTGATACTCAAGCTTCTCAAAATTATGGTGAATCTAATCTAAGGAGAAAATAATATTGAAAATGAAAGTGATCCAGAATTATAGGTGGTAATTATAACATATATTTTTTTTCTAGTTTTATTAAATAATATTTATATACTTGTTATTTTACATTTACAAATTTTAACTTTAGATATATTTATTATTTGCTTTCAATCAAATCATTTTTTAGAATATGGTTGCTAGTCAGTTATGAATTTTCCATGTTTGTGTTGGATGATTAGTGAGGGTTGTTTGTAAGTTTTCTAGCCTTGTTTTTACCTATACTTTTTGGCTTTGTTAATTGTATTTTTAAGTGAGGTATATTCTTGTGAATTTGAAGTTTGTCCATCTCTAGTGCATTAGTATTTGATTTTACAACTTAACATGAGCATGATTGTTTCTCTTGTATTGCTTGTATCCTCTTATTTTGCTACCCTGCACTTCAACACATATATATAGTTACTTCATTATAGATAAGAAAGTATGCAAACTATAGGTTGAACCAGATTGAACATTTAACCACAAAATGGTTAAGATCTAAGAGAATATACTGATAAGTTGATAGATGAATGGAACTTTGACCAAGCCCAACCGTATATTTAACAATTGATTATTTTTCAGAATCACTCAAGAAACTCCATATCTCGATGATCAATCTACTGAGTTGAACAATATTGTTGGTGCCACTAGGAATCAGGTAATACTTTTTAAGTTGCCTACTTCTTATTTGTTATACATGCTAGGAAAAAATCTATTGTGGTTTATCAACTAGGATGCATTATTTTAGAGTCTGTAGTAGTGAGAGGAGTTCATCGATCTCCCAATATTTGAGCACTTGGTGCCTTATTAGGAATCAGGGCGCCTAGTGCACCAATTAAATGAATAATCAGTCAGGTCAAAACCACAAAACACACTTCAATAGTGAACTTTTATTAAACCATAAAGCAATCAGTACAATAATAGTATACTCCTGTTCACTTTTATAGGATATATTGTAAGGTATCTGCATCTTTTTGAAGGCTACAAGCGACTGCTTATTATTTTCTGAACATTGTCTAGTATCAATAGACATTTACTCTGATAATTGATTTTTTCCCGAAACAAATCCTAAAAATTGATTTGATTGCAAATACATTTGACTCTCTATAGAAGCACCTTTGAGTTTAGCTTCTATATTTGCATTTCCATGAGCAGCAGTCCCCAATAGCTTCTGTATTGGATGTTCTATGAGCAACATTCCCCAATATCTTCTACATTGAAATGAAATGATGTACCGCCTCATTTTGTCCAATCCAGCATAACCACTTCAAAAGTATAGTTCCTCCAATAATTGAGAATGTCACGTTTTCCTTTGACTATATCCCTCCAGTACCCTTTCTCATTCTATCCAAAGCACCAAAGCCACTTCAAAAGTGAACTTTTATTAAACTAAAGAACAACATAACCATATCAAACTAATAGGTTAACTGCATCAGATAAGTCATTATAATCCTACATCAAAAACATGTATTACATCCACACAGATAAAATATAACAAAGATTCACATATGCAATGTCCATAGTCAAGATGCATCTAATTTGTTACATGAGGTAGACAACAAGTATAATATATTATAATTGTTAACGATTGTTATTTCATGATCCTTTATTTAATAAATTGTAAAGAATCTACCATTTTCTTAAATATATATGTTATTTCTCATTTGATGTCCCTCAACTCTTGGTACTTCTATGTAATTTGGAGGCAAGAAAGATATGTAGACCTACTCAACTTAAAGATATTTGTAAATATCCTCCAGTGAAAACAATTGATGTGCAATTTAATAGTCGAAACCAATCTATTGGAAAAGAGGGTCGAAAGATTTCTAGCTTCCTAGGAATTATTGCAAGAACTCCAGATAGAACACCTCTACACATAGATGATTGGAGAAATTTTGACAATGAGGAAAAGAAGAAATTGTTGGATTTTGTGAGGGTATGGTGTAGTTGTTATTTTGAGTAAGTTGTCTCTGTTATACATAATGTCATTTTCTAAATGTTTTCTTTACCTTTTTAAGAAGAAGTTCACTATCCCAAAATGCGGAGAACACTTTGTCTTAATGTCGCTAGGAAAGAAATGGAAAGATTACAAATGCCATTTAAAAGGTGACTATCATGACCCGAAAGCACCCCCTATAAGTTAGGGAGAACCCTCGTTTCGTGACCGAGCGTACTTGACCCTTTGAGGTCTTGTACAATCCCTTAAACTAGCATTTTTTACAAAAGACATGAAAAGTAATGTATAACTAAAACTTTTCACGAATAATTTAATAAAAAGGAAATCTTCCATAAATACTTAAGATATCGTATCCTCACAAGCAAAACATAAAGACACGATATAATTAACATAGGGACACGACTCTTCACATTGAAATTAAATACATAATATTTTTTAACATAAAGAAACTAAGAATATAGGAAATATGCCCTAAAAAATGAGGACACACTTTATCTAGAGAGGAAATTTCCCAAGCATCACCTTCTAGACTTGAACCTACAAAATGCTTCCAGCCTATACTTATAGTATAGAAATGAATGAGGTTATTACAAAACTATGTACTAGGTATGGCACATGCAAAAACATGCAAAAAGGGTCATTTTAGTAAAATAAAATTTCATGCAATTTAAGTAAATATTCAAGAATATAGAAGCAAAACATCATAAGGAAAATAATTTAACACTTAGATAAAAGATTCCATAATTTTACACAAAGAGGGACCATTTACAGTAAACATACCAAAACTTACAGTGAAATCAAATGTCCCTTAAAGCGAACAATCTAAGTAATGAGAGTAAATCATTTAAAACATTCACAATGAATTCAACTTGAGAAATTACAATGAACTATCGAATTCTAAATGAGTGAACTTCCAAGGCCAAGCGAAAGAGAAAATGAACTCATTTTCAGTAAGAGTTTCGCTACCTCAAGATTAACCTAAGACTTACTAAGGTAAAACAAGAAAGAAGTATGCTAATTCCTCTTTCAATACACACCAAAGCAATCTTCAAGACTATCCCTTTTGCCTTACTCAACTCGCGAGAAACAAGCCCCTCAATAAATGGCAAGACATCAAAATACACCCAACAAACCATTAAAGTCTTCCCTTTCGGAATGCCTACTTAATGCAATGAGTAGATGACGTCCCATACCACCACCTACCCTAAGTAGCATATTGTTTTAGAAGGTTTGGCCCCAAATTTTACCTTTTGGAAGGTCCTACTTAGTGAAAAGGATAGATAGCATCCCATACCACCACCTACACTAAGTAGTACGTTCTTTTAGAAGACTTAGTTCATTCAATTCAAATGTCTCACAAAGACTCCCTATTCGGATTTCCTACCAAGTGCAATGGATAAATAGTGTCCCAATCCACTACCTACCCTAAGTAGAAAACTCCTTTAGAAGACTTAGCACGTTCATTTATTTTGTGGGAGTTAGCTTAACCGACATAGACCATGAGAGCTAGACATGGAATCCCGACATTAACCCCTATCAGATGAGGGATCATCACTTGGCTAGAATGAGGTCATTCTCTTAGCATTTACATGGTTTTCCCGATAGCTACACCTATGAGGGCGCATAGTTACGGGATAAGGATATCTCTACTAATTAAATCATTGTCTACTAACAAGGAGTACTCATCTCAAGAGGTACATTAGAATACAACATCTCAACTCACGAAGTGTAATCCACCTCTCCTTTAAATCCTCTCGGTGGTAGGCATAACTTCCCACATATTCTCAACATTAAAGACTATAGGTTAAGGATAACTAGTGAAAACCACATCTAAAGTCACGAAGGGCATTCATCCTCCAACCTATCTTAGGGAACTCATGGGATGTAGTGGGGTTGCTACTAAGCCCTTCATTTTAACTCACGAATAGTGATTATCCCAAAACTCCCCTTTAGGACTTAATTAACTTCATTCATTGATTCAAGTGAGAGCGTGTGTGTACATGTGAGTGCACCTTGCACATAAGCTTTGTTCCATCTGTATTTTACTTCTATACATATATATACCTGCATTCATAACGTCACACACTTTACATGCTTCATATAATCATATAAGTCCGTTATACATAATCCTTAACATACTTCTCATAACAATCTTCATAAAACACTTAACAAGAATATCTTCATTTAAGCGTATTCTCTAGCCTATTTCACATAATACCTTCATAAGGCACATTTAACAATAATAACATATTTATCATCTTACTTCACATAACAAGCCTTAATAGCTTCATTCACATTAAATTAGTGACTTTTCATTCATACAATTCAAATAAAAACCGTCACCAAGAAGGTGGACCATACCACTCAAGAGCATTTCGAAATTGAAACTAAACATCATAACAAACTTACCCTTTAATCCGTGTTTTCATCACCTTTAAAATTTTAGTCAATAACTCATCCTAAATTAGCCCTTTTAAAAGTAGCTAAAACAATATTAATAACCATAAGAAATAAAATCTCAAAGACTATCAATTCAGGCTCATGTAACCCATTTCTTAAGCCCACATTAGATGAAAAGATTTAACATTATTTCATTGAGGTTTTAAACTTAATATCATCAACTAAAATTAGAAATACCATTATTAATTCATTAGAAATGTTTTCATGCAAGACCCATGTTTAGATTTGAAGATAGTATAAACTAGGGTTGAAAACCCCTTTTGAAAATTACTTTGAAGGGACTCCTTTACTGAAAGAGAGTTCAAGGATGGATAGCATACCTCACATTGAAGAAATACCAAAGATTTTTTATGGATAAACGACCACCAACAGCCCTCGTAGAACTTCTTGAGTTCTAGCTTCCATAGAGACTTGAGAGAAAATTCTAAGAGAGAGGGGTTTTGGGTTTTAGGATGAGGTGTCTAAAATGATGTCTTAGGGTTTGGAACACTTTAATATACCTAATAAACACTAAAAATAACGTCATAGGGTCATAAAAAACTTGGGGTTAATTTACCAAACTCCCCAAGCCAAGGCAGCAACTTACAACTATTGGTAGACCTTAGAGAGGAGACCTAACCAACGGACTGTCTGTGCATCAATGGACCGTTGGTAGGTTCTCGTGGTTTGAAACTTATCTCCAAATGTATCCTGGACATCCGGACTTTCACGACCATTGGTAGGGTCTCGTGGTTTGACACTTAGGGTCTTCGTGTCATCACTGCTTTGGCAATTTTGTCCAAGTCTTGGGCCCTTCATCTAGGGACCCTTGTGTGTCCTATGTGGGGTTGTGCTCAGACTATAAACCCCTATACTAAGTCTTGTAGGTCTTTGGAACATCTGATGCAACTTTCAAGCAATAATCACACATAAAACTAACTCAAACACCACAATACACAGAAGCGCTATCTAAGGCACACCTTCCGAATGTCATGGCTTGGGTGTTTGACATTCAAACTTAGCAAAACTTCACACACTGTCTAATAAAACTTATATAACTCATTTTCACCCAAAATTAACTCAAGAAACAACAACGAGTCTAGTTCATTTTGGAGCGTTACTGTGACCATATTCTAAAGTATAAGACAAAAAGCGATTTGATGAAAAATAGAGCAAGTCATATGCCAAAAGATCAATGGAGTGGTCTTGTCTCTTATTTGATTTCCAGTAAAGAGAAGTTATCAAAAAATCTTGAATACATACTCCTAGTTACTAATATCGATACTGTTTAGTGTTTTGTTATGCTCAATATTTATCTATAAATCATAAGATTTTGCTTTAATTTTTCAATGACAAAGACGTACCCAAGAAAATAGAAACAATAGGTCCAAGAAAAATATGCCTCACACTGGAGTATTTAAAAGTATTGCTACTTTAATGTATGAGAATGTAAACCTGTTGAAACTACAAACTATGATATTTACCACTATTTTCCATATGCATATGACATCAACTTTTATTGTATTATGATGAAAATGATGTAGATCCTACACGAGCTGAAGTTTTATTATTAACTCATAAAAAACACGCTAATGGTAGACCATTGGATAATGATTCTGCCAAAAGTAATTGTAAGATTTATTTTTTCATATATTTTCTATATAGAGAAATAATTAGAAATTGAAACTTAAAGGCAAATAAATGAATTCAAAATTATATTTAATAAGTATTCTTTGGCCCCAGGACATGGTAAAAGAATAAATGAGCAATAGTGAGGGAACTACTGACCAACCTCCTCACCGTGTTGCTTGGAAAGGTTTATGTGTATATGTTCGTGGTTTAGGGCTTTCTCCCACTCCTTCTATTCTATGGGGTAGCAGATCTTCGATTGGAAATGTTAATCAAGAGGATTTATCTAATGAAGTTGTATAACGGCTAGAACATGAGATCACTTAATTAAAGGCAGGACAAAATGAAGAGATTAATATGATGAAGCAAAATAAGGATAACATGCAACCAGAATTACTGTAGACGAGACAATTGATGCACAAATATGCTCCCAATGAATGCATGCCTCAAAATATCAATGGCACCTCAAGTGGACAGGTAACTCGATAAGATAAGTTTTAGATATTTTTATAAAATTTAATTGCCAGAAGATTTTTTTTAAGTAAGGTATTAATATTTATCAGGTCCCCGATGTCAATAGTGGCCATGGAGAAATACCACAAACAATGGTAATACTCATCTTTATCCTCACCATATGCATACATTGTAAAATATTTACATGTATTAGTATTATAATAAGAAAGTAATGCACCGCCAAAAATGCGCAGAATTTTGATATTTGAGAGGGATTAGCTATCTTTGTAATCTATTATCCTTCAGTTGAGTTATAGTGTACTGATTAAGTACATAATTATATATTTGTGTAGTGTTGTTCATGAGTATTGCGTTTTCAATAGCTTATTAGGTTTTGTTTTATAGATGAGTATTAGTTATGTAATTGCTTCAACAATCCTTTCTCACATCATCCCTACTCTCTTTGTACTAGATTATCGGCTAAGATGTAATGTCATTAAAATTCATTTTAAACATTCCAAATTTGGTATATAGTTGCTGCAAAGATTGTCCATAAGAAAGCTCGGCTATTTTCCTAACAACCTGAGTTTATATCCTCTATATTATGCACTAGATGTAGGCTGGAATGATACCTCGACCATTTTTTTGCCTCATCATGTCTCCTGGAACATGCTAACATTTTAGCAGTCTTCTTGGGCATGTTCCATATTAGAATTTTTGTCTTTGCAAGAGTTATCACAATCTGTAGTCTATCATCTTTCTTAGGGATTTTATTGACTGAGAAAATCTGAGATTTCCTTTATTCACATAAAGACTAACAATTAAGAACTTGTTCAATGATAGAAGGATTCAGCCTCATGTGTCTAACTTTAGCATCACAGAAAATTTGCAGACTCGCGTAAGTCCTCAATAACATGTTAGTTCATATTAGCGTAGAAATTATTAGAAATTATTTGAATTACAAACATTACTTCTCCTCTCATGAAGCTAATGGGACTGTTTTCAGCCCTCTTAACATGGGCATCACTAGTTCTAGTTCTCCTGTATGAAATACTTTCACGTCATCTGCAAAGCACAAATGATATAACTTGAAGTTCTTATCCAGATTAAGTGAACTCTGGCCATGAAAGACATGAAATAGTTTAATAATCTGATTCAACATGCCATACTTTTATAAAGATATGAAAAAACTTTTTATTAAAATCTCGACAAGAGATCCAAGTGGCTTTTTAAGATTTTTTTGTATGATATGATATTATTCATATCTCGTGATATTTTTATCAATTAGATTCTAGCTTTTGACACATTTATTTGATTATTTTAGGTTATACAATATGATGTACGGAAATTTTGCCTACAAAATACTTTAATATGGTGAACCATTGTGGAAATTATCTGAAGACATTATTTTATTGGATAGGTATATATAATTATATTAGTTATTTCATTCAAATAATATAAATTTAGTTTTTAAGTTTTGATACTATAGTTTGGATTAATACCTTGTTTTTTCAAGATTTGTTGAGATATGATATATTCTATCTTATGAATTATAAAAATGTTTTTATTATTTTACAAACCTCGTTTGCTCTAACACGCTCTTTTTTTATTAAAATATTATTGAATTTACTAGTTATGAACTTCCAAGTAGAATGGTGAATTCATTAAAAAGTAGAGTCTAAATGGAGGGAAATTAAGATGTTTTCAAAAGGATATTATATCGTTTATAATTGCCATAAAACTTTTGTCGTTAAGGATATGAACTTTTAGCGGCGCTATTTTTGAATTTACCATCTATAAATATAGCCGCTACATGAACATGATTAGTCGTTTCAAATTTGATTTATCAACTATTTTAATTTCTGCTATATCTAATGATTTTTAGCGGCAATATGGTTGGATATACCATCTATAAAAATGGACTCTGCACAAGCATAACTAATTCTTTGGTATTGGATTTAACTACCATCCAAATTTCCGCACAAATATCTGCTAGAACAAATGTGTTTTAGCGGCAATTTAGTTGATTTTAACGACTATAAAAATGGACACAACATGAGCATTACCAACCATTTTGTATTGGATTTAGTAGCCTTTTGAATGGCCGCAAATAATTGCTTCTAAATCATCTAAGTTGTAGCGGTAAAAGATCTTATCTTTACAAGCACTTGTCCAAACGGTCGCAATAGCCTTTTCCAACCGCTAATAAAACGGCCAAAGTGCATTGGCTGGTAATGGCTATAGAAGCCATAGTTATGGCCTCTAAAGCAATTTTTAATGGCCGATAAATGCTCTTTTTGCTGTAGTGACTATATAGGCTACAACTCCTGTCTTGACTCTACTAGAGGGTTTAGGTGGTTATGTGATCAATTGTGATGCATCAAGAGTAGGACTAGGTTGTATGTTGATGTAGAAAGATAAGGTTATAACTTATTATTTTAGATAGCTTAAGGTGCATGCGAAGAACTATCCAACACATGACTTCGATCTTGCAGAAGTGGTATTTGCAACTGGAGACATTACTTGTATGGTGTTCATGTAGATGTGTACACAGACCATAAAATAATTCAATATGTGTTCACCTCGAAAGAGTTGAATCTTCTCCAGAAGAGATGACTTGAGTTCCTTAAGGATTAATATATGAGTGTGCATTACTATCATAGTAAGTAAAATGTTGTAGCAAATGCTCTTAGCATATTATCTATGGGTAGTGTAGCCCATGTTGAGGAAGAAAGGAAGGAACTAGTAAAGGATGTTCACATGTTTTATCGCTTGGGATTTCACCTTATGAGCATATTAGACGTAGGTGTAACAGTCCAGAATGGGGAAAATCTTCTTTGTTAGTGGAGGTTAAGGAAAGCAAGATAGTGATCCATTCTTGCTTGAACTTAAGGGTGAATCCTCATAAGCTAGAGTTCCCTCCTCCAAGTTTGAAATTTATAAGAAAGTTAAGACATCAGGCAATATGTCTCCATTTCAGGCACAACAACCTACCCAACATGTCCAAATTGTGGTAAGGTCCATCAAGCCTAGTGTCATGCATAAAATGAAGGATGCCTAGAGTTTTATCAGTTTGGTCACAAATTGAGAGATTGTCCTTCTACTAAATAGTATCATGGGGGCAATAATAGTAGACCTCAGTCAACAACTTCAGCATTACCATCAGGTTGCGCGACACAGTAGGGTAATTCATCTTGTACAAGTGGCAGATATCACAAAAACAGGTTCTATGTTCTTTAGACTCACCATGAAATTCTCCTGATGTACTCACCTGTACATTAAAAGTTTTTAGATATTTATGCATTGTTAGATCCAGTGGATGCTCTTTCCTTTATAACTTCTTATATAGAAGTCATCTTTGATGTTAGTACAAAAACTCTCAGAACCTTTCTCAGAGGCTACTCCAGTCGGTAAGACATTTATAGCTAGATGAGTATAAAAAAATAACCATGCCGCAGTGTCCCACAAACATATTTTAGCACATCTTAAAAATATAGAAATGGTAGACTTCGATATGTTTCTAGGTATGGATTGGATACACTATTTTTATCCCTTATTTGATGAACTAGGATTTTTTGTTTTCAGTTTCCAGAAGTACAAAATAACATAACGAAAGGTTAGTAGGTTACCACCTATGTGTCGATTCATTTATTACTTTAAGGACAGAAAGATAATATGTAAGGAGAAACTCTATCATCTAGTTTTGGTTAAAGATTTAGCTTTGAATTTCAAAATCTTGAGCATGTAATGAATTTGCAGAAGTGTTTCTAGAAGATCTTCCCAGAGTTTCCCCGAAGGGGAAATTGACTTTGGAACTATTCTACTTCAAGATACATAGCCTATTTTTATTCCTCCTTAAAGAATGTCTCCTACTCAGCTTAAGGAATTGAAAGAGCAGTTGAAAGACTTTCTAGATAAGGTCTTCATCCGACCTAGCATTTCCCCATGGGGTGCATTAGTGTTGTTCATGAAAAGAAAAGATGGTTCTCTGATAATGTGCATTGACTATATGAAGTTGAAAAAAGACACAATAAAGAATAAGTATTCTATCCATGGATGAAGGACTGGTTTGACAAACATTAGGGTGTTAGAGATAGGTACATCCCAAAAAAATCCTTCAAAACTCGGTATGATAACTATGAATTTGTTGTTATTTCATTTCTACTATTGAATTCTCCTGTAGCTTTAATGTATTTTATGAACAAATTGTTAAAACATTATTTAATCTTGTTCACATTCGTCTTTATTGATGGTATCCTCATATAGTCTAGGAATAAGGAAGTACATTCTATGTATTTAATGGTCTTCCCACAAACTATCAAAGATCGCCAGTTATTCGCTATGTTTAGAGATTGTGAGTTTTTGTTTAAGTCTTTTTCTTTACTAGGTCATATTCTCTCTAGCGAAGGGATCCGAGTGGATTCTTAGAAAATAAAAGTTCGTAAACAATGGCGCTGACCTAACTCTACTACGGATATTAGAAGTTTCTTAGGCTTAGCAATGTATTACAAAAGGTTCGTTGAAGAATTTTCATCCATATCCTCTCCGTTGGCTAAGTTAACTGAGAAAAACATTACACCATTTTCGGCCTACAGCAACACCACGTAAGTGTAGCCTAAACTATCAAAAAGTGTGGCCTTTGATAAAAGGCTACACTTTTGGACATTCAGCAACACTTTTTAGGGGCTGCCCAAAAGAAACGTAACCTTTGACATTAGGCAACACTTTTTAAATGTTGCCATCTTTGGCAACACTTATAAAGCGTAGCCAAATAGGTATAAGGGCACGCTTTGAAGACGTGCATTAGCAACACCTATTTTTTGTTAGACTACACTTAAAAGCGTTGCCTTTTCAGATTTATTGGTCACACTTAAAAAGTGTTGCCTTTTATTGGTCATCTATTGCAACATTTATAAGTGTAACTTTATATCTCATCTATTGCAACACTTATAAGGTGTTACTTTATATGTCAGCTATAGCAACACTTATAAATTGTTTCTTTATATCTCATCTATAGCAACACTTCTAAAGTGTAACTTTTTATCTACCTAGAGCAACACTTACAAAGTGTAACTTCATCATTTATAAGCCTACATGTAGCACAAATATATATAATATATTTACATACATACAAGTGACCTAAAACACAAAATGAACTAATTAATCATTAAATTGAAGCTATATATTTCAAATAAACTTCGAGAAATATTTCATGTACAACCAAAAGATAGTATGTGTTGTGTACATACCCATACTTATACATCAATATTCTAAATGTGTACACAATAAATCAAATATGTATTTAAACTTTTACAATAGTTCAAAAACTCTTCATCATCCACTTCAAATTCGATCACCTCCATTTCCCTACACAAATAAGATATTGGCAGTTATATAGAAGAGGTAAGAAGTTCAGATTGCAACAATATAGAGAGGCAAGTAATCCAGCAGTTACAAAAAATTTGATTGCATCTTTTGATGTTCAAAGTAGATGCCTACTTGTCTTTTGATGTTTAAAGTAGATGATTATTTGTTTATTTGTTTGTAGGTATGGAAGCATGCCTTCTACTAGGATGTCAAAAGTTATGATTATAACATGGATATTCTATGTAATAAGAAAGAAAATAGACTTTACTGACAGAAATATTTATATATAGAAGCAGCAGTTACAGAAAACATTAACAACAAATCTGCAGATTGCAGATTCCATACCATGCCAATGTTTATTTGCAGAGGTTTAGACAGACCAGTTTGCAAGCTAGTACAGACCTATAGCATGCTATAATGTTCTATAAAATTTCCAAAAAAACTGTGAAACAAAAGAAGCAAGACCTTAGCTCAATTTAAACCAAATACATTAACAACAACTAAAGAGAGACAAGTCCAGATTGTAGATTACAGCAGCAACAAAAATTAAAGAAAATTATATTAGTTTCCTTGTGTAGTTAATATGTTCCACACGATCAAACAAGGAAACTAAATCTAACATAGCAAAACTACACTTCAACCATACCAAACAAGCAAGATGAATAGTTGTCAGGAGAAACAAAACCTTAGCTCAATTCAAACCAAAGCCACTAACAATAAATTACCAATGATGAAATAGCAAAAACAATATATAAGTCAATAAGCAAGATCAAAGATATGTTGTACATACCCTGTGCAGATACGTTTCTGAGTTCTTAAGAAAATCAGAATTGATAACAACGTTAACTGCTTGAATATCAATTCCTCTAGTAAACAAATCTGTTCCATCAAGAAAGAACACAAAATTATGAAATTTAACAATTAATCAATTTGAAATTTCAGCTGTAAGACCCCAAAAGTAATCAATTTCTTCCAAACACAAAACAAAAATTATTTCTAAACACAAGCTACTGATCCAAACTAGTTCATCAAAAAAATAAATCCTAGTAGTATAAATAAATTGGAAACATAATGTACTTATCGGTGAGTATTACGAATGATTAGCAGAAGAGACCACCTACAAAACTTGTGACGGTCCGCCATGCCTGTGACGGTCCGTAGGTGGCAGCGTATTGCAGCTGCTGAAGGAAGATGGGGAAGTGTGACCATGTGTGGGATTACAGAAAGCGTGACGGACCGTCGTGGTCATGACGGTCCGCCCTGCAGGTTCGTCATGAAGATCAGAGAAGTAGCCCCAGTACCTATATTCCAAGAGTTCAAGTGTTTTGGAACGGAGACCCTCGACGAATCGTTGTGCTCGTAATTATCCGTCATACCTGCCGTCGAGGGTAATGAAGAGAGCAGCAGAATAAACTTGCATGTATGTGACGACGGAGTCCACGACGGCCCGTCATGACCACGATGGCCCGTAATGACCACGACGGCCCGTCATGACCACGACGGACCGTCATGACTACGACGGACCATCGCGAGGTCTACGACGTCCCGTCGCGAGGTCCACGACGGCCCGTCATGACCACGACGTCCCGTCGCGAGGTCCGTCGACCTAGCCGCGTTTTGACATATTTCCAGCAAATAGAGTTACTATCTATACTTATGGCCAAAACGACTGAATTAGCTAAAGTTACTATCTATACTTAAAAATGCAGTAGACAAACAACAAAATGACTTCTTCACACTTCAAGACATACAGTCGAAAACAAAAAAATTGTTCCAGCAAACAGAGACAAGACAAAATCATTGTGATTAACAAATGAACAAACAAAGATCAAGGCGAGCACAGTAAAAAAAGCAGTGACCACAGATTCACTTCGAACCATTAGTTCTTCAGCTTGTATCGGAACCTTTGAAACAAAGGTAACAAAGGAACAAACCAAGCTTAAGGTGAGCAAACTATGAACTCAGGAAGACAAAAAAACATTGACATTAAAACAGACATTGAATACTTTTGAAATTCATGTAGAGTAGCTACTTACACTTAACGAAATATATATTAGGGACAAAATATCATAGGTATCACAAGCTTCAACATTTTAGTTCTTCGAAGAAAGACGACTTAGATACCACTCAGTTCTTCATATAAAGGAGACTTAGCTTCAGCTTCTACATTCAACATTCAAGAGAAAAAACTAGTGAGTCAAAGATAATCTGCCCATTTATACGTAATACAACTATAAACTAAACTCCCAAATAAACAAAATTCGTATAAACAACACAAGAACATAAAAACCCTAACTTAAATTTTTGACTGACACACAAGAATATCAAAATCTTAAACATATAATTTAGACTTTTGAAGGTAAAATCTCTTACCTAATAAACTCTATTCCAACAACCTAAAGTTTTAAGACATGAGGCAAGTTGATTTGTGAAGCATTTTCTTTCATTATTCAAAAGGAAATCTGATGGAATAGCAGTTTACCCAGAAATCTTTGAAGAAAATCGTCTTCTTCAGCACTCCAATCTTGAACAATGAAGCTGAGAGGAAAATCGTCTTCTTCAGTTCATGTTCAGAGAAATCACAGTGCTCTTCGATTCTTCAGCTAAAAACTGTGTTCTTCAGTTGAGTTTGATAGAAATGTGACGATAATTGTAGTACAAATTAATTTCTTCCATTCTTCGATCCTTCTTCAGTTCATGCAAATGGTGTTCTTCAGCTGAAAATGGAAGCTTCAGCTGAAGTTTAAGGAAATGTTGCCTTTTTATTATTTCTTTAATGTTTTATTCTTTTTAATTTTTCTATAATGTTTTATTTTTTTGGACAAATAAAAATGGGAGGGAGATCAAACTTTAATGTTAAAATGTTGGAGGGAATATAAAATTTTGGTGAAAACACTAACGCCACATTTTTAATGTGTTGTATTTTCAATTATAAAAATAACACACTTTAAAAGTGTGGCCATTCATGTAAATAGTTGTCGCCAACTATAACAACACTTATAAAGTGTAGTTTATCCCATTAAAGAGTACACTTTAGAAGTGTTGCTAAAATTAATGTAGCTAAAAGTCAAAATCTTTGGCTACACTTTAAAAGTGTTCCCAAAAGTATTTTAGGCAACACTTTATAAGCGTTGTCAAGATTTAGTGTTGCCGTAGACCTAAAATGGTGTAGTGAAAGTTAAAGTTTAAGCGGTTATATGGTTCAGAAAAATCTTGGTAGAATTTAGAACTAGGTTGACAATAACTCATGTATTGACTCTATAGAGGGTTAGACGGTAAAGTTATATATTGTGATGCATCCATAGTCATCCTATGTTGTGTGTTGATGCAGCGAGGTAACATTATAGCTTATGCTTCTTAAAAACTAAAGGTACACTAGAAGAACTACCAAAATCATGATCTCGTGCTTGCAACATTGGTTTTTGAACTCAAGATTTGGAGACATTTCTAGTATATTGTTAACGTAGATGTGATCACACAAGAGCCTTCAGTATGTGTTCACCCATAAATAGTTGAATCTTCTCCAGATGAGAACTCTTCAGTACCTCAATGATTACAATATGAGTGTGCATTACCAACCTGGTAAGGCCAATGTTGTAGTAGATGCTCTTTGTAGACTATCTATGTGTAGTGTACAACATATTGAGGAAGAAACAAATGAACTAGCAAAGGATGTTCACAGACTTGCTCATATAAGAGTTTGTCTTATGAGTATATCAAATGATAGTGTAAGAGTTCAGTATGGGTCAAAATCTTCTTTGGTAGCAGAGGTTAAGGAAAAGAAAAATAGTGATCCGATATTTATTCAACTAAAGGGACCAGTCCATCAACAGAGAGTTAAGGCTTTCTTCCAAGGGGGAGATGGTGTGCTTTTCCATTAGGGTCAATTATGTGCTGTTAAGATGAGTGGCTTGAGACAACTGATTCTTGAAAAAGCTTATGATTTAAGATATTCTATATATTCAAGCGCTAACAAGATGTATCTTGATCTATGAGAAGTGTTTTGGTTGAACGTTATGAAATGAGATATGGAAGATATTGTCACTAACTGCCCTAATTTCTAGGAAGTGAAGGTACAACATAACAAACAAGGAGGTATCACTCAAGACATACACATTTCTACTTTGATGTGGGATGTGATCATCGTGGACTTTCTTATAGGGTAACCTTATATTCGCAGACAACATGAATCCACTTGGCTGATAGTTGATAGATCTACTAACTCTACACACTTTTTGGCTGTAAGACTATAAATTTAGCGAGGACTACGCCAAGATTTACATTAATGTGATAGTTAGGTTGCATGGTATTCCTTTGTCTATCATGTGTTATAGAGGTCCTCAATTTACCTCTCAATTCTTGTAGTCCTCTTAAGAAGGTCTTCGAACTAAGGTTAATCCTAGCACAACATTTCATCCCCAGATGGATTGTATGGCACATATTGTTGTTAAGGTCATAGAGGATATGTTGAGATCTTGTGTGATGGATTTCGAAGATAGTTGGGACGATCACCTTCCTCTTATAAAGTTTCCTTACAATAAAATATACCATTATAACATCTAATTTGCCCCTTAAGAGGCATAGTATGGGCTTAGATGTAAATTTTTACTTGTTTTGTTTGATGTAGGTAAAGCACCTTTTATAAGGACATATTCGGATGCTATGGAGAATGTGTCAGTCATTAGTTATAGACTTAAAATAGCCTAGAGTCGCAAGAAGTCCTATGTAGATGTAAGTAGAAGGGAATTAGAGTTCCAAGTTGATGAATGGTGTCACGACCCGAGAACAACCCCAAGTCATGACATGACATATAAAGAGGTCTTATATAGGCCTAATAGATCATTCATTGTATACGATACTTAATAATAGAGAAGAATTAAAAACTTTCTTCACACACGAAGATACTTTCTCTAAATAGAAAACAGAATACTTCTAACTTTCTACACTTATATCTCAAAACAATCTAATACTTTAGATTACCACATTTGGTAGTAAGCCCATACAAAACATAAAAACAATACCGAAAGACAAAAAGGAAAATATAATGGGTGTTTTCCTCGAATATAGGAGGACTCACCAAGTCTTAATCTTCAAGCACCTTAGAAACCTATCTATCAACCATATGATACCAAACCTCAAATTCCTACACTTTAGTCAAAAGGGCAAGAAATGGGGTTAGTACAATTAAGCACTATGTATGGAAGCCATGCAAAAATGGACATTTATTGGAGAAACGTGCTTTTATACCATTTAGTAATATTTCATATAAATACTTATATAAGAGCCATAACATTCATATATAGACAACATAAAAGTCATAAATAACTTTCAAACGTACATCAAATGTAAGACATTCCTCTACCCTCTCCTTGAGCCTTCACTTCAAGTATTTCCTTAAGTTATACCTTGTGCAATATGAATATAGTGTCCCATACAACTATCCACTCTAAGGAACCACCATAGAATCCCCTATGTGCATTTACCATCCAACCCTTAATCTTTACATAACAATTTATTGAGATATATGAACATCACAAAATCACATTATCATATTAAGACAAACATCAGAAACAACTCAAAAGTCATACTTGTGCAATGTGTAAGTAGCATCCTATAATACTATTTTAACTAATATCTTCTCTAAAGTAACCCAATACAAGGAACATTCATCGATATTATGACATGACATGAAAGTAACTCTTAGTAAAATCCAAGTATATCATGTATCATAACATTAAATACAAGTCAATATTTCTCATTAGCTTCAGTTACATTGCAATCACCTTAATTCATAAGAGATAAGATCACATTCTCATTAATGTCCTTATTAGAGCCCATTCATTTCATTGGAATCATAAGGAACACACCAAGACTTCTCTTAAATACATTCTTGTGTAATGCATAGATGGCGTCTCATTCTACCATCTATACTAAGAAGAGCACCTCTAAAAAGACGTAGCTCATTATCTTTTTTATGGGTGTAAGCCTTACCGACATAGACCATGAGCTTTTAACATGGAATCCCAGTAGTAACTCTTATCCGATAAGCGATCCTTACTTGCCTAAGGTTTGGTAATTACTCCTAGCTTAAGTGGATCCACTAGGTATAGACCTATGTAGACACATAGTTATGAGATAGGGAGATTTCTACAAGATACCCCGCCTCTACTCATGGGTGGGCATCCCTCTCAACAGATTTCGACTGAATAGCCCGGCATAAATCACGAAAGAGCACTCACCTCTATCATATTCTCTCGGTTCTTAGAATTAATCCCCACGGAGTACATTACATTAGTTTATTAGGGGATAAGAAATTCCTACTAGATACTCCACCTCAACTCACGGGAGAGCATCCATTCCAACCCACCTCTAGTTCATTCATCGGAAATCTCTTAGGAATATTGACATTGCTACTAGACACACTGCATCTACTAACTTGAGAGCACCCATATCAAATCTCTCATTAATTTTAAGAGTACAATTGAGAAAACAATTGAAAAGACTCCCATTCAGGACATATTTATCATGATTCATTCATTCATTCATTTCTCTGTGTACATATATAAGAATACCCTTTATCATAATCACCAACCATTATCTTTTAAATATAGTCATATTCTGTTCATAGTAATCCACAAACAATATACATCACATTAGAATTGTACATTAATCCTTCTAATTGAAGTATAATACATCATAATAACAATTCAATTCTTCCCAATACTACTAGAATGCCATTACCACCGTACGTATACAATAAGTAAACACTTCCACTATAAGTGGATCAAACCAGACAAGAACAATTCCAATATAGCATGAAATTTAGGTCAACTTACCCTTCACCCAAGCCATGATAACCATTACTCAAGTCTCATATAACAATATAAATAAGTAATACAATTGAATCTAAGCATAATTCAATCATCATTCCATCTTAAGCATATAACCAACTTCATAGGTCAAATATTTGAATTTGAGGAAATTAGGGGTTCTTGGAGTTTTTCACATTAAAATATTAACTAAATATCAATAATATCATACTTAATAATTTTAAATCGTTCATGCAAGAACTCATGAGTTTGAGTGAATCTAGGAATTTTTCGTTAATTTTAAATCTTGAAAACCATTTGAGATTTGCTCTAAGGTTATAACTCCCAAACCTAATTAGATGATATATCATGAGAATTGAAGAAGAAAAAACTTGAAATCCATAACTTGATCCTTTACATTGACCTTCAATGGTATTCTACAGAGAACTTTATTCGAGTTAATATTTAAGATATCAAGTCTTACATAGAGTTTAAATGCTTTAATACTGTTAAAAACCTAAAAACACAAAAAAATAAATTTCATGCACTTCAACATACTCGGGGTGAATTTACTAATTCACCCTCATCAAGGTTGAACCATCACCATAAAACAGTGGCCACTTAAGAACCACCACCTACAGACCGTAGGCGGGTTTACAGGCCTTACTATTGGCTCGTGGTTCTTGAATAAGACTTGGACATGGGATATAAGGTTCACTAGTCTATGTCCTTGCGTACGGAACAGAATTATGAGGCATCACCTTACTTAAGGGGTGTAAGTTTTGGTCGTAATTTATAAACTTTTAATAGCTTTGGATCAAACCTAATGTCCTCCTCAAGAAACCTTAGGGTGCTACGTGGAGAGTCGTACCCGGATGTTTAACCCCTAAAAATATACAGATAGGTTCTAGGATCATCACATAAAGTTTTAGACGTCAAACAACACAACAAATTCAATGAAAACACAGTAGAAAACAGTAGTACAAAAGACTAGTTTCTGAATGACTTGGTCGTTACTTGACGTTTTAGCTAATAAATCTTAAAACAAACATTAAAATATATTTCTAATAATTTTGAACAAGTTACCAACTCATAAAATACAAGTCAAGATCTAGATCATCCTATTTAATTTTTAGGGTCATTACAATTAGGTATTCCTAAAGATGTAATGTATGAAGGGGGTAACATGATATGTAAAGATAGGGAAGGTCAGTCCTTATATATAGGCCCTTATAAGATCTTGGAAAAATTTGGTGAAGTGACTCATGAGTTAGAGTTGCTAACAAATCTAGAAGAAGTGCAACTGGTTTTTTACATTTCGTTGTTGAAAAAGTGTTTGGGTGATCCCACATCGATTAAACCTTTCGAATATGTGGCTATGAAGAATAGTCTTACTTATTACGAGGCACTAGTTGATGTTCTCTATCATCATGTTTGAAGGTTGAGAAAAAGAGAAGTCGCTTTAGTTCAGGTTTGGTAAATAAGTCACTACGTAAAGGGAAATACTTAGGAAGTAGAAGAATCCATGAAGGCCAAGTATCCTCATCTATTTCCTTGAGATTCCTCTAAAGTTAGAGGGGTTCATTCTGGTTAAGTTTTCAACCATTCATTCAAAATCCTAGATTTAGTATCATTTTCCTTCAATTTGAACTTGAATTTTTGGCGTATTTTCATATCCTAGGAACATAGTTCAAACAGAAATCAGTTTCTATTGAATATTGGCAGTGTTTGTAGCTATTTCCCTTCCTCTCAACTAGTTTATACTTCATTTGCGGATGTATGTACCTAAGTTGTAGACAATATAATACCGCGCAATTGAAAAAATGTCTGAAACCAGCCTATTTACAGAAGTTTCAGGTGCAACCCAAGGTTTACACCCAGGGCTAATAGGGTGAGCCACTGTCCATCAGGTGGTCCGTAGATGCACACTTGTAGCCCTCAATAGAACCCATCTTCTGAAGTCAATCTACGGAATGACAAGACCGATCGTGGATAAGTCCACGGATTATCGATAAGTCTGTAGGTCGAGACCCTCATCTCCCCTTAGATTCCATCATCTGAATTCTTTCAACGAACTAACAGGATGATCGTGGATTAGTTCCTAGACGGTCAATCAGTCTGTAGGTGGCTTTAGCAGATTTTATGTCAGGGGTCGTTTGGTATTTTCCTTATGCGTTAGACCCCTAAACTATGTTGTTGATGTCACGATCGGGGAGCTCCTCCCAGAAGTAACACGGCGTACTTCACCTGTCGGAGGTCGTATGCAATACTTTAGACATCTTTTATTGCATAATCATAATAAAAATAGAGGAAAATTATGAACTTTTCATAGTATATCGTATGCTAAAAACATCTCTTCCATTAATATAAAAATAACATAAGCACATAGTTAGACTCTAACTCTCTTTTCCATCATAGACTTGTCACGGCCCGAAAATACCCCCTAGAAGTTAGAGAGAACCCTCATTTCGTGACAGCGGTAATTTTACCCTTTGGGGTCTTGTACAATCCCTTTAACTATCGTTCATTGCATAAGTCATGAAAAGTAGTGCGGAATTAAAACTTTTCACGAATTAATTTATAAAAAGGAAATCTTACATAAATATTTAAGAAATCTTACCGTCACGAGCCAAACTTAAGACACGACATAATATCTTAGGAACACGACCCTTTACATTAAAAGAGAAATACATAATAAGTCTTACTAATAAAAGTAGGAAACAATAGACTATGTCCTCAAATATATGAGGACATACCAAATCTTGACAGAGTAGATTTCACAATCTTCACCTTCGAATCATCCAAAGAGCCTTCAACCTATAATTATAGAGTACAAAAAAGTATGGGTTTAGTACAAAACAATGTACTAAGTATGGCATATGCAAAAACATGCAAAACAGGATATTTTAGTAAAATAACATTTTATGTCAGTTAAGTAAAATAATTATGATTTAAAAAGTAGAACAACATAAGAAACATCATTTAACATTTAATAGAAGAATCTCATAATTTTAGAATTTATAGAACACATTACAGTAACATTAAGGACATTACAGTGACAATAAGGACTTCACAGTGCACACATTACAGTAAAGAGCATAGTGCAAGTCATGTGAACCCTCTTTCCCTTGAAGTTTCCGTAACCCAAATTATCCTAAGATTCCCTAAGGTAAGTCAAGAAGGGACCACCCATACACCCCTTCAAATCACCCCAAAAGGATCATTAAGACCACCAACCATAGACTTACTTCGTAAGGGAATCAAATCCACAATCGTAGCTGAAAAAGTGCCAAACATACATTCATACGAACTTCATGTAAGTTCACTCATCCAATAGTACTTATAGGTCACACTAAGTGGAATGTTAAGGAAGCATCCCATACTACTTCTCCCACTTAATGCTCCTAATGGCTTCCCTTGAATTTGAACACTCACAATGACTTAAACCATTTTACAATAAACTATACCAAACATTACAGTAAACTAAAGTGACTCCCAATATAGTGGACTTGCAAGGTATTGACAATGAGAAAGTGACCTCATTTCCGTAGAAGTTTCCCCACCGAGGTTATCCCAAGAATTTCCATGAAGGAAACGTCTAAACACCTCCTTCAATGCACACATAAGAGATCTTTGAGACTACCCTCATAAAGCTTACTCCACTCGTGAGTCACCACTCAAAACACAATACTTTACAAGAACACATAACAAACCACCAAAGACTTCCCTTTCGGAATGCCTAGTTAGTGCAATGGATAGATACCATCCCATACCACCACATACCCTAGGTAGTACACTCTTTTAGAAGGTTTTGCACCAAGTCTTCCCTTTATGAAGTCCTACTTAATGCAATGGATAGATAGTGTCCCATAGCACCACCTACCCTAAGTAGCACGTCTATTAAAAGACTGAGTTCAATCAATTCTTTTGTGGAAGTTAGCTTAACCAACATAGACGATGAGAGATAGACATGGAATCCCGATATTAATGCCAATGGAATGAGGGATCCTCATTTGCCTAAAGCAACGTCATACTTTTTAGCTTTTACATGGATTTTCCAATAGCTACACCTATTTGGGCACATAGTTAAGGGATAAGGCAATTGCTACTAAGTAACTCTATCTCTACTAACGAGGAGTGCTCATCTCAAGAGGTACATTGGAATACAACATCTCAACTCAGGAAGTGTAACCACCTCTTCCTCATATCCTCTTAGTTCTAGAAATAACCTTCACGATTCTAAACATTATAAACAATAGGTTAAGCATAACTATGAACACCACCTCTAAACTCACGAAGGGCATTCATCCTCCGACCTATCTAGCAATATCTTAGGATGTAGTGAGGTTGCTACTAGAAACTTCATCTCAACTCACGAAGAGTGTCCACCTCAAAAATCCTTTAGTCACTCAGCATAGCTTCACATAGTCATATACTTTTTTTAGACACAATCTGGGTCAAACATGCAATTCAAGCTTCATAATACATAACACAAGAACCATCTTCATTATCACTTCATTTCACATATTAGGCTATCAAAGCCACACTCACAATACATACTAAATAATATCAAGTTCATCAAATAAACACCTCCAGCAAGAAGGTGGACAATACCACTCAAGAACAATTTAGAATAAGAATTATACAATATAAGAAACTCACCATATAATCAAGACATCTCCATCTATAACCAATTTTATCAATATTTCATCATAATAAGGCCATTAGGTCAGTAGATAAATCTTAATAACAACACAAGAAAACCAAAGTTCATACCCTACATAAACATGCTCATTTAACCCATGTCTTAAGCTAAAAGTTTAGAATATTCATAAACATGAGTTCATTGGGGTTTTGACATTTAAATCATCAATTTGTACTAGAATTAACACATTTTGATAATTAAAAAACTTTTACAATAAGACTTATGCTTAAAATTATAGATAGAATGAAATGGAGTTTGAAAACCCTTTTTGAAATCTTTTGTAAATGACTGCTTCAATGGAAGAGGGTTCAAGGATGGATAACATACCTCAAAGAGAAGGAAACCCACTAATTCTTGATGAAAATACACGTCCAAACCATCCCTTCTTTCCCTCCTTGAGTTTTAGCTCAAATGGGGACTTTGAGAGAGTTTTCTTTAGAGAGGGAGTTTGAATATTTGAAGTGAGGGGTCTTGTCTGGGTCTACGACTTAATATTGACTTAATATAAATTAAAAACAATAAAAATATTGACATAGGTTTATAAAATACATGGGGTGAATTTACACAAAACACCCCAAGCTAGCAGCAAACTTTAGCAGTTTTTGAAGTTGCCAATCGACGACCCAAGCTACTGGGCATCGTTTGGTCGACGGCCCGTCCTGCTAGGCGTCGATGGCTTCAGAGGCTTCTTCATGGGGGGGTATAGACTCCAACTAAGTATGGGAATACTCCTCCAAATCGATAAGGCCTAGATGGGTCTATGGTCAGTAGACTGCCTCTGTCGATGAAGTAGTGGTTCGACTGTTTTTGATCTAAGTCTTGGGTCCTTTTCTAGGGCCCCTTGTGGGTCATAGATGGAGTCGTACCTGTATGTTAAACCCCTAATCTAAGTATTCTAGGGTTTAGGAACATACCATATCATTTTAATGCAAAACAAACACGTAAAACTCACTCAAACACCTCAAGACACACATGTGCTTTCTAAGGCATATCTTCTAAACATCATGGACGTTCTTGGATGTTTGACCTCCAAACTTATCCAAACTTCACACACATACTAAAAACACTAAAGTAACTCATTTTGAAAAAAATTAACTCAAGCAACACTCACGAGGCTCTAGTTAACCTTAGTTTGTTTTGGGGCGTTACATTCTCCCCCACTTAGAATAACATTCGTCCTCGAAAGACACTAAAACATAAAGAACAACAAGGACTCACTTAGCGTCATATAAAACATTGCAATCAAGTCACAAACACTCAAAATCAAAACATAAACTAGCAAGGAGCATCATTTCACACTTCCAAACACTTAGCAACATAGGCAATTGCCGACTTCAAAAATTTCAAAACTCACCCTTAACCTTATTTTATGGAGGAACTAACTTCTTCAACATAATACATACTCATATACAACACTTTTGAACACAATCAAACTTCAATTAAGGCAAGGAAAATTTTCTCAAAATGCAAATTTTTCACAGTAAGCTGCTCACTACAATACTGTCAAACAAGAAATTTGTAAAAAAATCATTCTTTGATCACTTCATAAAGATGACATGATAAAAAGATCGATAAAACCATATAAACTAATTTCATATCATTAAAACAACAATCAAAAAGTGGTAAGACTTACCAACACCATCAACTCCGAATTAGTTATCATTACAAGCTCCTACCCATAAAAGGGTTCATCTATGGAGCATTAGGATCTAGGGAAGATTGATTGACCTATTTCCCTCTTGCTTTGATGTTAGGGAAATCCCACATCATGTTCCCTTATTACCACATGCAAAACAACCATCCGTGCCGGCAAGACACCTACCCAAATGTTGCTTCCCACAAGTAGGGCACCTAGTCCTCTCAAAAGAATTGCCACAACCTTGAGGATTTTTTATTTGAGCCCTATCCTTGTTTCTCATGGAAGTATCTTGGTGATAGAACATTTTCATAGGCTTTTGGTGACTAGAATAATCCGACCTAGGACACCTACCCTCTTGCCTTATCTCCCTAATTTTGGACTACTCAATTTGTTGTGCATACCCCATGAGCCTAAAGATATCCATGTAATTAAAAAACATTTTCATACGACACTCTTTTTCCACCAAGTTAGACACTCCCTGTCACACACCGAGCTACCCCCCCCCCCCGAGACGTGGACACAGAACTTAGAACCATAAGTGATCCCAAGGTAACCCTGTTGGCATGATCATGAGCATACTTAAGATAATAAACTGATGCAGAATCTAAATCATAATTAAATCTGAAAAGATGGGGGATACCCATATTCTATAACTGAGATATTTTAAAACAATGAGTTTAAATCAAAGGAAATATTAACTCAATACTAAGCTGAATCTAACTATGTTTGAAATAAGCCTCTAAACTCGACTTGAAATATTGGGACAAGCCCCAGCTAAATCTAGCAAAATCTGAAACTAAGTGAATAAAGAATGAAATGACCCTCATGAATGTTGTCCTCGGAGAATGAGGACTCACCACTGAAACTGCTGAATTAATGATCGGGGAATCGATCTATGCGTGATTTGGATACAGAGAACCAGAACCAACATCACGAAAAGATGTAGCCCACGTATGCGTCAGTAGTTGAAAGGTATTGAGCATGTAGGATACAATAAATCTTAAATAAAACATAACTGAACAAGCATAAAAGAAAGTATAATAATAAGACATGATAAACTGATTTTGACCTAACTGGATAGAATGACCAATTTATAACATGCTGAAAATTAATAGTGAATATACTAATAAATGGTCAATGCAGAGAGTCTGACTGATCTATTGGAGCTACTAATAGCCGATAAAAAAACCACATGAGCTAAATGTGGAGTCTGATGTATATGCCCCATCGAGAAGACCCAATAGACCGTGCCAAAGGTATAAAGTCATGATGGCGTGATCAATAAAATGATTGCTCACAGAGGGGACTTACAACCTACTTGGCTAGTAGTTCTGGGACTATTTGGGTACGCTAAACCCTTGTCCAACTCTGTATTACGCTACTCTCATGGATTCCATAAATTTACTGATTATATCTGAAGTTCTGTAAATACATGATAGATTGAATCTGAACATTCAAATTGAGAATGCAACAATTAATCTGGTAATTATGCATTTATAACTAAGGCATGTATAACTGAATAACTGGAAGATCTTACCTAGCATGTGTAATTCAAGAACTAATGAAATACAAAACTAGGGTTCTGAAATTCATGCGATAATTAGAGTAATAACATGATATTCTGATTTGGAACATATATTTTATCTAAATTATAAAGTTGTGTTGTAGTTCTAGGAATCCTAGGTTTAATTTTGATTATAGAATCAAGAAGTAACTGAAAACTAGGGACCCAATGGGTGAAAGGAACCCACTAGTGAAATCCCACATAACTGGTGATGAAATCCATGGAAAAATAGTTAGGTTTTAGGGGTGGAACTTATGGAACTTGTGGTGTTATTAAACTAGGGTTCTTGAGCTTTTTCTCCTCTCTTGCTTCTAATTTTCTAAGTTTTGATTTAATGATTTGACTTATATATGTTTTTATTATGTTTATAGGCTTAAACTGACTAAAATATGATGATTTAGGGTTAAAAATCGTAACTTAGGGTTTAAACAAAGTGGGAAAGGTCCACAAGACCCTTGGGAAAGTTGTTGTCGGACCAAATGATGGCCAGGACTGATAGTGTGTAGTCTTGGCGATGCCCCGTTGTTGGGTCCGTTGACTAGGCCTATTCGACAGGTCTTTACTAAAATGGGCATAAGTTTTTATTCGAAGGTCTTATCTTAGAAAGGTCGGTGTCTATAGAAAGATAATTCAATTATCTATTTGTGGAGAGGTCACGGGATACATAATTAATTTTTTGCTAAGAGTTATGACAATTTGAAGTTGACTACACCGCATTTCCCCTTAGCTGTTTGAAAATTTTCCACCTACGGACCATGCTGGTAATCCGTAGCTCTTGTCAGAGAGTGGGTGAATGGGGTCTCGATCGACGGTCATGGACTACGGACCGTCGTCTGACCTACGGACCGTCAATCAAGACATAGCAAATTTTTATAGCTGAATTATTTGGAAGTTTCTGATCCCATCGACGGTTGTGGAGGACGGACCGTCGTCTGTCCTACCGACTGTTGATGCCACCGTTGGTTGCACCTGCAGATTTTTCTTAAAAAACTAATTTTTGGTCTATTTTGGCTACGGGGTGTTACACTCCCATCACAAATTTGTTCATCGTAGCCCTAGGGTTGTATACCATTATTGGGGCATACTTAGAGAGTTGGGTGATTTTGAGATTTTACTCTTGCATCTCATCCCCCCTTGACGAAGGTTCATTAATTCAACCATCTTCTTCTTCCTCCACTCTAGGGGAAGGAACCTATCTAGGAAAGCCTCTATAAATTCCTCCAAATCAACCGGCCCTCTTTAGGGGTTTCTCACTCCTCTGTTGCTCAAAACACACATGATCCATATCCTTGAGTTGGTAAGCGGCTAACTCCACCTTCTCCTTAGGGGTCACACCCATAGCATCTACCACTTTGAAAACCTCATCTTTGAAACCATGTGGATCTTCATCAACCTTAGTGCCATGAAAAGTGGGAGGGTTCATCATCATAAAATCCTGAATTCTAGAAGAGGGAGTACTAGCATTAGGTTGGGGTACAACTCCTTGATTAGCTTGGGCAACAAAGTGATTGTTGACGTCATGAGCTTGAGACTTCATGAGTTGGGTCAAGTTCATTAGGGCAGCCCTCAACTCCGCATTAGTCATGTCTTCTTAAATAAAAGGACCTTGAGTCATAGGAGGCACTTGGAGAACTTGAGGCTCTTGGGGTTCCGGAGGCACTTGAGGTTTTTGAAAGGGAACCTCCTCATTCTCTTCCTCTAGGACGATATTAGGAACTTGTCCAACACGGGGGAGGGATCCTCTCATTAGCTACACCTCCCTCCTCCCTTCTAGTTGTTGATCTCCTCGTATTCATGTCCTATAAACAAAAATGAAGAGGTTGAGAAAAGACACCTTATATGATACAACTCTAAGACACGACATTAGAACAGAGAACAAAGTGATACTTCTACTATCCTAGAGCCTTTTGTCCATGGATGTGTCGCTACTCACACCAATGACCAAGATACTACTCGATGTGGCTTGTGAGACTTTCTAGACCCTAAACTATTTCCCATAACCTTATGCTCTGATACAAAGTTTGTCATGACCCGAAAGTACCCCCTAGAAGGTATAGAGAACACTAATTTCGTGACCAGGCGTACTTGATCCTTTTGGGGTCTTGTACAAGCCCTATAACTATCTTTCATTATATAAGACATGAAAAGTAGTGCGGAATTAAAACTTTTCATGAATTAATTTATAAAAAGGAAATCTTTCATAAATATTTAAGAAATCTCACCGTCACGAGCCAAACTTAAGACAGGACATAATATCTTAGGAACACGGCCCTTTACATTAAAAGAGAAATACATAATAAGTCTTACTAATAAAAGTAGGAAACAATAGACTATGTCGTCGAATATATGAGGACATACCAAATCTTGACAGAGTAGATTTCACAATCTTCACCTTCGAATCTTCCAAAGAGCCTTCAACCTATAATTATAGAGTACAAAAAGTATGGGTTTAGTACAAAACAATGTACTAAGTATGGCATATGCAAAAACATGCAAAAAGGGACATTTTAGTAAAATAACATTTTATGCCAGTTAAGTAAAATAATTATGATTTAAAAAGTAGAACAACATAAGAAACATTATTTAACAGTTAATAGAAGAATCTCATAATTTTAGAATTTATAGAACACATTACAGTAACATTAAGGACATTACAGTGACATTAAGGACTTCACAGTGCACACATTACAGTGAAGAGCATAGTGCAAGTCATGTGAACCCTCTTTCCCTTGATGTTTCCGTAACCCAAATTATCCTAAGATTCCCTAAGGTAAGTCAAGAAGGGACCACCAATACACCCCCTTCAAATCACACTAAAAGGATCATTAAGACCACCAACCATAGACTTACTTCGTAAGGGAATCAAATCCACAATCCTAGCTGAAAAAGTGCCAAACATACATTCATACGAACTTCATGTAAGTTCACTCATCCAATAGTACTTATAGGTCACACTAAGTGGAATGTTAAAGAAGCATCCCATACTACTTCTCCCACTTAATGCTCCTAATGGCTTCCCTTGAATTTGAACACTCACAATGACTTAACCAATTTTACAATAAACTATACCAAACATTACAGTGAACTAAAGTGACTCCCAATATAGTGGACTTGCAAGGTATTGACAATAAGAAAGTGACCTCATTTCCGTAGAAGTTTCCCCACCAAGGTTATCCCAAGAATATCCATGAAGGAAACGTCTAAACACCTCCTTCAATGCACACCCAAGAGATCTTTGAGACTACCCTCCAAAAGCTTACTCCACTCGTGAGTCACCACTCAAAACACAATACTTTACAAGAACACATAACAAACCACCAAAGACTTCCCTTTCCGAATGCCTAGTTAGTGCTATGGATAGATACCATCCCATACCACCACCTACCCGAAGTAGTACACACTTTTAGAAAGTTTGGCATCAAGTCTTCCCTTAATGAAGTCCTACTTAATGCAATGGATAGATAGTGTCCCATACCACCACCTACCCTAAGTAGCACGTCTATTAAAAGACTTAGTTCAATCAATTATTTTGTGGAAGTTAGCTTAACCGACATAGACGATGAGAGATAGACATGGAATCCCGATATTAATGCCAATCAAATGAGGGATCCTCATTTTCCTAAAGCAACGTCATACTTTTTAGCTTTTATTATGGATTTTCCAATAGCTAAACCTATTTAGGCACATAGTTAAGGGATAAGGCAATTGCTACTAAGTAACTCTTTCTCTACTAACGAGGAGTGCTCATCTCAAGAGGTACATTGGAATACAACATCTCAACTCAGGAAGTGTAACCACCTCTTCCTCATATCCTCTTCGTTCTAGAAATAACCTTAACGATTCTAAACATTATAAACAATAGGTTAAGGATACTTATGAACACCACCTCTAAACTCACGAATGGGATTCATCCTCCGACCTATCTAGAAAGATCTTAGGATGTAGTGAGGTTGCTACTAGAAACTTCATATCAACTCACGAAGAGTGTCCACCTCAAAAATCCTCTAGTCACTCAGCTTAGCTTCACATAGTCATATACTTATTTAGACACAATCTAGGTCAAACAAGCAATTCAAGCTTCATAATACATAACACAAGAATCATCTTCATTATCACTTCATTTAACATATTAGTCCATCAAAGCCACACTCACAATACATACTAAATAATATCATGTTCATCAAATAAACACCTCCACCAAGAAGGTGGACAATACCACTCAAGAACAATTTACAATAAGAATTATACAATATAAGAAACTCACCATATAATCAAGACATCGCCACCTATAACCAATTTTATCAATATTTCATCATAATAAGGCCATTAGGTCAGTAGCTAAATCTTAATAACAACACAAGAAAACCAAAGTTCATACCCAACCTAAACATGCTCATTTAACCCATTTCTTAAGCTAAAAGTTTAGAATATTCATAAACATGAGTTCATTGGGGTTTTGACATATAAATCATCAATTTGTAATAGAATTAACACATTTTGATAATTAAAACACTTTTACAAGAAGACTTATGCTTTAAATTATAGATAGAATGAAATGGAATTTGAAAACCCTTTATGAAATCTTTTGTAAATGACTGCTTCAATGGAAGAGGGTTCAAGGATGGATAACATACCTCAAACAGAAGGAAACACTAATTGTTGATTAAAATACACGTCCAAACCATCCCCTCTTTCCCTCCTTGAGTTTTAGCTCAAATGGTGACTTTGAGAGAGTTTTCTTTAGAGAGGGAGTTTGAATATGTGAAGTGAGTGGTCTTGCCTGGGTCTAGGACTTAAAATTGACTTAATATAAATTTAAAACACTAAAAATATTGACATAGTTTTATAAAATACATGGGGTGAATTTACACAAAACACCCTAAGCTAGCAGCAAACTTTAGCAGGTTTTGAAGTTGCCAATCGACGACCCAAGCTACTGGGCATCGTTTGGTCGACGGCCCGTCCTGCTAGGAGTCGATGGCTTCAGAGGCTTCTTCCTGGGGGGGGGGAGTATAGGCTCCCTCTAAGTATGGGAATACTCCTCCAAATCGATGGGGCCTAGATGGGTCTATGGCCAGTAGACTGCCTCAGTCGATGGATTATTGGTTCGGCTGTTTTGGATATAAGTCTTGGGTCCTTTTCTAGGGCCCCTTGTGGGTCATAGATGGAGTCGTACCCGTAAATTAAACCCCTTAACTAATTATTCTAGGTTTTAGGAACATACCATATCAATTTAAAGACAAACAAACACGTAAGACTCACTCAAACACCTCAAGACACACAAGTGCTTTCTAAGCCATATCTTCTGAATATCATGGACGTTCTTGGACGTTTGACCTCCAAACTTCACACACATACTACGAACACTAAATTAACTCATTTTAAAAGAAATTATCTCAAGCAACACTCACGAGGCTCTAGTTAACCTTAGTTTGTTTTGGGGCGTTACATTCTCCCCCACTTAGAATAACATTCGTCCTCGAAAGACACTAAAACATCAAAAACAACAAGGACTCACTTATCGTCATATGAAACATTGCAATCAAGTCACAAACACACAAAATCAAAACATAAACTAGAAAGGAGCATCATTTCACACTTTCAAACACTTAGCAACATAGGCAACTCTTGCCAACTTCAAAATTTTCAAAACTCACCCTTAACCTTATTTTATGGAGGAACTAACTTCTTCAAAATTAAACATAATCATATACAACATTTTTGAACACAATAAAACTTCAATTAAAGCAAGGCAAATTTTCTCAAAATGCAAAATTTTCACAGTAAATTGCTCACTATAACACTGTCAAACAATAAATTTGTAAAAAATTCATTCTTTGAGCACTTCATAAAGATGACATGATAACAAGATCTATAAAACCATATAAACTCATTTCATATCATAAAAACAACAATCAAAAAGAGGTAAGACTTACCAAAACCATCAACTCAGAATTAGTTATCATTACAAGCTCCTACCCATAGAAGGGTTCATCTATGGAGCATTAGGATCAAGGAAAGATTGATTGACCTCTTTCCCTCTTGCTTTGAAGTTAGGTAAATCCCTCATCTTGTTCCCTTATTACACATGCAAAACAACCATCCGTTCCGGCAAGACACTTACCCAAATGTTGCTTCCCACAAGTAGGGCACCTAGTCCTCTCAAAAGAATGGCCACAACCTTGGGGATTTTTGATTTGAGCCCTATCCTTGTTTCCCATGTAAGAATCTTGGAGATAGAACATTTTCATAGGCTTTTGGTGACTAGAATAATCCGACCTAGGCCTCCTACCCTCTTGCCTTATCTCCCTAATTTTGGACTCCTCAATTTGTTGTGCATACACTATGAGCCTAAAGATATCCATGTAATTAAAAAACATTTTCATACGACACTCTTTTTCCACCAAGTTAGACACTCCCTGTCACACCTCGAGCTACCCCCCCCCCCCCNGATCACAAGGTAACCCTGTTGGCATGATCATGAGCATACTAAAGATAATAAACTGATGCGGAATATAAATCATTATTAAATCTGAAAAGATGAGGAATACCCATATTCTATAACTGAGATATTTTAAAACAATGAGTTTAAATCAAAGGAAATATTAACTCAATACTAAGCTGAATCTAACTGTGTTTGAAATAAGCCTCTAAACTCGACTAGAAATATTGGGACAAGCCCTAGCTAAATCTAGCAAATTCTGAAACTAAGTTACTAAAGAATGAAATGACCCTCATGAATTTTGTCCTCGGAGAATGAGGTCTCACCACTGAAACTGTTGAACTAAAGATCGGGAAATCGATATATGCGTGATTTGGATACTGAGAACCAGAACCTAGATCACGAAAAGATGTAGCGCACGTATGCGTCAGTAGTTGAAAGGTATTGAGCATGTAGGATACAATAAAGCTTAAATAAAACATAACTGAGCAAGCATAAAAGCAAGTATAATAATCTGACATGATAAACTAAATTTTGAGCTAACTGGATACAATGACCAATTTATAACATGTTGAAAATTAATAGTGAATATACTAATAAATGGTCAATGCAGAGAGTCTGACTGACCTGTGGGAGCTACTAATAACCGATAATAAAACCACATGAGCTAAATGTGGAGTCCGTTGTATATGCCCCATCGAGAGGACCCAATATTCCCTGCCAAAGGTATAAAGTCATGATGGCGTGATCACTAAAAGAAATACAAAACTAGGGTTCTGAAATTCATGCGATAATTAGAGTAATAACATGATATTCTGATTTGGAACATATATTTTATCTAAATTATAAATTTTTTCTGTAGTTCTAGGAATCCTAGGTTTAATTATGATTATAGAATCAAGAACTAACTTAAAACTAGGGACCCAATGGGTGAAAGGAACCCACTGGTGAAATCCCACACAACTGGTGATGAAATCCATGGAAAAATAGTTATGTTTTAGGGCTGGAAGTGATGGAACATTTGGTGTTATTAAACTAGGGTTCTTGAGCTTTTTCTCCTCTTTTGTGTCTAATTTTCTAAGTTTTGATTTAATGATTTGACTTATATATGTTTTAATTATGTTTATAGGCTTAAACTGACTAAAATATGATGATTTAGGGTCAAACAACGTAACTTAGGGTTTAAACAAAGTGGGAAAGGTCCAAAAGACCCTTGGGAAAGTTGTTGTCGGACCAAATGATGGCCAGGACTGATAGTTTCTTGTCTTGACGACGCCCCGTCGTTGGGTCCGTTGACTAGGCCTATTCGACAGGTCTTTACTAAAATGGGCATAAGTTTTTACTCGAAGGTCTTATTTTAGAAAGGTCGGTGTCTATAGAAAGATAATTCAATTATCTATTTGTGGATAGGTCATGGGATACATATTTAATTTTTTGATAAGAGTTATGACCATTTGAACTTGACTACACCGCATTTCCCCTTAGCTGTTTGCAAATTTTCCACCTACGGACCATGCTGGTCATCCGTAGCTCTTGTCAAAGAGTGGGTGAATGGGGTCTCGATCGACGGTCATGGACTACAGACCGTCGTCTGACCTACGGACCGTCAATAAAGACTTAGCAAATTTTTTATAGCTGAATTTTTTGGGAGTTCCTGATCCCATCGACGGTTATGGAGGACGGACCGTCGTCTGTCCTACCGACTGTTGATGCCACCGTTGGTTGCATCTTCAGATTTTTCTGAAAAAACTAATTTTTTTTGTCTATTTTGGCTAGTGGGTGTTACACTCCCATCACAAATTTGTTCATCGTAGCCCTAGGGTTGTATATCATTATTGGCTCATACTTAGAGAGTTGGGTGAATTTGAGATAGTACAATTGCAACTCATCCCCCCTTGACGAAGGTTCATGAATTCAACAATCTTCTTCTTCCTCCACTGTAGGGAAAGGAACCTATCTAGGAAAGCCTCTATGAATTCCTCCAAATCAACCGGCCCTCTTTAGGGGTTTCTCACTCCTCTGTTGCTCAAAACACACTTGATCCACATCCTTGAGTTGGTAAGCGGCTAACTCCACCTTCTCCTTAGGGGTCACACCCATAGCATCTACCACTTTGAAAACCTCATCCATGAAACCTTGTGGATCTTCATCAACCTTAGTGCCATGAAAAGTGGGAGGGTTCATCCTCATAAAATCCCGAATTCTAGAAGAGGGAGTACTAGCATTAGGTTGGGGTCCAACTCCATCATTAGCTTGGGCATCAAAATGATTGTTGACGTCATGAGCTTGAGACTTCATGAGTTGGGTCAAGTTCATTAGGGCAGCCCTCAACTCCGCATTAGTCATGTCTCCTTAAATAAAAGGACCTTGAGTCATAGGAGGCACTTGGAGAACTTGAGGCTCTTGGGGTTCCGGAGACACTTGAGGTTTTTGAAAGGGAACCTCCTCATTTTCTTCCTCTAGGACAATATTAGGAACTGGTCCAACACGGGGATGGATCCTCTCATTAGCTACACCTCCCTCCTCCCTTCTAGCTGTTGCTCTCCTCGTATTCATGTCCTATAAACAAAAATGAAGAGGTTGAGAAAAGACACTTTATATGATTCAACTCTAAGGCACGACATTAGAACTGAGAACAAAGTGATACTTCTACCATCCTAGAGCCTTTTGTCCATGGATGTGTCGCTACTCACACCAATGCCCAAGATACTACTCGATGTGGCTTGTGAGACTTCTAGACCGTAATATATTTCCCATAACCTTATGCTCTGAAACAAAGTTTGTCATGACCCGGAAGTACCCCCTAGAAGTAATAGAGAACCCTAATTTCGTGACCAGGCGTACTTGATCCTTCGGGGTCTTGTACAAGCCCTACAACTATCTTTCATTAAATAAGACATGAAAAGTAGTGCGGAATTAAAACTTTTCACGAATTAATTTATAAAAAGAAAATCTTTCATAAATATTTAAGAAATCTCATCGTCAGAAGCCAAACTTAAGACACAACATAATATATTAGGGACACGACCCTTTACATTAAAAGAGAAATACATAATAAGTCTTAATAATAAAACTAGGAAACAATAGAGTATGTCATCGAATATTTGAGGATATACCAAATCTTGAGAGAGTAGATTTCCCAATCTTCACCTTCGAATCTTCCAAAGAGCCTTCAACCTATACTTATAGAGTACAGACAAGTATGGGGTTAGTACAAAACAATATACTAATTATGGAATATGCAAAAACATGCAAAAAGGGAAATTTTAGTAAAATAACATTTATGCCACTTAAGTAAAATAATCGTGATTTAAAAAGTAGATAAACAAAAGAAACATCATTTAACAGTTAATAGAAGAATCTCATAATTTTAGAATTTGAAAAACCCATTACAGTAACATTAAGGACATTACAATGACATTAAGGACTTCACAGTGCGCACATTACAGTGAAGAGCATAGTGCAAATCATGTGAACAATAAGGAAAGAAGGGACCACCCATACACCCCCTTCAAATCACACCAAAGGATCATTAAGACCACCAACCATAGACTTACTTCGTAAGGGAATCAAATACACAATCCTAGCTGAACAAGTGTTAAACATGTACCTCTGGAGATGAGCACTCCTCGTTAGTAGAGAATGAGTTACTTAGTAGCAATTGCCTTATCCCTTAACTATGTGCCCAAATAGTTGTAGCTATTGGAAAATCCATGTAAAAGCTAAAAAGTATGACCTTACTTTAGGCAAAGGAGGATCCCTCATTCGATTGGAATTAATATAGGGATTCCATGTCAATCTCTCATGGTCTATGTCGGTTAAGCTAACTTCCAGAAAAGAATTGATTGAACTAAGTCTTTTAATAGATGTGCTACTTAGGGTAGGTGGTGGTATGGGACACTATCTATCCATTGCATTAAGTAGGACTTTATAAAGGGAAGACTTGGTGCCAAACCTTCTAAAAGAGTGTACTACTTAGGGTAGGTGGTGGTATGGGATGCTATCTATCCATTGCACTAACTAGGCATTCCAAAAGGGAAGTCTTGGTGGTTTGTTAAGTGTTCTTCTAAAGTATTGTGTTTTGAGTGGTGACTTGTTCTCACGAGTGGAGTAAGCTTTTGGTCGGTAGTCTCAAAGATCTCTTGGGTGTGCATTGAAGGAGTTCTTTCGACGTTTCCTTCATGGAAAGTCTTGGGATAACCTCGGTGGGGAAACTTCTACGGAAATGAGGTCACTTTCTCATTGTCAATACCTTGGAAGTTCACTATATTGGGAGTCACTTTAGTTCACTGTAATGTTTGGTATAGTTTATTGTAAAATTGGTTAAGTCATTGTGATTGTTCAAATTCAAGGGAAGCCATTAGGAGCATTAAGTGCGAGAAGTAGTATGGGATGCTTCTCTAACATTGCACTTAGTGTGACTTATAAGTACTATTGGATGAGGGAACTTACATGAGGATGTAGTGAGGTTTTTACTAGAAACTTCATCTCAACTCACGAAGAGTGTCCACATCAAAACTCCTCTAGTCACTCAGCTTAGCTTCACATAGTCATATACTTATTTTAGACACAATCTAGGTCAAACATGCAATTCAAGCTTCATAATACATAACACAAGAATCAACTTCATTATCACTTTATTTCACATATTAGTCCATCAAAGCCACACTCACAATACATACTCAATAATATCAAGTTCATCAAATAAACACCTCAACCAAGAAGGTGGACAATGCCACTCAAGAACAATTTACAATAAGAATCATACAATATAAGCAACTCACCATATGATCAAGCCATCGCCATCCATAACCAATTTTCTCAATATTTAATCATAACAAGTCCCGTAGGTCAGTAGCAAAATCTTAATAACAACACAAGAAACCAAAGTTCATACCCAACATAAACATGCTCATTTAACCCATTTCTTAAGCTAAAAGTTTAGAATATTCATAAACATGAGTTCATTGGGGTTTTGAAATTTAAATTATCTATTTCTACAAGAATTAACACATTTTTATAATTAAACCACTTTAACAAGAAGACCCATGCTTAAAAAAATAGATAAAAGGAAATAGAGTTTGAAAACCCTTTTTGAAATCTTTTGTAAATGACTGCTTTAATGGAAGAGGGTTCAAGGATAGATGACATACCTCAAAGAGAAGGAAACCAACTAATTGTGTATGAAAATACACGTCCAAACCATTCCTTCTTTCCCTCCTTGAGTTTTAGCTCAAATGGTGACTTTGAGTGAGTTTTCTTTAGAGAGGGAGTTTGAATATTTGAAGTGAGGGATCTTGTCTAGGTCTAGGAGTTAAAACTGACTTAATATAAATTAAAAACTCTAAAAATATTGACCTAGGTTTATAAAATACTTGGGGTGAATTTACACAAAACACCCCAAGCTAGCAGCAAACTTTAGCCGCTTTTGAAGGTGCCAATCGACGACCCAAGCTACTGGGCGTCGTTTGGTCGACGGCCCATCCTGCTAGGCGTCGATGGCTTCAGAGGCTTATTCATGGGGGGGTATAGACTTTCACTAAGTATGGGTCTACTCCCCCCAATCGATGGGGCCTAGATAGGTGCATGGCCAGTAGACTGCCTCAGTCGATGAAGTAGTGGTTCGGCTGTTTTGGATCTAAGTCTTGGGTCTTTTTCTAAGTCCCCTCGTGGGTCCTAGATGGGGTCGTACCCGTACGTCAAACCCCTAAGCTAAGTATTTTGTTTTTAGTAACATACCACATCATTTAAAAGCAATACAAAAACGTAAAACTCACTCAAGAACCTCAAGTCACACAAGTACTTTCTAAGGCATATCTTCTTAACATCATGGACGTTCTTGACGTTTGACCTCCAAACTTATCCAAACTTCAAACAATGACTACGAACACTAATGTAACTCATTTTAAAAAAATTATCCCAAGAAACTCACGAGGCTCTAGATAACTTTAGTTTGTTTTGGGGCGTTACATTCTCCCCCACTTAGAATAACATTCGTCCTCGAAAGACACTAAAACTTCAAGAACAACAAGGACTCACATAGAGTCATATAACACATTGCAATCAAGTCACAAACACTAAAAATCAAAACATAAACTACCAAGGAGCATCATTTCACACTTTCAAACACTTAGCAACATAGGCAACTCTTGCCAACTAAATTTTTTTCAAAACTCACCCTTATCCTTATTTTATGGAGGAACTAACTTCTCCAACATTAAACATACTCATATACAACACTTTTGAACTTAATCAAACTTCAACTAAGGCAAAGCAAATTTTTCTCAAAATGCAAAATTTTCACAGTAAATTGCTTCATTCTTTGAGAACTTCAAAAAGATGACATGATAACAAGATCTATAAAACCATATAAACTCATTTCATATCATAAAAACAACATTCAAAAAGAGGTAAGACTTACCAAAACCATCAACTCTGAATTACTTAGCATTATGAGCTCCCATCCCATAGGAAGGGTTCTTCTTTTGAGCATTAGGATCTAGAGAAGATTGATTGAACTCTTTCCCTCTTGCTTTGATGTTAGGGAAATCCCTCATCTTGTGGCCCTTATGACTACATGCAAAAAAACCATCCGTTCCGGCAAGACACCTACCCAAATGTAGCTTCCCACAAGTAGGGCACCTAGTCCTCTGAAAAGAATGGCCACAACCTTGGGGATTTTCGTTTTGATCCCTATCCTTGTTTCCCATGGAAGAATCTTGGTGATAGAACATTTTCATAGGCTTTTGGTGACTAGAATAATCCGACCTAGGCCTCCTACCCTCTTGCCTTATCTCCCTAATTTTGGACTCCTTAATTTGTTGTGCATACACCATGAGCCTAGAAATATCCATGTAATTAAAATGCATTTTCATACGACACTCTTTTTCCACCAACCTAGACACTCCCTGTCACGCCCAGAGCTACCCCCCTCCCCGAGACGCGGACCCAGAACTTAGAACCACAAGTGATCCCAAGCTAACCCTATTGGCATGATCATGAGCATACTAAAGATAATAAACTGATGCGGAATCTAAATCATAATTAAATCTGAAAAGATGGGGAATACCCATATTCTATAACTGAGATATTTTTAAAGAATGAGTTTAAATCAAAGGAAATATTAACTTAATACTAAGCTGAATCTAACTATGTCAGAAATAAGCCTCTAAACTCGACTAGAAATACTGGGACAAGCCCCAGCTAAATCTAGCGAAATCTAAAACTAAGTGACTAAAGAATGAAATGACACTCATGACTGTTTTCCTCGGAGGATGAGGACTCACCACTGAATCTGCTGAATTAAAGATCGGGAAATCAATCTATGCGTGATTTGGATGGTGAGAACTAGAACCTACATCACGAGAAGATGTAGCGCACGTATGCGTCAGTAGTTGAAAGTTACTGAGCCTGTAGGATAGAATAAAGCTTAAATAAAACATGACTGAACAAGCATAAAAGCAAGTATTATAATCTGACATGATAAACTGAATTCTGAGCTAACTAGATACAATGACCAATTTATAACATGCTTAAAATGAATACTGAATATACTAATAAATGGTCAATGCAGGGAGTTTGACTAATCTGTGGGAGCTACTAATAACCGATAATAAAACCACATAAGCTAAATGTGAAGTCCGATGTATATGCCCCATCGAGAGGACCCAATATACCCTGCCAAAGGTATAAAGGCATGCTGGCGTGATCACTAAAATGATTGCCCAAAGAGGGGACATACAACCTACTTGGCTAGTAGTTCTTGGACTATTTGGGTACGCTAAACCCTAGTCCAACTCGGTATTATGCTACTCTCTTTGATTCCATAAATTTACTGATTATGTTTGAGTTTCTATAAATACTTGATAGCTCGAAACTGAACATGCAAATTCAGAATGCAACAATTAATCTATTAATTATGCATTTATAACTAAGGCATGTATAACTGAATAACTACAAGATCTGACCTAGCATGTCTAATTCAAGAACTAAAGAAATACAAAGCTAGGGTTCTGAAATTCATGCGATAATCATAGTAATGAAATTATAATCTAATTTGGAACATATATTTTATCTAAATTATAAAGTTGTGCTGTAATTCTAGGAACCCTAGGTTTAATTATGATAATAGAATCAACAACTAACTGAAAACTAGGGACCCAATGGGAAGGAACCCATTGTGAAATCCCACATAACTAGTGATGAAATCCATGGAAAAATACTTAGGTTTTGGGGCTGGAACTGATGGAAATTGTGGTGGTATTAAACTAGGGTTCTTGAGCTTTTTCTCCTCTCTTGCTTCTAATTTTCTATGTTTTGATTAAATGATTTGACTTATATATGTTTTAATTATGTTTCTAAGCTTAAACTGACTAAAATGTAATGATTTAGGGTCACAAACAACGTAACTTAGGGTTTAAACGAAGTGGGAAAGGTCCAAAAGACCCTTGGGAAAGTTGTTGTCGGACCAAACGATGTCCAAGACTGACGGTTCGTCGTCTGGACGACGCCCCGTCGTTGGGTTCGTTTACTAGGCCTTTTCAACAGGTCTTTACTAAAATGGGCATAACTTTTTACTCGAAGGTTTTATTTTATAAAGGTCGGTGTCTGTAGAAAGATAATTCAATTATCTATTTGTGGATAGGTCATAAGACTCATAATAAATTTTGTGCTAAGAGTTATGACAATTTGAGTTGACTAAACTGCATTTCCCCTTAACTGTTTGAAAATTGTCCACCTACGGACCATGCTGGTCATTCGTAGCTCTTGTCAGAGAGTGGGCGAATAGCGTCTCGATCGACGGTCATGGACTACGGACCGTTGTCTGACCTACGGACCGTCGGTCCGTCCCTCGATCAAGGCTTAGAAAATTTTTTACAGCTGAATTTTTTTGGGTGTTTATGATCCCATCGACGGTTGTGCAGGACGGACCTTCGTCTGTCCTACCGACCATTGATGCCGCCGTTGGTTGCATGATATACCATGGTTTGACGATATATTTAATGTTTTTTCCTTAAGTTTAGTGTGTGTCCAAAAGCCTTTTTGTATTGATTTTTATGTAAGTTTCTCTTTATTTGCAGGAAATATGTCTAATGATGAACACGGATGTTTTTGGGCAAGAAATGCCGAAAAGTTTCCACCTACGGAGCTTGTGACGGTCCGTCGAGCTTGTGACGATCTGTAGGTGGCATCGTGGTGAAGCTGCTAAAGGAAGATGGGGAATTCTGACCAAGTGTGGGATTACGAAGTTCATGACGGACTGTCATAGCCACGTCATAGCCACCACAGGCGGACGCTAGAGCTTATGATACGATGTTTCATCTATCCGGACGTGAAGCATTCATCCGAACTTTGTAGGCCCTCATGCTTTCGAGGACGCTTGCCCATTATATTCTAATTTAGATATAGTTTTGAGTTAGTGGAGTATCTTCCACTAGTATTTATTTCTAAATTATTTTCAGACATTGTATTGGTGCTGTTCTGGCAACTTTATATTCTATCTAGATATGACTTTTTCATTCAGTTGAGTATTTTGGTATTAGATGGTTGTTCTGAACGATTATGAACTGATTTAGATAAATCTTATATGAGTATAACTTATCCTACTATGAAGTCTATGTATACTTCAAGTAACTAAAAGTTTTAAATTTTCCGCTAAAATTAACCTAGATGATGTAACGATTACGTATGTAGGCTTGTCTGCGACCTCTAAGAGGTGAACGATGTCGGTCTCGTCTGGGGTCTTGACTTCGGTCGTGACAAAACTGGTATCAAAGCATTAGGTTATATTCCGAGGAAAATAAGTTCACATCAACCACATGAAGTAGTTGCTAAGTCATGGTAGTGAAGTGCACCACTATCCTGAATTAGAGACTGCATGATGCGTAGGAAATTCCTTTCTTCTGATCTTATCGTGCCTTTTCCTAATTTCTGATTTCTTGATGTTATGAGCGTTTCTAACACAATCTTTGTTGTTTTCAGAGAAAATATACTAGGAGAACTATTGGTCAGAGAAGAAGAGGAGCAGCTGCTGGGGACAATCAGGTTCTGCCCTATGCTCCAGCTGAAGGAGTGGCTATGCCGGTTAAACCTTCTAGGTTGATTGATGCAGAGATGCGGGCATCTCTGGCCTAGATGGCACAGGCCATCACTATGAAGGCCCAGGCCATAACTGACTAGGTCAACCGGCAGAATGTTCAGAGGGAGAACCCACAAGTTCGTAGCATGGCTGACAAGCTATAAGACTTCACGAAGATGAATCCTCCTATATTCACAGGGTCCAATACTTCAGCAGATCACTAGGAGTTTGTGAACGAGGTACATAAGATTTTGGTGGCCTTAGGGGCCACGGATACACAGAAAGCTTAGTGGCTTCCTATCAGCTTAAGGATGTTGCACAGACTTGGTGCAAGATGTTGCAGGATAGCCGAGCATTGGGCGGAGTTTCGGTCACTTGGGAGCTGTTTAAGACAGTCTTGCTGGAGAGATTTTTCGCCAGGGAGATGAGGGAGACCAAGGTTGAGGAGTTTATATACCTTTAGCAGGGATCAATGACAATTAGGTAGTATTCCCTGAAGTTTGTTAAGCTATCCAGGTATGCTACTTCCCTTGTATGTAACAGCAAAGACGAGATGAGTAGGTTCCTCACAGGAATCATTGGAGATCTGGAGGAGGAGTGTCGGGCTGCGATGCTCTAGGATATCATGGACCTCTCCAGGTTGATGGTGCATGTCCAAAAGGTTGAGTACAGCCGAAAAAAGAAGGGCATCCGTGATTCTAGGAGTCCTAAGGCTCATGATAAGGCACGTCCTAGCAATTGAGGCAACATAAATAATTTTTGCGTCCGTGAGCATCCAAGATTCAAAAAGGGGCAATAGAGTTCAGGGAACTCTAACCTTCAGAGGAGTACAACACCTAGGGGAGGCAGACCCAAGCCAAAGAAGGGAAATGGAGGTGATATGCAGCATCCCAGAAAGAATTTTGCTAAGTGTGGTCGTGCTCACAATGGAGAATGCAGAAAGGGCACTAATGCCTGCTTCAATTGCGGTAAGAGCGGGAACATGGTCAAGGACTGCCCACAGAACAGGGGTCAGGCTGGAGGTAATGCTCACCCTAGGCCTAGTCCACAGGGTGCAGCTGCAGCCGAGACTCCTAAGAGGAAAAGGTTCTACGCCTTGAAGGGCAGGGAATAGCAGGAAAAGTCCGCTGATGTGGTCACAGGTATGCTACAAGTATTCTCAACATATGTTTATGCTTTACTTGATCTTGGGTCTACGCTTTCCTTTCTAACTCCTTTACTTGCTCTCATTTTTGAGATATTGAAATTCTACATGATCCTATAGTGGTTAGTACACCTTTAGGAGAAAATTTAAGAATTGATAGAGTATACAAGGATTGTCCAATAGTTGTGTGTGGTAAGACTATGTGTGTAGACTTGGTTGAGTTACCAATGCATGATTTTGATGTTATTCTTTGCATGAACTGGCTTCGCAGTTGTTATACTTGTATGGATTGTCATAGTAGTGTTATGAAATTCCATTTCCCAAATGAAGAAAAGCTGGTCTGGGAGGGGTACAACTCGAGTCATCGTAATCCATTGATTTCGAACCTTAAGGCCAATAAAATGATGTCCAAGGGGTTATTGTATCATCTTGTGAGTGTTAATGACTTAGATTATGACGTTCCTTCTATAGACTCAGTGCCTGTAGCGAATGACTTCCCAGATGTGTTTCCTGATGATTTGCCTGGAGTTCCTCCCCCTCGAGAGATTGACTTTTGTATCGAGTTAGAACCATATACTAAAACAATTTCAATTCCGTCTTACGGAATGGCTCCAGCTGAACTCAAAGAATTGAAGCTGCAGTTAAAAGATCTCACTAATAAGGGCTTCATTCAGCCGTGCATATCCCCTTCGGGCGGTCTAGTGTTGTTTGTGAAAAAGAAAGATGGAACCCTTAGAATGTGTATCGATTATCGGCATATCAAAAAAGTTACATTCAAGAAGAAGTATCCAGTTCCCTGAATAGATAACTTGTTTGACCAATTCCAAGGGTCTAGTTTCTTCTCAAAAATTAATCTTCGTTCAGTGTACCATCAGCTCAGGGTTAGGGATGGAGATGTCCCAAAGACAGCCTTTCGTACCTGTCATGGTCACTATGAGTTCCTAGTTATTTCATTTGGTCTCACGAATGCACCAGCTGCATTTATGGATCTCATGAACAGGGTCTTCCGTGAATACCTTTACTCTTTCGTCATAGTATTCATTGATGACATTCTTATCTACTCTAAGTCCAAGGAAGGGCATGAACAACATTTGAGAGTAAAGCTTATAGGTATTTAAACAACATCAGCTTTATGCCAAATTCAGCAAGTGCGAATTTTGGCTAAGATCAGTGACCGTCCTGGGTCATGTTGTGTCCAACAAATGTTTGGAGGTAGATCCCACGAAGACTGAGGCGTTTATGAACCGGCCAAAACCTCTTACTACCACATATATTCTTAGCTTCTTGGAATTGGGTGGTTATTATCGCAGGTTCATGGCCGGTTTTTCTTCCATTGCTGCCTCACTGACAACTTTGACTAAGAAGAAGGCCATGTTTGAATGGATTGAGACTTGTTGAAAAAGTTTCCAGGAGCTAAAGGACAGACTCACTTCAGCCTCGGTGCTTACTTTGCCTTAGTGTGGTGAGAATTACACTGTTTATTCTGATGCATCTAGGGTTTGTTTGGGTTGTGTTCCTATGAAGGGTTGTAAGTTGATAGATTATGAGTCTATACACCTCAAGGTTCATGCGAAGAATTATACCACTCATGACCTTGAGTTGGCAGTTGTGGTCTTTGCATTGAAACTGTGGAGGCATTACTTGTATGGAGTGCATGTGGATGTGTTCACAAACCACAAAAGTCTCAAGTACATCTTCACACAGAGGGAGTTGAATCTACGTCAGTGGAGGTGGTTGGAACCATTGAAGGACTATGACATGAATGTCCACTACCATTCACGTAAGGCTAATGTGGTAGATGATGCTTTTAGTAGGATGAGCATGGGAAGTACAACCCACGTTGAGGATGAGAAGAAGGAGTTGGTGAAAGATATACACAGACTGGCCAAACTGCGTGTGCGGTTAGTTTACACTACTAGTGGGGGTCTTTCAGTTCATCATAGTTCTGAATCATCCTTTGTAGTTGAAGTCATGTAGTGTCAGCATCTTGATCCTGTTTTATGGAGCTGAAGGACTCAGTTTTGGTTAAGATGAATGAGTCTTTTTCTTTGGGAGATGATGGCATACTTAAGCACCAGGAAAGGCTGTGTGTACCAAATGTGGATGATTTGCGGACGAGGATCATTGCATAGGCACATGGTTCCAAATATTTGATACATTCTGGTTCCACCAAAATGTATCATAATCTTAAGCAGATCTATTGGTGGGATGGCATGAAGAAGGACATTGCAGAATATGTGGCCAAGTGTCCTAATTCTCAGCAGGTTAAGGCAGACTATCTTAAGGGTCTTACTCAGATCATTGAAATTCCTACATGGAATTTGGAGTCCATTAATATGGACTTCGTGGTTGATCTTCCGAAGACTAGGAGACAGCATGACTCCATATGTGTTATTATGGACAGGATGACTAAGTGTTCCCACTTTTTCCCTGTGAAGTCTACTTACAGAGCCGAGGATTATGCGAGACTCTACATTGATGAGATTTTTAGATGGCATAGGATTCCTTTTTATATCATTTCAGATAGAGTAGCTCAGTTCACTTCCTATTTCTGGAGATCCTTCCATAAGAACTTAGGCACGCACGTAAAGCTTAGTACTGCCTCTATCCTCAGATTGATGGGCAAGCAAATCGCACTATTCAGACATTGGAGGACATGTTGAGGGCGTGTGTGATTAACTTCAGAGGTAGATGGGATGGCCATATGTCTTTGATAGATTTTTCGTATAATAACATTTATCACTCCAGTATTGGGATCACATCGTTCGAGCCACTATATGGTAGGATGTGTAGGTCTCCAGTTGGATGGTTCGAGGTTGGAAAGTCATCCATTTTGGGTCAAGAGATCATTCATGAGGCCTTAGAGAAGGTAAGAGTGATTAGGGACAGGTTCGCTAATGCTTAGAATCGGCAGAAGTGTTATGCAACAACAGAAAACGGCCCTTGGAGTTTGATGTTAGTGACCCGGTCTATTTGAATATATAACCTATGAAGGGTATGATAAGGTTTGACAGGAAGGGGAAGTTTAGTCCGAGGAATGTTGGGCCATATGATCCTACAGTGTGTGTAAAGTGGCCTATGAGTTGGCATTGCCTGCGGATCTGGCTTCTGTTCATCCAGTTTTTCATGTATCTATGTTAAAGAAGTGCCTAGGTGATCGAACATTGATTCTAACTGTTGATGGTTTGGGGGTCGATGAAGACTTGTACCTATTGAGATTTTGGACAGACAAGTCAAGCGACTAAGGAACAAAAAGATTGCCACAGTGAAGGTATTATGGAGGAAGCATCTTGTTGAGGGTGGTACTTGGGTAGTCGAGGTCAATATAAGATCCCGCTTCCCTCATCTTTTCAGCTCTTAAGGTTATACTTCCTACTATTATGTCTAAGTTTCCTTATGTCTCCTTTCTTTGTTGTTGTTGCTTGTTTGTGAATAGTATTTATGTTATGATCTGACTAGTATTATGCTGTATAATTAGTAGTGTCATTCTGGGATGAATGTTCATAAGGGGGGGGGGGGATAATGTAACAACCCTAAAAATGGATATGATAAGTAATGCTTAATGTATTTAGAATGCCTACGATTAGAATAGGTTCACACGGATTGATTCGCGTAGAACCAGACCTGTGAACCCTTGTAACATCCAAGCCAACTAACTTGGGGAGTTATTTGATCTAGGTATGTTTGGCTCCAGTCATGTAGGGCTCCCAAATATGAAGATTCACCCGAATGAGTCTTTACCTGATTTAAAAAGGGGAAATCTTAAGTTTGGAGGGTCTAGGGGTAAAATGGTCTTTTTCCAAGCTAAGGGTGGTATCATAAATGCCCTAAATGTAATTAATTATTCAAATAATAAGGTGGAGGGGCATTTTGGGGAGGGAGGGCCGAAAATTGGCCTTTGAGAGAAATATTGCTCCACTCGGTTTTGAACCTAGGTGAAAGCAATGATTTAAATTGTTTTAATTAAATTGGTAAATAAACTTAATTAATTAATAATTATTATCTGATTTAATAAAAAAGGAAAAATCTGATTTTCTTTATACGTTTGAATGAGTCCTAGTTTGACTAAGTCCTTACCTAAGCCTAAACGACTTTTCACGTTTAACTCTCTCTCTCTCTCTCTCTCTCTCTCTCACGTCAAAACCTCTCTTTCATTTCGCGTTTTCTCTGCCAAAATGCAAGAACTGACCAGCAACTAAAAGTTCTTCACACTTGAAGAACATTCACGTCAAAAATATAATCAAAACATATCCAAAAAGCTTAGGAAAAGGGAGGGTTTTCCCGTTGAAGTTTGGTGTTGAAGTTTGGATTTGGACGTGAGTTGGAAGGTTCTTTAGGCCGCAAGTTCAAAATTTGAACATCAAAAAAAGGTATGGGTTTTCTTACTCTTGGTCCCTTTCACAAGAGACCCTTAGAACTCAGATGAATCTATTCCGAAAACTAGAGTTGTTCCCCGTTGCATGTCCATGTCACTAGCTCCTATTGATGGTTGTAGGTTGGTATATTTGCTGGTAGATATTAGGCATTTAATGTGTTTTCGTGATGAATATGTTTATGAATCTATGTTCGCAATCGTACGAAGTATAACCTATATATTCCGAAAATATGTGTTTATGTGTGTGCAGTGTGTAGCCGTGACTTTTAACATGGATTGAAGCATGAAAATGACTTGTTTTATGGTTGTGTTTCACGTGCACAAACTTGCATAAATCGGGATGTTCATATGAAGTATAATGTGGGTGATTTGAGTGGAAACTATTAGCTAAATGAATCCATGAAAATGCAGCTAATAATGTACTACATGATCCATGAATTATCCAAAAAACTAATGTGTAATGTTAATGAAAAGGATGCTGAAAAACGTACATAATTTCCAGCTATATGTTGATGACTTTCGGTCAAGCTAAGTGGTCTAGTATGTTACGAATAATAAATTAAAATAAGTGAGGTCATTGAGGATCGAACCCATGACCTCACCATGGTAAAAGTCATAGGTATAATGTAAGTTAAAAAGAATGTGGCAAGGGGGATTCGAACCAGTGACCTCGACTGAAAATAAAGTACAAAAAAAATAAAAAATGAGAGGAGTGGAATTCGAACCCACCACCTCTCAGTCAGATTTAAGGTAAAGTTAAAAGAAAAATAAAGGGTTGAGATGTGTGGGAATCGAACCAACGACCTCTAGGCAGAATGAAGGGAATTTAAGGAGAAAAATTAAAGTGGGGCTGTGGGGATTCAAACCTACACCCTCTCGCCCAAGAAGGAGAGGAATTAAAGAAAAGAAAATAAAAGGAAATGAGGTTGTGGGGGTTCGATCCCACATCCTCTTAGTTCCAATGAACGAAAAATAAAGAGAGAAATTAAGGAAAAATAAAATGAAGGCGGTTGGGCTCGATCTTGGGACCCCAAGCCGTGTGGATCAAACCAAAATATATAAAAATTAAGTGCTTTCCAAGGGATTCAAAATCGGGTTCCTTTACCTAAATTCCTTGATACATAAGTCATACGTAAATAAATGTTTAAAAATAATGTTGCCTACATAGAATTAAATTGAGATCTTGGCACACTTGCTAGATGCATAAGTATTCTACCACATAATCTTAGGATGATATGAATCACACTAATGAACAATGAATGAAGCCTCATGGCTTGTATGTATAGACCAATAAGTCTAGCATACGTTTAAAGTAAGTGACCCTAAGATGTATGTAACGAAATGATGAAATCCTAGAATGGTCCAGTAAGAGTGTGGGACACACTAAATGGCCAAATGCATTGGCATACGATGAAATTAACATTCACCTAAAGGGGTGAGTGATTATGTAAAGCAAATGTGCTAAAGTTAATGAATACGGTGACAATATGATAACAGTCTAATGTGAAAAATGAGAGCAATCTCAAATGAGCCTAAGTAAATGTTATCAAAACGTACTCACTTATTAGACTGTACAGTTAATAAAGAGACCAGTCTCTACGACCAGTGTAATGAAAGTATTGAAGTTAATGCATACTTAATACTAATGAAGAGATATGAAATCATCTAATGAGCTATTATTTCCTCATACTAGAAGACAGCTTCCATGATGTATTAGTTGAATGTAATGGAACTTTATACTGAGCACATATAGGCTAGCTATGAGCGGTGATGCCTTCCTTCGGGAAGGGCGGAGGTTCACGTAACTCTCATGAGATGAGATTGTCCGGCATGCCGGGTATGGGTCTCCTTATATCTCCTTTTCTTTGAACCTATACTCTCAATATAGGGATATAGCATGGTTCAATCCCCTATATACGCTAGCATGTTTGGGGTCACTTTGGTCGGTGATTCCACCTCTTTTCTGTCTGGGGCAGACACTAGATTCCATGATGCTCACATGATCTATGTCGGTTAAAGTTAAAGTTCCCAATAAATGAATGAGGCCAGCCTCAAATTATGCTCATAATGAAATTAATGATACCAAAGGTGTACGGATAGGACAATCAAGAGGTGAGCCAGACTTAAGTAATGACACTAGTTCATTCTTGATCATTGCACAGCGAACCCGATGAATGTCTTAAACTACATCCTAGGTATAACAGGTGTTTACACTATCTTATGAATGTATAAAGTGAAGTACGTGTTAATGAATGAAGAAGACTCTGTGTTTGCTAAAGAAGGCTCCCTAGTTGAGGTCTTATATGTTGAGCCCTCATTTTGGGAAGTCCTAATGTAAAGTCCATGATTCCAAAGTGTTATGGCATATGAAAGAATAATATGAACTATGTGAAATGATATATGTAATATGTTATGTGTTATTTGGAAAATGATAAGTATGATGATCCATGTTACTCTCATGGAATGACTTTCCTAATCTAAATTTGGCAAGTCCACTGACTTGACTATCCATAATTCATATCGTTAGGAGAGAGCTCTTCTTAATCATGCATGTCCTTGGTGTGTGCTTGCATATACCATACTTAGTACAATGTGTACTAATCCCATACAACTCTATACTTTTAGGTGTAGGTGTAGGCAGACGCTAGAGCTTACAATACGACGCTGCAGCTATCCGGACGTGGAGCATTCATCCGGACTTGGTAGGCCCTCATGCTTTCGAGGACTCTTGACCATTATATTCTAGCTTAGATACAGGTTTGAGTTAGTGGAGTATGTTCCACTAGCGTTTCTTTCTCAATTAATTTCAGATATTCTATTGGTGCCATTCTGGCAACTTTATATGCTATGCACATATGACTTTTTCATTCTGTTGAGTATCTTGGTATTAGATGATTGTTGGGAACGATTATAAACTGATGTAGATAAATCTTATAGGAGTATAACATATACTACTATGAAGTCTATGTATACTTCAAGTAACTAAAAGTTTCAGATATTCCACTAAAATTAACCTAGATGATGTAACGATGACGTATGTAAGCTTGTCTCTGACCTCTGAGAGGTCCACGACGCCGGTTTCGTGTGGGGACTAGACTCCGATCGTGACAACTCTATCTTGCACGCTCAGTTCCTTTCAAGTACTATTACATACATCATCTCGTGATGTTGGTTCAGGTTCTCAGCTTCTAGGTAACGCATTGATCGGTTCCTGATAATCAATCACTAGCATCACTGGTGAGTCCTCATTCTTCAAAAATAATATACATGTTTCCTTTGCTTCTTGTCTTAGTTTTAGTTTTTGGTAGATTTAGCGGGGCCATGTTCCAGTACTTTTAGTCAGTACAGGCTATTTTCAAACATCGTTAGATTCAACTTTAGCACTTTAGTTTCACCTTTCATTTATGGTTAACCTCTCAGCTTTATATATTCAAATGGATATCGATATTTCCATCAGTGCAGTTTATCTTATGATTTAGCCTCCACACAATATTTCCTAACTTTAGTTTATTTGCTTAGCTCATGATATGCAATTATGGTTAGCTAGGGGTCACTCATGAGCCTAGAAACCGTGTCCACGTCTTTGGAGTAGCTTCGTGGCGTGACATCATTAATTCTCTCAATCAACAAATTTGGACACTTCTATCATTATTGTACTATGTACCATTTTTCCTAATTTTGGATGTTACTACACAATCCTACCACCAAGCGAAATAATTTTTCAAATAAATTAAAAATACAAACCAAGATCTATAAATATTGTTACACTTTTAGCTAAATTCAATATTGTGACCATTACATGTGAATGACGTTGATTGCTAATATATTTTCCATTTTTCTCTTACTAGAAAATTTATTAGAAAAAAATTTCACCCAAAAAGAAAGAGATTTAGTCAATGTGAGGAAAATTTAGTGAATTCATTCTGCTATTGATTAATAGTGTATGAAATCACAGAATTGTATATATAACAGGACTAGATTATCCAATATAAACAAAGTCATAGAGCATGTCATGTATATAGATTTAGTTTCTAAATTGTTAAAAAAATATTGTGTGTTGTTTTTTAGATAATCAATGTTTAGTTATTGATCAAGCAAAAGAAAGAACAAATTATGTCATGACCACAACTATTACGTCATATATTATTTGAAGTAATTACCGAGAAAGGGAAGAGCTTCGAGGAGGCAACTCTTGTGGCATAGGTGAATGATGTGAGGTTTTACCCCTTATAGATATAATGTGAGGTCTTCTAAAAAACATTAACTTTGAGATCCTATAATGATTAATCTGAAGACACTTGAATGGTCAACAACTATGGTCTTACATCTAACTAGATATGTCATTAAATTATTTATCCATACATTATCCATGTTGTATTAAATGAATTAGTAATATTTTGTTCTTATGATTGTTTTTGTGATTTCTAATATATGATAGTTCATGTGTGGTTCTTGATAACCACATACCTTACTGATGACTCAAAATATTTTGTAACATTTTTTATTTCAAAAACCATACAATTGGCTAAAATAGTCTTTGAGATTGCTGGTGAGGATAGTTTTGAAGTTATTCGGGCAATGGATTTCTTTCATTTTCCCTTTATTTTCTGTTTCTTTATGCATTTTTTGTATTCTGCCTACTTCTTTTCTTTTCGATGTCCAATTTATATTATTTCTTTCTTATTTTTAGTATTTGATTTCTACATATGTTTTTCTAACAATTGTTGAACTTTTTATTTTGTATTTTGCATTGTGCTTTCTACTACATTAATGAAATTTTGCTTCCTTTTTCAAGTCGGCTTTTACAAAAATTCCTTGAATTCTGTTATTTCTAAAAATTTTCCTTTCTCACTCTATTTTATATTTGCACTTTTCTCGATGTTTATATTATGTTTTTATCATTTATTTCTGTCATTGTTCATGATTTATGGGTTTAAATATACACTCTTTGTTTTTTATTTCTCTCTAGTTGCTTCTCCTTTTCATTTTAATACTAATATTTGTTCTTGATTATTTTATTGTATGTATTTAATTAGTTTATTGTATACCCTTGATTGTTTCTTGTTTTTGTCGTGAATCTAAATTTGTCAATTTGTCTTTGACTTTCTTCTTGATTCAGTCGTTTTAGTAACTTCCTTTTTTATTACATGTTGTCTAGTTCCCTCTCTCTAGTTTCTTTGGGAAATGATAATGGACTAGGATCATGTCTTCGGTAGAGGACGGGGGCAGGGTAAGTAGTGATATGTGGGTTAAGAGTTCTCCTTAGCATAGAGTATGTCTATTAACGGGAAAGTCAATAGAATTTTCTATGATTGTCAAGAAAAGGACGATAATTTTACCTTGTGTACAGGATAATATATGAGAGAGTATCTAGGCATGGGAGAGATGGGTTAAAGATTTGGTACTCATGAGTGTAAATATATAGAAATGGTTTAGGAATTTTAGTTGATAGGTACCTTCGAGATCAAGTGGTAATGGTTAGGAAAATTGTTAATAGTATGATGGCAATTATCCTATCTGTTGGCGGGTTCATTTGAACATTATAAGTGCTTATGCACCTCAAGTGTGTTTTAACAATGAGGTAAAAAATGCTCTTTTTTGTTATTTTGATTATGTGGTGATAGGTATACCCATACAAAGAGAAGGTTTTCTTTGTTGAGACATTAACAGTCAAATAAGGGTGTCATTTTGATGATGTTTCTGGAGGCTTTGTTTCGGGGAGTGGAATGAAGGTGGAACATTACTTCTGGATTTCGCTAAGGATTTTGAGATGGTTAATGCTAATTTATACTTTCTGAAATTTAAGAACCACTTTGAAACCTTTCATAGCATAGAAACTATGACTTTGATTACTTTCTTATTCAGAACAATAATTAATGAGTTTTCAAAGATTTTATGATTAATCTGATGAACCTTGAGTTAAGAGGTATAGGAGGAAAAACAAATCATATGAATGAATGAGGTTTAAATTGGGTGGATTCATCCAAAAACTTTCTCAAGTGATGGTGGAGAAGTTTATTGGTGTGGGGTATGATGTAAATAGCGGCATGTGAAAAACATGTGGGATACACCAAATAGTTGCATTAGGAGAGTCGTTATACAGCGTCTATGGGTATCGTGGGGTAACTTTGGTGGTCATTAATGATATTAGTGGGCTAATAGAAAACCCCAAGTAAAGTGGACGCCAAAAAGGTTATACAATGTTTGTGTAGAACATGGACGAGGAAGAGAAGCTAAACCTTAAAGAGATTTGTAAGACAACAAAGTTAGAAGCTAAGTTAGTTATTACGACTACAAAGGAGGAACCTTTCAAATGATTGTATGTTGAACTTGGGGATAAAGGTAGTTATAAGAATTTTTAAACGCTAGGAAAAGTGAGAGACAGAAATGTTCGCGACATTGAATAAGTGAAGTGCATCAACTATGAAGAAAATGGAAGGTGTTGATGAAAGAGACCTCTATTAAGAAAAGATCAAAAGCATACATCTACACACTCTTAACCAAATTGTAGATGAACTGGCGCACTCGGAAAGACTTTGTAACTTGGGGTACTCAAGGTATTCTACAAATTAAGAGGTTAAACATGCTATTGGTATGAGGTTCAAGCAAAGAGAGATCACACACGATGAGATTTCTATCCTTAAAGAGCATAGACAAGGTAGGTATGTAATGGTTGATTGGGTAATTCAATTCTATTTTTATCATGGAAAAATATTCGCGATAAACTTAGAAACAGTACAATGTTTCCATTTTACAAGAACAAGAGAAATATCAAAAACATACATCATTAATAGGGGTATCAAAAATCTAAGCCACACTATGAAGGTTTGGGAGTCTTTGGCTGAGATAAAAGTGAGGGAAGGGGTTTGAATTTAAGAGAATAAATTTTTGTTTATTCTAATGAGATCGACTGTTGAAGCCATCAGAATTATTTCTCTTGAATTAACACATATTTACTCACCCTTATTGGCATTCCTCTCAAAAATTTCTTAGTGTGGCATAGAAATTTCATACCCATATAATTGTAACGATTATTTTATACCAGCCATGTCCTTATAAAATTGAACCATTTTACTCCACCTATATTTGTCGAGAATTTTTGTTTTCATAAAAATAATATTAAACCTAGAAACTAATTCTACACAGCTTGTCTTTGTTCTTAAAAATTCCACCAGAATCTCATTGAGTCTTAATGATACGCTCAAACTTACTTCTCAAATAAGAAGTAAAGCGGTCGTGTCAAGTAAATAACCCAACTAGTGAGGTTGGGATCGTTCCCACGAGGAAAATAGTCTAGACTTAACTTCAATCTGTTATTACTAGTGTTTGGTTGATAACTTCCTTGGAAAGTAAAAACATAAAAAGGAGGGTTTGTATTTCCTAATGAGTAAAAATAACTAATGAAATTTAAAGAGACACTTAACGGTTTTAAAAGTTGGATTTTAATCAATTAATCAAAGTAACTAGGGTTTACGTGTTCCCCACAGGTTCATAACTTGATAATTCTAACTATAACAATTCTTTCCTAGTATCTTGCATGCAAAGTGATAAGTTATGTATTTCTAAATCCTTG
>NC_028639.1:42875121-42876743 GCF_001406875.1 Solanum pennellii | reverse complement strand
CCAGCTATCATCGCCGCCATCAACACTGCGCGATCCCAGGTAACGATGTTGTCAGCAGCTGTGGGCGAGAGGCGGTGACGGACAAGCAGCCACAAGAACTTTGCTGCGAACGTGAGGTTGGCCTTCTTGATGGCCCCCTTCGGCTAAGTGACCCAATCGGCACCCTCTCCATCTACTGACAGGTGTAGGGCCATCCACCTCTTGGTGGTCTCTCTCAGTGCTGGCTCGCGCAAGAACTGTCCATCCTTTACTATCTGCCTGCGGTAGTCAAACTCGGCAGTGATGGGGGTCCGAGTAGCATCTGCGCTATCGCCGTATAGAAACCGGTGGATGGCTGGCAGGGAAATGTCAACCTGCATGCCCCGGACTCGAACCTGCTCAAGTGGGTCCTGTTTAGCGGGAGAAGCCCACCTATCGATCTGTGATCGAAGAGTCGCTACGTAGGATGCGTAGAACTCTCGGACCATCTCCTCGCTGTATCGTCCCAACGGACGTGCTGTCCACTCCAAGCGATGCCTAGTGAAGAGATTGTTGATCTCAGGCATCGTGGGAAGGCTCCCTGTAAGTACCCGCCGCTTTAAGGTGAGTGTTCGAGTCATCACTCCTTTATCGTTCAGGAACTTGGCGTCGGAGTAAACTTGAAACTGGCCGTCGACACACCACCGGTTTTGCTGGTCAGAGGCTGGGGTGGGGACCTGAGCTGGCGCGCCGGATGTAGAGTCTGAACTGTCAGCCTCATCAGACGAGGCCGACGCTGCAGCAGTGTCAGGTGCGGGAACCTCTGCAGAGCCAGAAGCTTCCTCGGACCAGGATACTCCTAAGGAGCCAGACGCTCCTTCCTCATTCGTGGCTGACCCAGAGGGTGTGCCGGTCAGTGTGCGCTCCTCATCAGACTGGGAGGCAATGACTACGCCGGTCGCCACCTTTTTGGGTATGGCTCTGGAAGCACGTGCAGCGCGGGAAGGGGCGGAAGTGCCTGGGGGCACGTACTCACGGTCCCGCTCATCATCAGAGCCGATGATCAAGCGTGCAGACAGGGAAACAGACTTTTATCGCCCGCGTGCGTAGGTTCGGTCTTGCTTGGGTGCCATAGTAGATAGTACCTGCAAAAGATCACAATTAGTACGAGTAGTGGCAAACAAGACAGGCGAACCCATAAGCAATAACAGTGAAAATAATATGTAACTGCTGTAGAAACAGTTACACACGACGGGCCTGGTGACGGCTCGTCGTGACTATGACGGACCGTCGTGAGTTCCGTCGTGTTGTACTTGGACTCTGCCTAACTAGAGAACCCTGAAGGAGAGTCTCTGACCAGCATGACGGTATATGCAGGACGGACAGTCGAGGGTATGACGGTCCGTCGTACGTGTCCGTCGTAGGACACTTAGAAAAGTATTGGAGACCCTTAGCAGAGGGGTCTCTGATTATCATGACGGTCGTGCAGGACGGACCGTCGTGGGTACAACGGTCTGTCGTACGTGTCCGTCGTTGGACACTTAGAAAAATATTGGAGACCCTTAGCAGAGGGGTCTCTGACGCTCACAAAGGTCGTGCAGGACGGACCGTCATTGCTATGACGGTCCGTCACATGTATCCGTTGAAGGACACTTGGGAAAAAA
>NC_028639.1:42656487-42870275 GCF_001406875.1 Solanum pennellii | reverse complement strand
TAATCTCACGAAAAGTCTAATGATTATCAAGAATCTCACAATACAATGATCACCAATACGAAGTTTTAACAATCTAAGAGTCTAACTATCAGGTGTCTAACGATCAGGTGTCTAACCTCAAAAACGAGGTTTTTCGAACTATTTATAAAAAAACAAAAACCTAAAACAAGAATTCTAATTGCTTGAAATCTGCCAAAATGCGGCTGGGTGGACGGACCACGCGACGGACCGCCGTGGTCACAACGGACCGTCGTGGACTCCGTCGTCCCATACGTGGTGCAATTTCTTCTTCTGCTTTCTTCATTCCCCTCGACGGCAAGTATGACGAACCGTCATAGGCACAACTGTCCGTCGAGGGTCTTCGTTCCAAAATACCTCAACTCTCGGAATCTGGGTACTGGGATCACGTCTCTGAACTTCACGACGAACCTGCAGGACGGACCGTCACAGCCATGACGGACCGTCACGAGCTTTGTAATCCCACACTTTGTCAGACTTCCCCATCTTCCTTCAGCAGCTGCACTACGCTGCCACCTACGGACCATCACAAGCACGACGGACCGTCATAAGCTCCGTAGGTGGTCTCTTCTGCATTTTCAGCTCCAAATCTCCGCATTCAGCTTTGGACAGATTTCCTGCGAAACAAAGAGAAACTTATATCAAAATTAGCACAAAGAGGCTTTCGGACACTCTAATCTCAAGGAAAAAGTATTAATTATACCGTGAAACCACGGTATATCACTTAACTCTCATACCCTACTCATCCTACTAATAATGTGTTTACCCTCAATCACCCTAAAACACCTACAGTACCCAACGCCCAAACTCTTTCCATGTGCACTAACCTACATAAGAGAATTTCTTTGTCCATAAAATCATTTAAGTGTTTGTGGAAGTATGTTGCCATGCATTCTTTATGGAGGTCTCTTCCACAAACAACTTGTCATTCTTATACTTGATGCACGTTTCATTACGCGATATTTTATCTCTCTCAGTTTCTTAATCCTTCCAAATTTCCTACCCCCGTCTTTGCCCTCTAGCTTGAAATACATGAATTTGAAGAAGAGGCTTTTGAATAAGTAATTGCTAACAAGGCTTGTGTGTTTATGGTGCTATAGATTTTTTTATGTTTTAGTTTGTTTTACTCATCCACACACACCACAAAATTTGTACAGACAACCTTCTTTCTTCAACTTTTTTGTAGACTTCTCTGTTTCACCGCCTGTCTCATTGATGACAATTAATGTTACTCCTTGATACCCCTGTCACCTTTGTAGACACTTCATTATGAAACTTTTTTTCTTATCTCACAATTTTCTCACAGCCTCTCTATTCATCAAGGTTTTTATACAAATCAACTTCTCCTCCATCTCTTTATAAAGAGTAGGATCAAGTCACCTAATTCAATCCTATGTCAGTGATATAGGGTTTTCTCCTCCTATTCTCTTAATGTTAGAGTCAATCATAAAAATCTTGTGTCGTCTAGTTTGTTTCTAACAAAAAAAAACCTTTCTATCCATACTAAACCCTCTATCACCCTTTCTATGCAATAAAGTATGTATGTATTTCTAATTCTTTTGAAATGGGATAGTTTACCTTGAAAGAGAAGGACATAATTTTTAGCTACTACTTCGTACCTACGAGATAACCTACGGTTTGTTGAAGTCCTACAGGTCGTTGTTGGAACTCATTGGAACTGAGTTAAGTTTTAGAAAATTTCATGTCTCAAAAAATTTAACTAAGTTGACCACGACGAGTCGTGGGATCGCCTATGGGGCATAGGAAGTATCATAGAAGTTCTCTAGACTAATTGAAATTCTAGACTCAAAGTTGATGGAGTCTACGGAGCGTAGTAAGGACGATGATTTGAAGGAATGATTTTGTGAAAAGTGGGTGCTGTGTCAGGTTTCCTGCACATGATCTACGGTTGACGAATATGGACCATAGAATTCTCAATAAGTTTTTAAATAGGGAAATTTGGTCTTTTTATATCAAGTTTTGTAAAGACGAGCATAAACTACATTAATTTGGAGATGTTGTTCTTGACCTTTTAGGCATTAATCATTCCGGTAGGATTTCTCATTTATAACGAAGTTTGATCAGTCAAACTTAATATGGATGAGGAACCAAAAAGTCTCTGATAATATGTTACAATTTAATGATTGTGGTGGTCATGTTTACGTATAAAGTTTCGAGGAGGAACCTTTTTCTAGACCGTCATCAAGCCATCTGGAATTTTTTTTTCTTGTTAGTTATTCAGATTCAGAAGAAGATAGTGCTCGAGCAGGTGATAATTAGAATTAATTGGCTAGTCCTTTGAAGAAGGAAGGGTTCCAGTTAGCTACATATAGTAAAACTCATTAGCAGCCGGAGGAGAGATTAACCGTGTCGAGCTCAGACTGACTAATTACGGAAGATTTCTTTAGAGGCTTATTATCTCAAGCATACTTGAACAGTGCCTTTTTTAGAGGGCTTGTCAATTATTTCTTGTCATTACAGGCCGGAGTTGTATCTACTTCTAAATAAGAATAAACAAAAAATACAACTTTTTCTACATGACCCCATGGCGTCAAAAATTAGTTTCCTCCTCCAGACTTGATATATAAACATTAGGAAAACAATTATTAAATTTTAACAGGACTTCAACGCCTTTTTGTTCCCTCAATCGTATTCATTCAGACCTATAGAAGTTTACTGTAAAAGGCTAGATCCTACCTGAAGATCAAACGCCTACTCTGTAAAAAACTCCAGTCACAAAATCATTGTACGTTATGCCCTTCTTTACAATAACCTAATCAATAAACTCTGAAGTATGTCATTTTTCACCTAGAAGTATAATTCTACAAAATTAATCCTTCAAAATATACATCATTTGTTCACATACACTAAAATCCCAAAATTTCCTCCATACTCATACCCACCAATTTTCTCTCAAGCACCTAGGTGAAAATCTAGGGGTTGAAGCTTCAGGTTGACAATCACAATTTTGTTCTTAGTCTTTGATTATCAAGGTTTTTGAGAATCTCTGATGGTTCCCTTCCATCCATTAGGTAACAAAAGAACTTCGTTCTCTAATTAAATTTTACCCAATTCAATTATGGTTTATGCAATCTCCATGGGTCCTTTTGATTGTCATTCAACTAATTTTATTATCTTATCATGCATAATTTAACCTAATTGCATGATTTTAAATTGACATCATATAGACCCATGATTTGTTATTGAATTTTCACCTATGAAGTATGTACTATAATCATGAATTGATAACGTATTTTATGCATATTTTATGAAAGGAAGAATTTATGATCGATTTAAGGATTCTCTTGAATTAAGTATACATGGTTTGTAAAAAGTATTGGAAGGAAATCATTATTTTATACTCTAAGAAGGGTAAGTGTATAGTAGTCTCGTCGTCACAAGTCATCTTAAAGGCACCACTTAATATCTTAGGGCACGACCCATTACATTAAAGGAAAATATATAATGAGTCTTCATAGTTGAAACTAAGAAATAGAATTACGCCCTCGAATATATGAGGACATACTTAGTCTTGAGAGAGTCGATTCCCAAGTATGCCTTATATTCTTTAAGTTTTATCCAACCTATACTTATAAAGTAAAGAAAAGTATGGGTTAGTACAAGAGAATGTACTAAGTATGAAATATGCAAAAACATGTGAAAAGGTACATTTTGGTAGAAATAAGATTTCATGATAGATAAGTAAAATATTCATGAATATAGATGTGAATAGCATATAGATCATCAATTAGTATATAAATAAGGACTTCCATAATTTTAGCATAAAAGACCACTTTAGAGTGAACTCCAAAATAATTACAGTGAACTCGACATTACAGTAAACACATTCATATCAAAAACACAGTGAACACAACCCCTTGATGTTTCCCTGAAAAGATTTTCCTATGATTCACTAAGATAAGACATGAAGGAACCACCGATTGAATTCCTTCAATGCACACCCAAGTGACCCTCGAGGCTACCCATTATAGGCTTACTTCGTTGAGGTGCAAGTCCACATCTTATAGCTAGACATTAAAGGAACATAGTTGCATCTAGAACTTCACATAAGTACGCTTCCCCATGTGGACTTGTAAGTTACTCAAAGAAGAATGTGAGAATAGCATCCCATACTACTACTTCCATTTTGTGCACCTTAAGGGTTCCATAAGGTTAGGTACACTATGTTCATCATTCGTAACTTCATTTTACAAGACATAACTTTAATATGCTTTCTTGACATTAGAAATTCAGTCACATAACTTCATTTCATTTTATAACAACACATTCATACATGAAAGATAAAGACACACGAAGACAATCCTTTCATTTGTATACTTGTGTAATGGATAAATAGCGTCTCATACCACCACCTACCCTAAGTAGTACACACTTTAGGAGACTTAGTTCGCTACATCCTTTTGTTGGGGATATGTTTAACCGACATATACCATGAGATATAGACAAGGAATCCAGATAATACACATATCGGATGAGGGATCCCCACTTACCTAGGGTAGGATCATTTTCTTAGCGTTTATATGGATTGTCCAATAGCAATACCTATGTGGATGCATAGTTAAGGGATAAGGAGATCGCTTCTAAGTAACTCACTCTCTAATCACGAGGAGTACTCATCTCAAGAGGTACATTGGGTACAACATCTCTACTCACAATGTCCACCCACCCCTTCTTCAAATCCTCTCGGTTCTAAGCATAACTCCCCCACGTAATCTGAAACATTCATTACTATAGGTTAAGGGATAGCTAATTAGCACCACATCTCAACTCACGAAGGGTATTTATCCCTATATGATACATTGGTATACTATATATCAACTCACGAAGGGTATCCAACCTCAAACCTTTCTTAGAAAGCTCTTGGGAAGAGTGTTCACCCCAAAATTCCCCTTTTAATCACATTCTTTAACTTCAGTCATTCATTCATTCAAGTTGTGAGTGTGTGTGTACACTTTGATCACACCATTCACATAATCACTATTTGCATAACAGTGACTTCTAAACATGCTTACACCTTCATTCATCATATTACACACTTTAGCATGCTTCAGATAAACATATATTACATTTAGACATAATCTCTAGCATACGTCACATAACAAATCTTCATAAAGCACATCAAAAATAACAACATCATTATCATCTTCATAATATGATTTTATGATCTTATTTATAATATATATGTAAATTCGTATTCAAGTAAACACTGGCACCAAAGGTGGACCATACCACTCAAGAGCATTTCATAACAAGAGCTATACAATGTAACCAACTTGACATTAATATAAGCTTTCGCCACTTATAATCAATCCCTCAATAATACATCAAAAAATAGCCCTTAGGGCAGTAACTAAATCACAATAACCACAAAAAAAACCATAATCCTAACATTTCCTAGTAATGCTCATTAAACCCATTTCATAAGCTAAAAGTTGATAAAAAGCATAAACATGTTTTCATTGGGGGTTTGACATTAAAATCATCATTTAATACTGAGAACAACTCATTTTAACCATTAAAATTGTCAGATCCGGGGAGCACCCCCTAGACATAACCGGCATCGACGTCCGCTTTGAGGACTAAGACTAGCCTCTTAGCCTACAACATTACATTCATAGGTCAAAATTTGTGGAAAAATTGAAAACTTTTCATTACTTCTACATTGAGGTTTACATCGACCTCTACATACACATAATATTTATATCGAGTATATATAGACCATTTGTATAGGAAGATTACGTAGTCTTCTACTTTATTACACATAGATATATATAAAATATAACACACTATCAAATTTATGTCTCAACTCATAACCATCTAACAAGAAGATCACAATTGGGCATAGACCATACATCAATACAATAAGACCTCATATAGGATAAACAATGTTTAAAACTCAAATGAAAAGGAAAGAACATAAAAGTCTTAAAACTAGAACATCTTCATTAGCTTGATAGTGGCATTGCCCTCGGAAAGTGAGGACATACCGAACTTGGTTGAATGATAATTCCAAGTCTTCCTACAAAGTCGTTTCAAAGCCCTTCAACGAATGGAACCTAAAATGTTGGGGAAAAAGGGAGAAAATGGGGTTGGTACACCACTTGTACTATGTACGAGACCATATTCATACATATCATAAAATCATGCTAAAAAGGAACAATTCATTGAAATATGCATTTTTCTTTTAAAAGCCTCATGCACATTCAAGAAGACCATACCAATCAATAACACATATTCATTAAGTCCAAAGCATGTACATCAGAAGACCAACAATACTAAGTCTAGTCAAGTCAACAAGCATATCACATAATTGAACACATAGTCAAGGCAACTGTATCATCAAGTTTTAATAGAAACATGCATGATTAAGAGTAAGACCATTACTCATGATTCACATTAAATCAACTTATGCAATGATTAAGAAAAGTAACCTTACTTAATCAAGTCAACATAACAAGAACCATAATAAATGTCCAATTTCATATAGCTTATCTTTCAGAGTTCATAACATCATACTCTAAAAATAGAGATCAAATACATATTTACAAGTGAAACCTATATCACTTAGTATCATTTAACATGTAAGATCGTCATATACATATCATTTACACTTATAAGAATATACATATATAAGAGCATCTTCCTAAGACTTCCTTTAAGGCCAACCAGGTGCAATGTATAGGTAGAGTCCCATACCCCACCTAGTCTAAGTCAGACCTCTCAAGTTATCTTAGTTAGAGTACATTTCATTTACTTTACATTACTTTCGAAAACATCTTGCCTTAACCGACATACACCACATGAGATAATGTGGAATCCGGTGTCATAGAATCCTACACCAAAGGAAGGCGGACTACTTGCCAAGGTAGTACCAAAATATAAAGATAGCAACTACGTGGATCCACTAGCTAGTATTTCTAGGGGGGAAACACAGTTCAAGAACTACGAGATATAATTGGGACCCTCTTTATGGTAGATGCATTGTAGTCTCCTTTATCAAGAGTACGTTAGTGATCCTACCTTCCCGTTGTGGAAAGAGACACCCCTCACTCTAGTTCAATCAGTGCTAAGCTAGAGTCCCTTTTTAAATGTCTTTAATGTATTTATTAAAAATCATAGCTCAATGTAGGTATATGGTCTATCTCTTGTATGAACATAATAATCTTATCTTAATAAGAATTTCATGAGTATAGTCCTTTCATTACAGTTCATATAAGTTAGGTTACCACATTTACATAATCACATCATGATAAGGCACATTGTTATGTTATCACCATACTTATAAAATTTACATCTTAGCCAATAACACACAATACATAGTTCAAGACATTTCAATTAAACATCATACCAACCATATAAATGTTAATATAAGTCATATTTCAACACCACATCATCACTAATAACAAGTAACCATAATTGAAGTAAAGAGTTGAGATCACAGGACTTACCAAGTCTTCTTCATAATCCATCATTAAGGTGTTTCCATCAATCATTAAAGCAACCCTATAAGGGTTTAATGTCATCACACATCAATAACCAACTTGATAACAAAGTCAATTTAATCACTACATCATAATCCATCACAAGTTCATAACTTAAGATAAAAGACTTAGGTCAAATCCATAATATACTTCAAACACTAAATCAACTAATCAAGAACTAGCATGATATGACTACAATTCATCTTCATCTATTCATAATTGATACAATAACATCATCTAGTAGTAGTTCAAATAATAACCAATTCAACTGAATCCACATTACACAATTTATATAAAGATCAAAACCTAGGGTTAAGGGGAATAGGTCATCTTCTAAAATCTATACCAATCCATCAAGATATAACATAATTGAGTTAGAATAAATGTTAGTATATTCATAATATCCAAAATAAATCATAAAAAAAGGAATTCACAAGATCAATTTCGAGATTGGAAAAGACCCACTTGAATTCCATACTTTTGAAATCAATTTGATGGAACCCTTTGGGGAAAGAACTTCCAAAGGTGAAAGGAATCCCATACCTTTATGTTTGATGATTATTTATGGAGAAACATTGGTGATTGAATCCCTATAATTCCTTTGATTTTGACCTTCTATGGTGTTCTTCAACTTGGGAGAGAGAAAGAAGAGAGAAGGAAGAGAGTTTGGGCTTGGAAGTTATGATAGCTTAGGTTACTCTAATTAGGTTATGTTCTTTATGTAGGTTGTTAATTAAATTAATTAGGATCCCCCGAACCCCTAATTAATTAATTAACCACCTATTTAATTAAATTAACCCAACTAAAAACAAGCAGCAAAGCAGGTCATTTACCCACAAGCCCCCGTCGACGCCTCATATGTCAATCCACTGACCATAGGAACAACCGTCCTATTGATCCGTTGTTGAGTTCATAGACTTTTCAAAACAGGACCTTGGTCAAATATTCTAAGTTTCCATTGATGGAGGAAATCTACAGCCCGTCGATTGGACCACGAACCCTCTGTGAACATTGCCTTAGGCAGCTTTTTTTCAAAGTCGTAAGGGTCCTCCTCAAGGGGCCTTTCTTGGTCCTTGGGGATCCTTGCAAAGAAATTTCAACTATGAACTAACTATAATAAGTTTTAGACACCCTTCAACCAATTTTCATCATTTTTCGACTCCTAAAAGTTAGTCAAATAGGCTAAGGCACACTAGTACCACATTAAACTAGTTTCCGAACGTCATAGACGTTCTTTTTGACGCTTTGATTTCTAAACTTCCTAAATGACTTATATTCAATAAAATAGACCTTAGAAAAGAGTATAAACCTTTTGAAACTTATGTTAGTGTCTAGGACACGTCTTTGACTTCGAAGTGTTACAAAAACGTTTTCTTACAAAGACCCATAGATAGAGTCAAGGAATAAAGAAGTTTGAAATTTAAAACCCATTTAAAAATCATTTTGAAGAGTCTCCTTGAATGAAAGGAGTTTCAAGGATGACTATAATAACTCAATTAGAAGAAGCCCACTAATTTATGATGAAGAGGTCGACCACAACCAGCCCTCCAAGACTTTTCTTGAGTCAAAGCTTCTATGAGGTTTTGAGAGTGTGTTTTTTGAGAGAGGGGTTTAAAGTTTTTTAAAATGTTATCTAAAATTAGATATGAATTTTGGAACCCTATTAATATACATAAAAAACCCTAAAATAATCATCTATTGTTCATAAAAGACTTGGGGTGAATTTTACAAACACCGCAAGCCTTGGTAAAAATTTGGACAGCTTTTGCACGCACAACCTACGGCCCCTTAGTAGCGGACCGTCGCCAATTAGATGCCCTTCTGATGGGGTCCGTCTATTGGGCATGAGCCTCCATCTTGTGCAGCCTTTGCATATTGTCGTTTGACCAACGGTCCATCCTTTGTGTCATCGTTGGTCACTGGGTGGCAGCATCTTGCCAAAGAGACAGGGTCCTCTTTTAGGGCCCCTCGTGGGTCCTAGGTGGAGTCGTACCCGGACTTTAAACACCTATACATGGTGATCTAGGTCTTAGGAACCTCCAACCTCAATTTTAAAAAATAAACGAACATGTAAAAGTTGCCGAAACACGTGAGGACACACAAGCACTTTCTAAGGCGCATTTTTCGAACGTCGTGGACATTCTTGGATATTTGACCTCCAAACCTTACCAAACATTATGAACTTCTTAAAATCATCATTATTAACCATTTTAAAATAAAATTACCTCATGAGACACAAGTGAAGCTCTATTTCACCTTAGTTTATTTTAGGGTGTTACATTCTCCCCCACTTGGAAGAACATTCGTCCTCGAATGACACTAAACATTTTTAAGAACATCAAGGTCTCAACTAGAAGATTATAACACATCACATCAAGTTCAAAAAATTTATAGTTAATGCACCAACTTAGCAAGGAACACAACTACATATTGACAAGAAATTGACAACACAAGCAACTTCGAAACTTAACAAGGAACACACCCTCATTTCTTCATTTATGGAGGAACTACCTTTCCAACATTTAACTTGATCACACACATCATTTAGACACACATTGAAACCACATATCATGAAAAATTCAATCAAGTGAAATTTTGGAAGCCTTTAAAGTGAATAAAAAAACCATTAGTGAAACATGCTAAGAATTCATTAATCTATCTTTCAATCATTTAACATGAAGGCATGACAACATGAGAGACAAAATCATACTAACTCAAATTGGGACATGACAAAACAACTATACGTGATTAAGCTGGTCATTAGCTACACCTTAATATAAGAAACATAGACTGACTACCAATCAACTCTTGTTATCATGATATCATCAAGAGCATACAAAACATTATACCATCAAAGTCACTCATAACTTAAAGAGAATTCAACTCATACTAATATGAAAGACTGTTAATCATTTCTAAACTACCAAGGATTTTGGTCTCAAGGTTGAATAGGGATAGAAGGAAAGATAAGGATATCAACTACCTTTCTACTCAACTCATTCTCCCCCACTTAGGGTAAAGACATCTTCAAGGTCTCATACTTCAAAGTACCACTTCACCTCTCACAAGGTAGGAAATCATACTACCCTTAACTCATGCACATCAAGACTAAACATCAATCTTAAAAGTCAAGCATAACACCCTCCTTTTAGGATTTAATCTAGGACAACACCTATAAGGATCAAGTCACTCAACACTTAGGCATCATGTATCCTAGCTCATGGAATAAAATCACTTCTTTCTCAAAACATTACTACATTCTTTCAATACTCCTTAGATTTATTCCTTAATTTTTGTACTATAATTTCACACAACTATAAGATAACTCTTTTCCCCCCTAAAAGGACTTCATTAAAACATTTTTAACACTTACTATGCTTAGAACTACATCGCAATGCATCCAATCTCCTAAATCACACATATCCATAAATGGCATCACATTACAATCCTTAAATCTCACCTTCACATCTACTCTTCTAGCCACAAAACTATCATAAGCATCAAAATTCACTTTAATCTCCCTCAAACATAGAAACATATCCCCTTCCAAGCAATCACATCTTGAAGACCACAAGAAAAGGGAAAATAAGAGAGAGATCGTATGGAGTTATGTTCTATGGCACGATAAAAGAGTAAGGAAGAAAGTGAAACTCTATAATCCTATAGGCTCTCACTCATGGGTGTGTCGCGACTCACACCGATAACTAAGACTCTACTAGAGGTGGCTTGTCTGACTATTAGACACTAAACTATTTCCCATAACATATGCTCTAATACCAAGTTACTCAAAACCTAAAAATACACCCTAGAAGTTAGGGTAACCCTTAGGTCGGACATTTGCGTACTTGACCTTTCGGAGGTCTTATACTAGCCAATTGTTATCATTCATTACATAAGACATGAAAAGTGGTGCGGAGTTAAAACTTTTCCAACATTTCTAATAATAAGGAAACATCTTTTATAAATTCAAAAGTGTAGTATCGTCGTCACAAGCCATCTTAAAGACACCACTTAATATCTTTGGGACACGACCCATTACATAAAAGGAAAATATATAACGAGTCTTCATAGTTGAAACTAAGAAATAGAATTATGACCTCGAATATATGAGGACATACTTAGTCTTGAGGGAGTCGATTCCCAAGTATGCCTTATATTCTTCAACTTTTCTCGAACCTATACTTATAAAAAACAGAAAAGTATGGGTTAGTACAAGACAGTGTACTAAGTATGAAATATGCAAAAACATGTGAAAAGGTACATTTTGGTAGAAATAAGATTTCAGGATAGATAAGTAAAATATTCATGAATATAGAAGTGAAATAGCATGTAGATCATTAATTAGTACATAAAGAAGGACTTCCATAATTTTAGCATAAAAGACCACTTTACAGTGAACTCCAAAATAATTACAGTGAACTCAACATTACAGTTAACACATTCATATCAAAAACACAGTGAACACAACCCCTTGATGTTTCCCTAAAAAGTTTATCCTATGATTAAGTAAGATAAGACATGAAGGAACCGCCCATTGAATTCCTTCAATGCACACCCAAGTGACCCACAAGGATACCCAATATAGGCTTACTTTGTTGAGGTACAATTCCACATCTTAAAGCTAGACATCAAAAGAAACATATTGGCATCTAGAACTTCAAATAAGTAACCTTCCCCATGTGGACTTGTAAGGTACACAAAGTGCAATGTGAAAATAACATCCCATACTACAACTCCCACTTTGTGCTCCTTAAGGAATCCATTAAGTTAGGTACACTGCATTCATCATTCATAACTTCATTATACAAGACATAACTTTAAAATGCATTCTTGACATTAGACATTATGTCACATAAATTCATTGCATTACATAACAGAACATTCATACATTAAAGATAACAACATACCAAGACTCCCGTTTCGAGTGTCTACTTGTGCAATGGATAAAAAGAGTCCCATACCACCACCTACCCTCAGTAATAAATTCTTTGGGAGACTTAGTTCATTACATTCTTTTGTTGGGGATAGCTTTAATCGACATAGATCATGAAAAGTAGACATGAAATCCCGATATTACCCCTATCGGATGAGGGATCCCCACTTGCCTAGAGTAGGGTCATTCTCTTAGCCTTAACATGGATTTTCCAATAGCTACACCTCTCCGGGTGCATGGTTAAGGGATAAGGAGATTGCTTCTATGTAACTCACTCTATACTCAGGAGGAGTACTCATCTCAAAAAGTACATTGGGTACAACATCTCTACTAACAATATGCACCCACGCCTTCTTCAGATCCTTTCGTTGCTATGTAACTCACCCATGGAGTGTTAAACATTCATTACTATAGGTTAATGGATAGCTAATTAGCACCATATCTCAACTCATGAAGGGTACTTATCACTAGAGGTTACATTGGAATACCACATCTCCATTCACGAAGGGTATCCAACTCCAGCCTTTCTTAGAAAGCTCTTGGGAATAGCGAGGTTTCTACTTAACACTTCATCTAAACTCACAACGAGTGTTCACCCAAAAACTCCATTTTACATTAACATCTTTCAGATTTATTCATCCATTCATTTAAAGTATTAGTCTGTGTGTCAAATGTGAGCAACTTTCAGATAATCACCATTTTCATATTATTGACTTCTAAACATGCTTACACCTTCATTCATAATATTACACACCTTAGCATGCTTCACATAAACATATAATTACTTTAGACATAATCTCTGGCATACTTCACATAATAAATCTTCATAAAGCACATAAACGAAAACAACATCATTATCTTCTTCCTTCACATAATATCCCTTTATGGACTTATTCACAAAATATATTTATATTCATATTCATATAATTCAAGTAAACACCGCCATAAAAAAGTGTATCATATCAGTCAAGAACATTTCATAATCAAAGTTAAATAATGTTACCAACATGCCATTAACCCAAGATTTCACAACCTATAATCAATTCCTAAATAATACATCATTAAATATCCCTTAGGGCAGTAAATAAATAACAATATAACCATAAAGAAACTATAACACTAACATTTCGTAATCATGCTCAATAAACCCATTTCATAAGCTAAAAGTTGATTAAAAGCATAAACGTGTTTTTATTGGTCTTTAGAAATTACAATCATCATTTAATAATAAGAAAAACTCATTTTAATCATCAAAATATTTTCATACAATGACCCATACTTAGAGTGAAGGAATAAAAAAGTGTTAAGTTTATAACTCTTTTGCAAATAATTTGGACATGGCTCCTTGAATGAAAGGAAGTTCAAGGATGAATACATAACTCAATTAAAAGAAGCCCACTAATTTTTGATGAAGAAGTTTACCACACCCAGCCCTCCAAGCCCTTCCTTAAGTCCAAGCTTGTACGGGGTATTGAGAGAGTCTTTCTTGAGAGAGGGGTTTTGGGTTTTTGAAAATGAAGTCTTAAATTAGGTCTTATTGTTTGAACCCTCTTAATATAAATAAAAGACCCTAAAATAATAATCTATGGTTCTAAAAGACATGGGGTGAATTTACCAAACACCGCAAGCCTTGGTAAAAATGTAGACAACTTTTGCAGGCACAACCTACGCCCCCTTAGTAACGGACCGTCGCCCAGTCGAAGCCCCTTTGATAGGGTCCGTCGACTGGGCCTCGACCTCTATATTGTGCAGGACGTGCAAACTTTGCAGGTTCGATTGATGCCCAAGGTCGACGGGCCATCATTTGACCAACGGTCCGTCCCTTGTGTCCGTCGTTGGTCACTATTTGGCAGCATCCTAACAAAGAGACGGGGTCCTCTTCTATGGCCCCTCGTGGGTCCTGGGTAGAATCATACAAAGACATTAAACCCCTATAATGGTAATATCGATCTTAGGAACCTCCAACCTAAATTTCAACCAAAAGGAACACGTAAAACTTGCCGAAACACATGAGCACACATAAGTACTTTCTAAGGCGCATTTTTCGATCGTCGTGGACGTTCTTGGATGTTTTACCTGTAAACATTTCCAAACTTTAGAAATTGCTTCAAAACATAATTATTAACAATTTAGCATAAAATTATCTCATGATACACAAGCGAAGATCTAGTTAACCTTAGTTCGTTTTACAGTTTTACAATTATAGTGAAGCAATTATGGATCTATTTTTCGTGCGAGAGATTAGAGAATATAAGAAAAAGATTTTATTAGTTTGAATCAGGGTACCATGTTATTTAAGGAATATAAATATAAGTTCACCCAACTCTCCAGGTATGCTCCACACATGGTTGTCTATCTAAGGGCCCAATTAATTAAATTTCTTCAATGGGTATCGGTCTTACAGTAGATAAAGTGAAGGAATGTTATTCTTTAAGAGGGTATGAATATATCTAGGCTTAGTAGGTAGAGGATATAGGCATAGAGAAATGGGTAAAAAAAACAAGAAGGATAGAATAGGATACTATAAGCACTCTCAAAAAAATTTTAGTTGATGAGAGTCACTCACAATTTCAGAAATGGAATAAAACCCACACACCTTCATCAGATAGTGCTTCATCCCCCAGGTTTCTATAGTATTCGACAGGTAGGGAAGCAGGCTCTATGTCTTAGGGGAGTGCTTTAGGTAATATACTATCCTAACTTGTACAACGTGTTGTAAGAACCCATTGGCGAGCGTCATGCAAGCAAGGAAGGGTACTTTGGGTGTGGTTAGCCCAGCAATAGGTTGAAGGATTCACCTTCTTTCAGGAATGATCAAGGAGTTAACAACAATAAGTCTCAATTTGTTATTCTAGCAACACTTGCAGGTCACCCAACGCAACAGACAACTTAGTCTTATATAGGTTGCGGTCAGGACAAGAACAAGTTGCATGCTCTCTAGGATCGCTAGGACAAGGAATATTTTTCTAATGTGGTTGTTGGGAAGTTACAAAACTTTTTTTAGATGTTTATGCATTGTTTGATATAGGTTCTACACTGTCTTTTATAACTCCATATATAATAGTCTACAACGATGTTCGTCCAAAAACACTTTCTGAACCCTTCTTAGTCTCTACTCAAATTGGTGACAAACTTATTGCTACACGGCTAGGCAAAAATTTTCCTATCACAGGCTCTTAGACAGTCACCTCTTTAGATCTTGTAGAAATAGAAATGGTAAATCTCGATATCATTCTAGCATGGATTAGTTATATTCATGTTATGCCTTAGACAATTGTAGAACAAGGATTGTTGGTTCATTTTCTAAATGAGAGAATATTAAAACGGAATGGTAGGAACTCATTGCCTATAGGTCGATTCATTTCTTACCTTAGGGCTAGACAAATTATTTACAACGGCTATATCTATCATATTTTTTAGGTTAAGGATTCAAACTCCGAATGCAAACTCTTGAGCCAATCCTAGTTGTAAATGAGTATCCATAAAATCTTACTGGAGTTCCTCAACAGAGGAAAATCGAGTTTGGAATAGACCTACGTCCGGATATCCAGCCTATTTCCATTCCTCCATAAAAAATGTCTCATGTCGATATGAAGGAACTCAAAGAGCACTTGAAAAAGCTTCTATATAAGGGATTCATTACACCTTGTATATCTCCATGGGGTGCTCCAATTTTGTCATTAAAAAGAGAGACAATTTTCTCAGAATGTGTATTGAATATCGACAATTCAACAAAGTCATTGTCAAAAATAAGTATCCAATCCCCAGGATAGATGACTTATTCAAGAAACTTCAGGGTGCTAGTTAATTTTTAAGGTAGAACTAATAACCAGGTACCATCAACTCTAAATAAGAGATAGTAACACTCCGAAGATATCATTCAGGACTCAACATGGACATTAAGAATTTGTAGTTTTGTGTTTTGGACTAACAAATACTCATGGACTTAATGAACATGTTGTTCAAATAGTATTTGGACTTGTTCATGAACATCTTTATCGATGATATCGTCATTTATTCTCAAAGTGAGGAAGAGCATCTATCTCATCTTATCGTGATTGTGCAACCACATTAAGATCGCCAGTTATTTGCTAACTTTAGCAAGTGAGAATTCTCATAAAAGACCATTTCTTTCCTTGGTCATGCGGTATCCAGCAAAATGATCTGAGTGGGTTCTTAGAAAATTAAGGTAGGAGAGAACTGGCTGTGACCCACATATCCAATAGGTATCAAAAGTGTGCTTGTTTTAGCTTATTGTTATAAGATATTTGTTAAAGAATTTTTATGCATAGCTTCCCAATTGACAAAGTTGACTCAAAAGAAGTTAAAATTTTCATTGTCAGATGAGTGTGAGAAAAAATCTCAGAATTGAAGACTATGTTTAGTGAAGCGTCAAACTTACTCTACCATATCTTTCAGACGGTTATATAATTTGTTGTTATGCATCTACGTTCAGCCAAGGTTGTTTGTTGATACATCGAGGCAAGGTCATATCTTATGCTACTAGGAAAAATAAGGTCCTCAAGAAAAAATACTCGACTCATGACCTCAAGTTTTCACCCTTAGTACTTTCCCTAAAGTTTCAGAGACATTACTTATATGGTGTTCAGGTTATGTATTCATATATCATAACAACCTCAAGGATGTGTTCACCATGAAAGAGTTGAATCTTCGTTAGAGGAGATAGATTGAATTTCTTAATGACTATGCCATGGATGTGCTTTATATTCTTGGCAAGGCTATTGTAGTAGCTGATGCTATTAGCATGTTATTGATGGGTAGAGCAACACATATTGAAAATGAAATGATAGAGTCAACCAAATATGTTCACCATCTTAAGTTCGTAGGAGTTTGTCTTACTTAGAATTCATATATTGGGGTGATAGTTAAGAATGGATCAAAATTTTCATTGGAAGAAAAGATTAAGAAAATTAGGACACTGATCCTATATGGCTTCAATAGAAAGGTGCAGTTCATCAATAGAAAATTGGAGTTTTCTCCCAACAGGGAGATGGTGTGTTTCATTAAAAAGGTCTCTTATGCGTTCCAAATTCCAGATATCCCATTCATCGAGTTGCCACTAAGATTTATCGTGATATATAGGAAGATTTTTGGTGGAACACCATTAAGAGGGACATAGCATTTTTTGTGGCAAACTATTCTAATTTTCAACATGTTATGCTAGAACATCCAAAACAAAGATACATGATTAAGGATATTAACCTTCCTACATGGAAGTTGGAAGTGATTAATATGGACATCAACATGGATTTAGCTCATACTCGTAGACAACATGAATCCACTTGGGTGATAGTAGAAAGTGTCACTATGTCCACTAACTTCATGGATTACAAGACTATAGAGTCAGCGGAGATAGTCAGGCTTCATGGGTTTCCCGTGTGTACAATTTAAGATAGATCTTCTCGTTCACTTGTAATTTCTAAAAACTTGTTATAAAGGCTTTGGTACAAACATAAATTTCAATTTAACATTACACCCACAGATTGATAGTTAGGTGAGCGGACCATTCAAACCATAGAGGAAATGTTGAGAGCTTAGGTGATCGATTACAAAGTTTGTTTGGATGATCAAGTACCCATCATAAAGTTCACCTATAATAATAACATCCATCAAATATTAAGATGTCCCCTTATGATGCACTATATAGGTGCAGATACAGGTCCTCAATTTGTTAGTTTAAAAATTATTAAGCAACATTTGATTGGCGTGATTGATGTCATGAAGCTATGAGGAAAGTTCATCTCATAAGAGATACACTAAATATATCCTAAAGTAGTTATAAGTCCAATAAATATATAAGAAGCATGGACTCAAAATTTGAAATAGATGATTATTTTTTCCTGAAGGTGTCACCTTTGAAGGGGGGGATAATATTTGGCAAGAAAGGGAACCTCATCCCTTGATATATAATTCCTTACACGATCCTCAATAGGGTTGGTAAATTGAATATTAGTTAGAGTTAGTCGTACAACTAGCAACGGTTCATCTAGTCTTTCACATTTCATTGTTGAAAAATTGTCGGTGATCCATCATAAATAATACCTTTAAAGAGTATTTCTTAACGATGGTATCACATATGAAGAACTGCAAGATGACATTCTTGACCGGCAAGATGATAGGATGAGAATTGAAAAAGTCGATTCATTGAAGGTTTTGTAGAGGGGTCTCCATAGAGGGAGCTTCTTGGAAAGATCATAAGTCCATTATTCAAACACATCTAGGGAATTTATTGGATAGAATTAGTATCTTCAAATTCTTATTTTGTTGCAATAACTAATAAAAGACCCTTGAATTCAATGTATTGGTAGTGAGGAATAAAGCATGGACACTAACGATGTCAAGAACAGGGAGCACCCCCTAGACGTAATCGAGGTCGTCGTCCCTAGAAGATGACTAAGACTAGCCTCTTTGTATTAATCATTACATTTCATAGGTTAAAAAGTGCAAAAAATTAAAAGTTTTCATATTTAACTATATAGTGAGGTTTTCATAGACCTCTCGCATACGACATATGGAGTTTACTTATACTCCTCGCTGAGACTAGTCTTGACTCTACCAAAGGTTTCAAATTGTTATGTTGACTATTGTGATACATCCAGAGTTTGCCTAGGTTGTGTGTTTATTCAGTAAGATAAGGTTATATTGTATGCTTCTAAACAACTTAAGGTGCATTAAAATAATTATCCAACTCATGACCTCGAGCATGCAGCAGTGATATTTGCACTCAAGATATGGAGACACTACTTGTATGGTGTTCATGTATATGTGTTCACTAATAATAAGAGCCTTCAGTATGTGTTCACCCAAAAAGAGTTGAATCTTCACCAGAGGAGATGGCTTGAGTTCCTTAAGGAATATGATATGAGTGTGCATTATCATTCGGGTAAGGTGAATATAGTAGAAGATGCTCTTAGCAGATTATCTATGGGTAGTGTAGCCCATGTTGAGGAAGAAAGGAAGGAGCTATTAACGGATGTTCACAGGCTTTTTCTCTTAGGATTTTTCCTGATGAGCATATTAATCAATGTTGTAATAGTTCAGAATGGGGATGAATCTTGTTTGGTAGTAGAGGTTAAGGAAAAGCAAGACAATGATCAAATCTTGCTTGAACTTAAGGGTGTAGTGCACAATTAGAGAGTGGAGGTTTTCTCCCAAGGGGGAGATGGTGTACTTCACTACCAGGGTATATTGTGTGTTCCTGATGTGGGTGAGTTGAGAAAGAATATCCTTGCAGAAGCCCATAACTCCAGATATTCTATTCACCCAGGTGTCACTAGGATGTACCGTGATCTGCGGGAAGTCTATTGGTAGAAAGTACCCAATAGCCAGCAAGTCAAGGTAGAACATTAGAAACAAGGAGGTATGACTCAAAAGATCGATATTCGTACTTGGAAGTGGGAAGTAATAAAAATGTATTTCATCACAGGGTTACCTTGTACTCGTAGAAAACATGAACCAATTTGGGTGATAGTTCATATGATGAATAAGTCTTCTTGCTTTTCAGCGGTCAAGACTACAGATTCGGCAGAAGACCATGCAAAGCTCTACATTCATGAAATTCTGAGGTTGCATTGAGTTCCTTTGTCTATCATCTCAAATAGAGGTCCTCAGTTACCTCTCATTTCTGGAATTCATTTCAGAAAGGTCTTGGTACTCAAGTTAACCTTAGCACAACATTTCATCCACAGATGGATGGAAAGGCAGAGCGTACCATTCACACCCTAGAGGATATGTTGAAAGCTTGTGTGATCGATTTCAAGCGTAGTTAGGATGATCACCTTCCTCTTATTGAGTTCTCCTATAACAATAGCTACTATTCAAGCATTCAGATCGCCACTTATGAGACATTGTTTGGGCGTAGATGTAGATCTCCTTTTAGTAAGTTTGAAGTAGGTGAAACAACTTTGATTGGGCCATATTCGGTCCTTTATGCTATGGAGAAAGTGCAAATCATTAGAGAGAGACTGAAGACAACCCATAGTCATAAGAAATCTTATGCAAATGTAAGAAAAAGGAAACTAGAGTTCCAAGTTGATGATTGGGTTTCTTAGAGTATCACCTATGAAAGGAATGATGAGATTTTGCAAGATAGGGAAACATAGTTCTAGATATGTAGGCCCATACAAGATCTTGAAAAGAATTGGCAAGGTGACATATGAGTTAAAGTTTCCAGCAAAATTAACAAGAGTGCATCTGGTCTTCCACATCTCACTCTTGAAGAAGTTTGTGGGTGATCCAGCCTCTTTAGTTCTATTAGAGAGTGTGGCGGTGAGAGAAAGTCTTTCTTATGAGGATGGACCAGTTGGGATTTCGGACCGTCAGGTTAGAAGGTTGAGAAATAAAGAAGTCTCTTCATTCAAGGTTTTGTGGAGGAGTCACTTCGTAGAAGGAGCTACTTGGGTAGTAGAAGCAGCCATGAAATCAAAGTATCCTCACCTCTCTCCTTCCGATTCCACTTCAGCTTGAGGTAATAGTTCCTCTTCCATCTTTCATTCATTCATGCGTGAATTTAGTCATAGAATCATGTTCCCTAAGTTTGTACTTGTATTTTCAGCATAATTTCATGTTCTCGGAACTCAATTCCGTCAGAAACCCAGTACTCAGTTTTTAGTAGTAGGGATTGCAACTCTCTCCCTCAATTTCAGCTAGTTTAGTCTTCATTCGAGGAAAATTTTCCCAAGGGATAGATAATGTAACACCTTGTACCTAGAACAGAGCAGAAATGAGCTTTTCAAAAAATCTACAGGTGCAATCGACGGTTACCATCGACGGACCGTAGCCTGACCAACAGCCTGTACTGCACATCCGTCGTTTGTGATAGAAACCCTCCCAAAATGCAGCCTAGAAAATTTGTCTATGTGTCTAACAACGGACGAACATATGGTCCGTAGTCTGTCCGTCTATCAAGGACCCATTTACCCACTACTTGACAAAAACCATGATTGACCAGCACAGTCCGTAGATGGACCTACGCACCATAGGTGGAAAATAAGAATGCAGTTATGGGGAAAATGCAGCTGGGTCAACTTCAAATGATCATAAATCTTCGCACCAAATGATATAGATGTCCTATGAAATATAAAAATATAGTTACTTGAATTATCTTTCCATATCAACCAACCTTGCTAAAGTCAGCCCTCCGAGTAAAAATTTATGCCTGTTTTAGTAAAGGACTGCCGAACAGACCCAACCTACGGACAAAAACGATGGATCGTCGATTGAATGACGGCCTTTTAGTCTAGGTCGTCATTTGGTCCGACATCAATTAACTTAGGGGTATTTTGGTCTTATACCTTTTTGTTTAAACCCTAAACGTCGTTTTTACCCTAAATCATCAAATTTTAGTAAGTTTAAGCCTATAAACATAAGTAATACTTACCTAAGTCAAAATCATAAATCAAAACTAAAAAAATATTAGAATGATGAAAGGAGAAAAAGGTCAAGAAAACTAGTACAAGAACGCAGCAAGGTTCCAACAGTTCCAGCCTCAAAATCTAAATATTTCTTGGTGAAACTCATAACCAGGTATGTGGGATTTCACTAGTTTGTTCCTTTTAACCATTGGGACCTTAATTTTTAGTCAGTTCTTGAGTTTCTTATCATGATTAAACCTAGGGTTTCTAGAATTACAGCAAATCATAATAAATTAGTTAAATATATGTTCCATAAAATATTTTAAGGTTATTATTCAGTTTATCACATGAATTTTAGAACCGTAGCTATGTATTTCTTTAGTTCTTAAATTACACATGCTAGGTCAGATATTATAGTTATGCAGTTAAACATGCCTCAATTATTAATGAATCATTATGAGTTAAAATGTTGCATTCTCAATTTTCAGGTTCAGTTTTGAGCTATCCCGTATTTACAGAAATTCAGACATAATCAGTTAATTACATAATTCATTAGGAGTAGCATAATGCCGAGTTGGACTAGTGTTCAGCGTACCCAGTAGTCCCAGAATTACTAGCCAAATAGGTTGTAAGTCCCATCTGTGAGCATAAGATTAGTAATAACGCCAGCATGACTTTATACCTCTGGCAGAGTATATTGGGTTCTCTTAATGGGGAGTATACGTTGGACTCCACATTTAGCTCATGTGGTTTTGTTATCGTTTATTAGTAACTCCCATACATCAGTCAGATTCCACTACATTGACCATTTATCAATATATGCAATATTGTGTTCAGTATGTTATAAATTGGTCATTGCATTCAGTTATCTCAGCATTTAAAATCTATATCATGTTAAAATTATATACTTGCTTTTGTGCTTGTTCAGTTATGTTTTATTTCAGCTTAATTCTAGCCTACATGCTCAACGTTCAAGTACGAACGCATACGTGCGCTACATCTTCCCGTGATGTGGGTTGAGGTTCACAGCATCCATATCACGCTTAGAACGATTCCTAATCTCCAGTTCAGCATATTCTGTGGTGAGTCCTCATTCTTTCGAGGACAATAGTCATGTGTTCATTTCAGTCTTTTAGTAATTTAGTTTCAAATCTTGCTAGACTTAGTTTGGGCTTGTCCCAGCATTTCTAGGCAGTTAGAGGCTTAGTTCAGACATAGTTAGTTTCATCTTAGTATTTCATAATATTTTCTTCTTATTAAACTAATTGTTTTCAAATATCTCAATTATAGAATATCAGTATTCCCCATCTTTTCATTTTAAATTATGACTTAGCTTCCGCATTTAGTTTATTATCTTTTGTATGCTCATGATCATGACAGTAGGGTTAGCTTGGGATCATTTGTGATCCTAGGTTCTGTGTCCGCGTCTCGGGGGTAGCTCAGGGCATAACAAGCTTTCTCCTTCTTTGGTTTCTGACCCTAGGAATGAAATGAACCGTTTTGTGATGGAAGCGTCGGATGACTTGCAAGAAAAGTGTCATTTTTCAATTTCACAGAACAATATGACCGTTTCTCGTCTCATGGTTTATGATCAACATGTTGACAAGGCAAGGTCTAAGAGGAATAGTAGAGATGCCAAGAGGATAAGATCTTTTAATGGTGGTTCTTCAAGGAGAAGGCTTGATATCCAAGACTAGACTAGGTTTAAGAAGAGGGTTTTTAATCAAGTTCCTTCCATGTTCCCTAAGGTTAGAGATGATATGGTCTCTAACCCTAAGCCTAAAAAGGGAAGAGATACTATTTAACCAACAAGGAAGCCAACTTGTGGAAGGTGTGGCAAGAAGCACTATGGTGATTGTCTCAAGGTACAGGATAATTGTTTAGGTTTTGGTAAGAGTTGGCACAAAGTTTGAGATTCCCCTAATGTGATGTAGAATTACAAGGAGAGTCGGCAAGCAAGTGATTATAATGATGCTACGAAGAAGAATCGCTTTTATGCTCTCCGCTCTAGAGTTGAGCAAGAGACTTCTCCCGATGTGTTGACCGGTATGTTGAAAGATTTCTGTATTGATGTATATGCTTTATTTTATTCGGGAACTACATTATATTTTGTTACTTTCTTGATAGCTATGAAATTTAAAATCTTACCCGACATTTTAAATGAGCCTTTTATGGTGTCTAGCCCGGTGCATGAGTCTATTGTTGCATAGACGGTGTATAGAAATTGTCCTATAATGTTGCCCAATAGAGTTACTTATGTTGAACTAGTAGAACTTGATATGTTTGATTTTGATGTAATATTGGGTATGGATTGGTTGCATGCTTGCTTTGCCTCTATAGATTGTAGAACAAGAGTGATGAAGTTTAACTTTCCAAATGAGCCCATTTTAGAGTGGAAGGGGGGAATTCTATTCCTAGAGGTTGTATAATCTCTTGTTTGAACGCATGTAAAATTATCTCTAAAGAGTGTTTATACCATATAGTAAGATTCTAAGATTTAGACTCTGAGATTCCACCCATTGAGTCGGTCCCTGTAGCGAGGGAATTTGCGGAGGTCTTTCCTAATGATCTTCCCGGTAATTGTCATGAACGGGAAATTAATTTTGGTATCAACTTATTACCGGATACGAATCCCATTTAAATTCATCCTTATTGGATGGATCCGGCCGAATTGAAAGAGTTGAAGGCTCAACTCAAAGATTTACTAGACAAATATTAGAACAAGTATTTCTCCATGGGGTTCTCCGGTAATGTTTGTGAAGAAGAAGGATGAGTCCCTTAGATTGTGCATTGATTATCGCAAACTCAATAAATACAGTATTAAGAACAAGTATCCTCTCCCTCGAATTGACGACCTGTTTGATCAACTCCAAGGGGCAAGCTACATTTGTAAGATTGACTTTAGATCGAGGTATCACCAACTTAGAGTTAGAGGTGAGTATATACCAAAGACGACATTTCGTCCTAGATATGGTCACTATGAGTTCTTAGTAAGGTCCTTTTGTTTCACTAATGCCCCGACGAGATTTATCGATCTTATGATAGGGTGTTTTGAAGTTACCTAGACTCATTTGTTAAATTTTTCATTAACGAAATCTTGGTATATTAAAAAAAAAAGGAGGGTGATCATATGGACCATTTGAGGGTGGTGTTATAAGTGCTTAAGGAGAACCAATTATTTTCAAAGTATTGTAAATGTGAGTTTTTGATGAGGTCGGTGACGTTTCTTGGGCATACCTCAACTCCCTCACAAGAGATGATATGACCAAGAAACTCCAACGACCTATGTATTCTGTTATACATAATGTAATTTTCTAAATGTTTTCTTTACTTTTTAAGAATATGTTCACAATCCCAAAATGCGGAGAAGACTTTGTCTTAAAGTCGCTAGTAAAGGAATGTAAGGATTGAATATACCAGTTAAAAGTTGACCCTATTTCAAAGTTTTAGACAAAAGAGGATTTTCTGAAAAATAGAACAAGTCATATACGAAGAGATCAATGGAGTGGTCTTGTCTCTTATTTGTTTTCATACAAAGTGAATGTATCAACAAATCTTGAATACATACTCCTAGTTACTAGTATTGATACTGTTTGGTGTTTTGTTATGCTCAAACTTTAATCTACAAATCATAAGATTTTGCTTTATTTTTGCAATGACAGAGAGTACCCAAAAATAGAAACAATAGGTCCAAGAAAAATATGCCTCACAAAGGAGGATCCAAAAGTATTGCTATATTGATGGATGGGAAGGTAAACCTGTTGAAACTACAAACTATGATATTTACCACTATTTTCCATATGCATATGACATAAATTTTATTGTTTTAGGCTGAAAATGGGGTAGAGCCTACACGAGCTGAAGTTTACTTATTAACTCATAAAAATTGCGCGGACGGTAGACCATATGAGGATTATTCTGCCTAATTAATTGTAAGATTTCTTTTTTCTTATATTTTTTATATAGGGAAATAGTTAGAAAATGAAACTTAAAGGCAAATAAATGAATTAATCAATATTCTTTGGCCCCAAGACATGCTAAACGAACAAATGGTCAATAGTGAAGGACCTATGGACCAACCTCCTCACGGTGTTGTTTGGAAATGTGATGTGTATATGTTCGTGGTTTAGGACTTTGTCCCACTCCTTCTTTTCTATGGGGTAGCATATCTTCCTTTGGAAATATTGACAAAGACGATTCATCTAATGAAGTTGTACAACGGCTAGAATATGAGATTACTGAATTAAAGGCAAAAAACATGTTAATATTTATTACGTCCCCGGTAAGATATGTTTTAGACATTTTGATAAAATTTAATCGTAATAAGATTAATTTTAACTAAATATTTAATAGGTCCCTGATGTCTATAGTGGCCATGGAGAAATACACAAACAATAGGTAATACTCATCTTTATCCTCACCGTATGCATCCATTGAAAAATAATTATATGCATTAGTATTATAATGAGAAATTAGTTCACTACTAAAAATGGGCAGAATTTTGTTATTTGAGAGGGATTAGCTATCTTTTTCATTTGTTATCCTTTAATTGAGTTATAGTGTACTGATTTAGTACATAATTATATATTTGTGTAGTTTTTTCCTGAGTATTACGTTTTCAATTGATTATTAGGTTTTGTTTTATAGATGAGTATTAGTTATTTTATGAGATTTATTATGTCTTATGAATTATAAAAATGTTTTTAGTATTTGCAAAACCTCGTTGGCTGTAACACGCTCTTTTTTTATTACAATATTGTTTCATTTACTAGTTACAAACTTCCAAGTAGAATGGTGAATATGTTAAAAAGTAGACGCTAAAAAGGGGAAATTAAGATGTTTTCAAAAGGATATTATAATCTTTATAATTTCCATAATACTTTTGTCTTTAAAGAGATGAAATTTTTGCGGCATTATTATTGAATTTACCAGCTATAAAGATAGCCGCTACATGAACATGATTCGTCGTTTCAGATTTGATTTCTCAACTATTTTAATTGCCGCTATAACAAATGATTTTTAGTGGACATATGGTTGGATTTACCGTCTATAAAAATGGTCACCACACAAGCATAACTAACTTTTTAGGATTGTATTTAACTACCATCAAAATTGCCGCAACCAATAGCCGCTAAAACAATTTTTTTTTAGTTGCAATTTAGTTGGTTTGAACGACTATGAAAATGGACACTACATGAGAATAACTAACCTATTTGAATTTGGAGTTAGTAGACTTTTGAATTACTGCAAACAATTGCCGCTAAATCGTCTATGTTTTAGCGATAAAAGATGTTGTCTTTACTAGCACTTGTCCTAATGGTCGCAATAGCCTTTGCCGACCCCTGGTACAACAGCCAAAGAGCATTGGATGGTAATGGCAATAGCATCCATAGTTATGTCCGCTAAAGCCATTTTTAATGGCCGCTAAATCCCTTTTTTGTTGTAGTGACAAGATAGCCTACAACTCTTATGTTGACTCTATTAAATGGTTCAGATGGTTCTATTGAGATGAATCTAGAGTTTCCCTAGGTTGTGTGTTGACGTAGTGAGATAAGGTTATAGCTTATGCTTTTAGATAGCTTAAGGTGTATGAGAAGAACTATCCAACTCATAACTTTGATCTAGCAGATGTGGTGTTTAAACTCATGATCTGAACACACTACATGTATGGTGTTCAAGTAGATGTGTTCACTGACCATTAAATCCTTCTATATGTGCTCACCCATAAATAGGTGAATCTTCTCCAGATAAGATGGCTTGAGTTCATTAAGGATTATGATATGAGTGTGAATTACCATCCTAGTAAGGTGAATGTAGTAGAAGATGCTCTTAGCAGATTATCTATGGGTAGTGTAGCCTATGTTGAGGAATAAATGAAGGAACTAGTAAAGGATGTTCACAGTCTTTAACGCTTGGGAGTTCACCTTATGAGCATATTAGAAGTAGGTGTAACACTCAACAATAGGGAAAACTCTTCTTTTGTAGTGGAGTGAAAAGCAAGACAGTTATCCAATTTTGCTGAACTTAAGGGTGCAATCAACAATAAGAGAATGGAGGTTTTCTCCCAAAGGGGAGATGGTGCAGTTCGCTACCAAGGTAGATTGTGTGTTCCTGATGTTGGTGAGTTGAGACAACTTTATTTTGCATAAGACCATAACTCGAGATATTCGATTCATCATGGTTCTACTAAGATATACTGTGATCTTTGGGAAGTCTATTTGTGGAATGGCATAATGATAGATACATCAAATATTTTTGAGTAAGTGCCCAAATTGCCAACTAGTCAAGGTAGAACATTAGAAAAAGGGGGCTTTGACTCAAGAGATCGACATTCTACTTTGAAGTGGGAAGTGGTCAATTTGCATACCATCACAAGGCTACCTCGTACTCGCAGACAACATCACTCTATTCGGGTGATAATTTTAAGGATTACTAAGTATTCTCTGTTTTTTGTGGTCAAAACTAATGATTTAGAAGAGGACAGTGTTAAGCATTACATTAATGAAATTGTGAGGTTCCATGGGATTCCTTTGTCTATCATCTCAGATTGAGGTCCTATGTTTACCTCTTATTTTTGGAAGTCGTTTCAGAAGGGTCTTGGTACTCAAGTTAACCTTAGCACAATATATCATCCGCAGATGACTGGACAGGCAGAGAATATCATTCAGACACTAGAGGATATGTTGAGAGCTTGTGTGATAGATTTCAAGGGTAGTTATGAAGATCAACTTCCTCTTATTGAATTTGCCTACAACAATAGGTACCCTTCCAGCATTCAGATGGCCCTTTTGAGGAATTGTATGGGTGTACATGTAGATCTCATGTTTATTTGTTTAAAGTAGGTGAAGGATCTTTGATAGGACAAAATTCAATCCATAATTATATTGAGAAAGTGCACCTCATTAGAGATAGACTTAAGACATCCCAAAGTTGTAAAAGATCTTATGCGAAGGTAACGAGAACGGAAGTAGAGTTCCAAGTTGATGATTGGGTTTTCTTGAAAGTTTCACCTATGAAGGGGGGTGATGAGATTTGTCAAGAAAGTAAAACTCAATCCTAGATATTTATATTCTTACAAGATCTTCAATAGGGTTGGCCATGTGGCATATGAGATAGAGTTACCAGCAGAATTAGCAGCAGCGCATCCAGTCTTCCACATATCGCTCTTGAAGAAGTGTCTAGGTGATACAACTCTTATAGCGCCATTAAAGAGTGTGGGTGTGAAAGATAGTATTTATTAAGAGGATGTACCTGTTGAGATTTTATACCGTCAGGTTAGAAGGTTGAGAAACAAAGAAGTTTCTTCAGTCAAGGTTTTGTGAAGGAGTCAGTCCGTAGAGGGAGTTACTTGGAAGTAAACTATGCAGTCTAAGTATCTTCTCCTCTTTCCTTGTAATTCTACCACAACTTGAGGTAACAATTCCTCTGTAGTTTTTAAGTGATTCATGTACAAATTAAGTCTTAGAATCACGGTTCCTTTGCTTTTAAATGCATTTTCAGTGTACTTGCATGTTTTTCGATCCATGTTTTGTTAGAAATTCAGTTCTCACTGCATAGTAGTAGGGATTGAAGCACCTTCCCTCCACACTCAACTATTTTGGTCTTCATTAAAGGATAAATGCTCCCAAAAGTGGATATAATGTAACACCCCGTATAAAAATAGATCAAAAATTCAAATTTTTAGAAGTTGCAGGTGCCATAGGAGGAGCCAACTACAGACCCTCAGTTGACGTACAGTCTGTCATTCAACTGTAACGATGGGCCAGTTGTAACATCTCAAAAAACAAACTAGGTGAAACTAGAGCCCTACATGTGTTCCATCTGGTTATGAATTCCTAAAATGGTTAAATATAGTTTTTGAGGAAGTGTGTAAAGTTTGGAAGGGTTTGGAGGTCAAACGTCGGCAAAGATATCCAAGACGTTCAAAAGTTTTGCCTTGAGACGTGCTTGTCTGTTTTAGTGTGCTTTTGCATGTCTTACGTATTCATTAGAGTTCAAATTGATATCAGAGGTTCCTATCAACTAGAGGTACATGTTTAGGTTTGAAACATCTAGGCAAAACTCCCCAAGGACCACCCTAGGGGTCCTTCAGGCGGACCAAACCTTTGGATCAAAACTGGCAAAATGCAGTCTCAACAAAAGAAGTCAATCAATGCCCTGTTCTTAGGAGTACGGCCCGTCGATGGGAGCCTTTACTCCATACATAGTTGTGGGAGCGTAAGCTCCCAAATTTCAATCTCTGACCAAATCCAGGGATGTGCAGGAGGGGCCATCGTTCCACCAATGGTCCGTGGATGCCCTCCGTCAATGGAAGCCTTTAATTCTGTCTGTGCACACTGTCAACTTAAGGGAGAAAGGGAAATTCACCACATGTTCTAAAAATAAAATGGGTGGTTACTTAGGGTACTTTTGGGTATTTAAACTGACTTTATAAGTCTATAACCCCAAGTTTATTTCGTTCTTCAAATTAAAATCCCAAAGACTCCAAATAGAATTATCTAGAACTCCATTAGAGCTTGAAGCGAGGTTGGAGCTAGGATCTTGATTCATCCATCAAATCTTCATCAATTTCGTGTATAATCATCAATCAATGTATGGTGTTTCATCCTTGAACTTTCTTTCTTCAAGGATTCAAACTTGAAAGACTTCTCTAAGACTTCTCAAAAGATAAAATCTTCTAATTTTATATCTAGCCATGGGTTGTTGCATAAAAACATTTGAACCAATGATTTATGATACAATTGGTGTTAATTGAATTATTTTAGATCAAATATCATATGAACCCATGCAAATCTATAATATGGGTGATTTGATCATGTCTCTACTATATTAAATTCTTGTGTAGATGACTTTGGGCTAATGAATTATGTAAGAATAACGTTAGAATTGTATTTAGGCTGCCTTAAATTTTTTATTTCCATATTGTATCATGTTTGATCATTGTATAGGTTAACTATTGGTTTGGATTTGTGTGTATGGCTATTGGTAAGAGGCTTTGTGGATTGCATTGGTTGGAATTGCTATGGATTGGAGATGTTGTTTATGGAATGGTGGTGTATTGATCTAAATCCTTATATATTGTGCAGTATAGGTATTAAATTGTGTTGATTTGTATGGTCCACTTATGGTTGCGGTTCTTATATGCTATAACTATGAAGAATGTGGCCTTGTCGACATTACTTTATGAATTGTGATGTTATCATGTTATAGCTTGTATATGTGATCATTATGAAGGCTTAAATGGTTAATGTGTATATATGAAGTAAAATTATGTTATCTTTTAAGTGATAATGAATGATCATGATAGGATATAGTGATGTCTTATATGTTTATACTTGACTTTGAAGTGTGATTATTCCTAGTTGACTATATTAGTCCTATGATGTACTACGTTGATGTTTCTATAGATATTGATAGGTGTCTTGCAGTATACTTAGTTATTCCTATGTAATACATGAACATGATTGTACATGTTGTAAGATGATGATATGTGTGTCTTGTTTTGGTAAAACTATGCTCATCTACTTGATACATGAATAATGTTAATATGACTATGGACTTACTAGGCAAAAGCACCTTTGTCATGTATGTGTAGGTATGATTGAAATTTTACATTTAACATGGTTAAGAGGGTCATTAATGTGGAACCTTCAAACTAGAATAAGGTTAGGATATCATTGATATATAAAATCGTAATAGTATCCTTTCTGTGCGGATGTTGGACACATATCCTTTCTTTGCGGATGCTAGACACAGGGGTAGGTTTGCTGGAACGATATGAAACCATCCTTAATAAAATTATTGAGCTCTCCTAGTAAACGTTTTGTGGCAGCCCTAGTGTACCCATACTTGGTAAGGTGTATTATTATTTTGTTATGGCTATAATATGGTACCTCTTCATATACCCTTGTGATTGAATTACTCTATGAGAACTAAGGCTAGCACCGAGTTAGTACGCCTGAAGAATGACTCTACTTAAGTTGATACTAAAGTACAAAGAATCCCTTGATATTCCTTAACCATGTGCCTACATGGGATGTGTTCTAGTTCTACCCTTGGCAAGTAGAACAACCCCCATCGGAGTAGGGTAGACTCCGGATTCGATAGGTAGTGTGGTCTATGCTAGTTAGTGCGTATTCTCATCATGTGGGATACATTTAAGTATTGGATAAGTTCTACAAAGTTTAGGTATTGGAATAGGACGCTATTTAGACATCGTACGAGTAGGCTTTGAAGATTCTAGTATGTAGGTTCCCCATGTCATTTCCAAGACCATTATGTGAAAGTCCTTAATTGTTGAATGCCTTTTTAATGACTTAATGAACATAGTTGACTTAAGTTAAATGCATGTGAATAAAAATGTACGTATCTAGAGTAGCTTTAAGGATTGCTTAGCTAGGTTTGAAGAGGCTGTATCGGCGGTCTCTTCATGTCTTACTTAGGTGAGTCCTAGAGTACAACCCTCACAACCCCTTCACAAGCTTACTTGTGCAATGTACACATGGAGTCCCATATCCTACTCATACTAAGTAAACTTATTTAGAATCCATAAGTGTAATTCACATACATACACATAATTCATGTCTTGACATAGAAAAGTCACTTAATAATGCATTCATACATAACATATCATAAGTCTTACTTTCATACATATACTAATCTTATCCTTTCTTGAAGTTCACTTGTACAATGCATGGGTAGGGGTCATAATCCTACCTATTCTAAGTAACTTCATTAAGGAGTCGTGATTAGAGTCCATAATTTTATCTTAGTTCATTTCTTATTTTTGGAGACTTAGCCATAACCGACATAACCATGTGAGATACATGGAATCCGGTGTTCTCCTCCCCCACCGAAAATAGAGGGTTAACACTTTCCTAAGGTGTAACCAATCATACATAGATATCTAGGTAGAAACCACTATAAATACATTTTAAAATATTTTTTATCTGTGAAGTTATCTATCTACGATATATCTTAGTTAGAGTTGTATAGAATTTTTGAGAGAGAACTCTATGCATTAATAAAGTATATTCCTTATCTTTAAAGAATTTAATTTTTCCATTTTTGAGAAATTTGTCGTTTGTATTTAATCTTCTACAATTTGGACCTTCGTAAAAACTAAATTAATCTTCCCCAATTTATGGAAACACAATTTTGTATGAAATCCGGCTAAATCACCAATTTTTTGGGGTGTGATGATGTGATTATGGGTTGATTTATCTTGTGGGTATTCTAAATTGTTAGTTTAAATTCCGTTTAAAAGTGATTTAAATTAGTAATTGTTGTTTATTTTGAAGTGCTGTAGTTGCAAATTCAACTCTACCTTCGTGTTTTTGCTTTTCCCGATAGAGAGGTTTTAAAACCAAGATTTCATAATTGATAGTCTGTGAGTACTTTGTGGTCATTTGTTCAGCTCTAGAGAGTGAATCTTAAACCCTTTTCAACATATTCACCTTGAGAGAGAAAATGAACTAAAGCGTAGGCTGTTCTTTACTACTGCTTGTTGGTGTTCGAGTAAAACTAGCTTGCTTTGGAGTAAATTGTTCGAGAGGAAGTTTATTTCAACTAAAGTCTAGCTTATTAACTAATTTCAATCTATTTAGTAAAAATTTAAATAATCCACATGTCAACATTAGCCTACTATCTAATAACATCCCAGGAACCCATCTCTATATTGTTATTTTACTACTTTTTGCATTTGTCGTAGCTGATAGTAAAAACTAAAACCCCCTTTATTTGACACTTGTGTTACCCCTTATTTTGATTCATGTTTTTATTTTTAAATATCTATTCCCATTATTGAATTGAACATATTCATAGTTTTTTATTGAATCTTAAGAACGTACCACTCCATGTATGATTTGACCCCAACTCTTTAGTTGGGTTATATACTGACTAATTATTGTTGATTGTTTGAACGGTATTAAGTATCTTTGATTTAGTTATTCAATAAAAATAGCACCGCTGCCGAGAGTGTTGTTTAATGAAAATCTTTTGTCAAGTTGAATTTTGTTCTTTTTAATTATAGTTGAACTTACTTAATTTTAGTTTTTTTTTTTGCTTTTATATGTTTTAAAATAGGAAGTATGAGTCTTATTGAAAGAAATTGTAGAAACGAAAGCCACTAAAATGACATAAGAAACATGATTGATTTCAAGGAGCCTAATATTAATGTCCCCATCTTATGGTTGGAATTGGTGCCATTCACTAGACTACTGCAGAAGGGAGCGTGGTGTTCCATAAAAGAAGTACTATGTCGAAGCTCTTGCAATTGTCACGGATTTTTGGTGTTTTTACTCATCATGATCCCCATGAGCATCTTAAAATCTTCATACATGTTTGCGGACTGTTCTTTTTGAAGAACATATCCCAAAAGTTGGTCAAGTTGAGGTTGTTCCCGCTCTCTTTGATATGAGAAGTACATAAGTGGAAGGATGAATAGCCACGTGAATCAATTAATTCATAGGAGGAGCTGGTCATTCCATTTAAAGTGCAATATTCCCTCCTTAAAAGATAATGACACTTCAAGACAACATTAAGAGTTTCAAGCGTCTCGTGGGCGAGCCAATTCATGAAACATGGTTACGATTCAAGAAGTTGGTTCCCCATAGCCCTATTCATGGTTTCCATGACAACCTATTGCTGCATCATTTTTATGGAAGTCTTTATTCGCAAACAAACTGACAAAATTTCTTTGGGAGGTTTTGACGCAACAACGTTATGTGATAGAAGCTCAGGTCTTAGATGACATTATCGGTGATTCACCAAAAGTCCCTCTACATCAGCGACATGCTATTTTTTCTTGGACTTTTTAGCCCGTCCTTTCCGCGAGCCTTATATTTCTTGTAAAATAGATTAGAGACTCTCCAACCTGTTCAACGAGTCTTTCTGCAACCCTTTTCTTCTTTGTTTTTTCTTGAATTGTTCCTAACTTGTGTCAATGTTTTGTAGACATGGCTAGACCAAAGGTTTCTGATAGGGACATGCCACCCCGCAAAAAGAAAACAGAAATCACATGTGTCACAAGAGCACAACTTTGTTATTGACGATATTTACCCTACTCACCACACAACTTCTGAGAGTGAGGGTGAGACCCAGGAGCATTAGGCTTCAGCTGTTGAACTTGGAAAGGATGTGTCACTAGCAGCATAGACGACAAAGTTGCGATCTAAAATGGTGAATGATCCCTCTAGGGTAAAAGACATGTTAGGCCACAAATAGTTCTCCTCCCGCTCCAGCACAAGTTGTATTCCTTGCACCACAAGCAAAGGGTGGTCCACCCAAGTCTATGAAAAAACTAAACACTGAGAGGATAAACACCATTATCAAGGAGAAGCGTGTGTCGAATGATGGAGTTATTGACAGGTACTGAGAGATAATAAATTTCATAAAGTTGCACATCTTGCAAATCTTAACCAAGCCTCATGGCCCTTAAGTTCCTAACTGGGCCTGGATGTTCTCATTGCTTATGGAGGCTTGGTACAACAAAGGAAAGAATCACGAAGCTTTATTTAAGCCGGTTGACTACGTAGTTGTCTAGGTAAATAACATCATGTGTGATAGTAAGGCTACTAATGATGTCTTATGAATCAACTATTTAACGTCATAAAAAATACTTCATCCTGTTCTAAGCATCGACGGTCGTTAAGAAGTATATAACCCAACTAAGGGTTGGGGTTGAGTCCGAAGGGAGTGGTTCTTTGAGAATTAATATCCAAGGATAAATTAGTTCATTATAGTCATAGATAAAACAAATTATGGATTAAAAAAAAATAAATCAAAGGGGAGTGACACAAAATTCAATTAACAATGGGGTTTTCTACAAAAGTTAGCAACTAAAACGACAACAGAAAAAGCGATACAAATATGGAGACAAAATTCTTGGGATTTGATAGGAATAAGCGCTTAAAAAAACAACAGGATACATGCTATTACTAGTAAATTGTTGCAAATTTGTGACTAGCTAGAATTTAGTCTAGGTAAATTCTCTCTCGAGCAACTTACTATGATTAATTTGGTTTCGCTCGAAGACCGAGGTGGCGCTATTACGCCCATCCTTCTCCTTAGATCATTCACTCTCTCAAGCTGAAAGTGTGGGAAAGGAAATATGATTCACTCTCTCAAGCTGAACCAACGGCAACCCAATAACCATCGACTATTGAATGAGTGGTTTTACTCTACATACCTCTCTTTCGAGCAAACCAAAGACAAGAAGATAAAATCATGTTTGCTACTAAAATTTCTTCAAGTTAAAACACAACTACTAAATGAAATCATATATAAACAAAATAATAACTATAATTAGCAAGACTCAAGTAAATTCAACTTATATTCACATAATCACACCCAAAAAATTAGGGTTTTAGCTACGCATAGTAAAGATATTGAAATTGATACCATAAGGTATTTCCATAAAATGAGTACGACAAAGAATATCTTTACATGAGATAAGGATGAAGATTCTTCAAGACCCACTTTCAATTTCTTGAACTTGGGAACCTTCAAATCATCAAGGTACAAGAACAAAGTATATCAAAAAATCTTACAACTAAAAATAGAGACAAAGTATAACTAATTACTATTCAAATCTAACAATTTTATACAAAGATAGAAACTATTAGTGAGTATATTTAGTTTTCAAAAAATTATGCTGCGAAGGACCACTCGATGCAGATAGTCTGGATTGTCGATAAACTCGGAGATCCACCCTTGGGTAAGTTTATCACCTTAAATCACGGAACTTCTCAGCAACACACCGACTTCTCCTCTTTACCGCCGACTTCATCCCTTTATTTAAGGCTGAACACGTTGGAACATTAGGACAAATTAACGCAATTGGGCGGAACACGTAATGGTTTAGGAAATCTTCATGCCTTTTTTACTTCATACATTTCAGTTCCCTTGTTCGTGTGTACTAAAAGGTGTCCATGCGTTTTCTCAAAGTCTAAATGGGACAAGGCAACAAAATCTATAAAAATATAACCCTAAATGAGTCTAAATCGTGGACTCATTAATATCCCCCAACTTAAACTTTCACGTGTCCTCAAGTAAAACTCAAGTTCAAACGTTCCAAAAGGATCTCTCAAACAGTGCAACAGAAAATTCAATCATTAATGTACACAACAACACTCAACTTACCCTTGCAAGGACAAATTGTGGATTCAAAGACTCAAGTTGTGACACACACTAGTATTAAAGGTTTTCAAGCTGATGATACTTGGTTCTAATTCAAGTTCAAGCTCAACAAAAGTTATCAAATGCCCTCGCACAAATAATGGTTCCATTTTCCTACAGAATAGTTCATAATTAAAAGTCTAAAATCAAATACAACTCTCACACTCAAAAAGATGTACACAATGCATGAATAAACCCGTTGGTTCTCCCCTATTCTCGTATCAACCTTCGTTTCAGTTAACTGACGGTAAAAAAGTTGTTTCCAAGGCTTGTACAGGCTGAGTGCCAATTTATGGTCATTAAGGATCAATGAGTTACATCCTCATAAAATGTGGTGCTCACAAGACTTTTTTTCCTCTTCTTTTAACATTTTCTTTGGTCTCCTAAGTCATTCCATTATTCACTTTCAATGAATTGTTCGGAAAACCCCATAAATTCATTTCACGATTTTCTTTTAAATCCTTTTCTTTTTCTTTTCTCTTTCATACTTTCTTGTTTTTTGTATGAAGGGGTTCCATTTTTCTAGACACAATGGGTTATGATGACTTTTCCTGCACTGCTCAAATAACATTCTCTTTTCACCACACCCACAACTTAGCCTATTGGCCTTAGTTGTCTATTCAATCAATCACAAATAAAGAGGATTATATGTAGGGAAATAAGAGAGGACATGTTTTCAAAGCGTTTCTTGCATAGAAAGAAAAGGCTCTAGATTGTTCAAAAGAGGTCCGCACACTCAGATGGCATAGCCCAAAAGAGGTATTTTTCAAACTGGATTACACTCTTTCAAGGTGTAATCATGGATGGTTCAGGGTAAGCTCATCACACATGACACAACAACAAAGTTTAACAGGACTCCACACATTTTGTAGTGTGCTATGTTCGTCGTAGGAAAGTCAATTTGGTATTTGGTTAATCACAATGAGAGGGAAAAAATATTCATATTTCCTATGAAACTTCAATTGTCCTCGTTGTAGCTTCACATCCATGTTTGTTCGATTGCTAGAACTATTCAAGTAATCATAATAGATCTAAATTGATACTGAAATTTGCAAAAGAACAGTAACATTAAAATACACTCAAAAGGTGGCAAAAGCTTTTTGGATGGGGGTTAAAGTAATTTGCACTTAAAACGAAAGGCCATAAGCTCAATCACCGATAAAAGCACTATAAGACAGAATTTTAAAGCATAATAACAACAATATATACACAAAACAAAAGCAACAATATTAACATAAAAGGTAAGCCTCACCCCACCACAACAAAAATATTTTTCCTTAAATGGAAATGAAATAAAAAAATCCAAAAAGTAAGACAAAGAGGGAGGTAAAAAGGAGATCATCTCTAGGCATTTTCTCTATTTTTCAAGGAATTGTGCCTACATTGTTAGCCAAAACATGGGCCACAGTGCCCAGAGTCTCCTCAGAAATACGCAATCTGTTATGGACATCCAATGGTGTACCTGCTAGGGAAGGTTGTATAGCAGCACCTACCATGATCACCTCAGTCGTAGCAAGGTCTCCATATGCATCTCTTAGAGGCATCTCAACCATCTCCTCATATGTATGTACCTTAGAATAAAGATCATCTCACAGCAGAACTAAAACCTCATCTATTGTGGTAGCCAGAGGAAACTCTTGCAACAAATATAAGAAGTTTCTTAGTCTAGCGGGTAATTAAAGATGGTCCGTGGAAGTATTGTCAGCCATAGCCTCAATTTACTAGGTTAACTCAAAAGATGGTCAAGATTCAATGGTAAGATGATTGTGAGAAATGGTTTGCAGAATTGAAAACTCACCACTACAAAATGTGATATTTGCGGCAATTGTTTTGGCGCAATTAATGAATTGCCATTAATTAATTCTTTAAGCTGAAATATTAGTGGCATATGAACAATGGCTGGTAAAAAGTATTATTTTAGCGACTATAAAAATAATTAGCTAGTAAAAGGTATTTTTTAGTGACAATTAAAATAATTAGTCAATTAATGGTATTGATAAACATAGCTTTTCTTTATTTTTAGGTTTCCCTCCAATTTTATTCCCCCCCATTATAAAAAGTAAAATTAAAAACAAAGCCCTATTCTTTATGCTTCCTCGATAAATCTCGATTCTAAAACACTACAACGTTTCTACTCTACTGCTCCAAGGTAAATGATTCAGGTAAGCCCTCCAAACTCTCCACATTCAAAAATTCTTTTTAAGACTCATGGTATTACTGAATGACCCATCATCACAAAGAGACTGTTGTGATTTTTCTCTCGTTTGTTTTCTTTATCGATCAAGTTTGTTTACTTATTAAACAAGAATTGACATTTCAAATCGTTTGAGTTTGAAGGTTTCTTAATTGTTTTTTTTTCTTATTTTCATTTTCTACAATGTTTTACAATAGTTATCTTGCGTATCACTTTTCGTCGGATTTCGTCGAACAAAATCCTATTGCCAAGTACTCAAATTAGTTAGTGAGAGTCATGATTTCGTAAAAATATGTTCTTTTCAGTATTTTCAAACTCTTTTATTTGATTAATGTGTCCTATGAATTTTATAGGCAACTCATTTAATTAATTACTCTATTTATAAGGGTGATTTGATTACATTCAACTATTCATGATTAGACGAATGATTTTGATTGTATCGGATGAATAGCTATATTTTTACTTCAGTTGATAAATTATGTTAACAATATTTATGATAGTTACTTGTTTATCTAACGGTTGAGCAGTGTTCATAAGCATGTGAATTGTCTCTTAAAGCAAGAAGTTAAGATAACATGTCGAACATATTTCTCTTTTATGCTCTGTTCTCATAAGCTAACCTATAACGAGTTTTTGCTAACTCTTGAGCAGTGTTCGTTAAATCTAGTGTTTGCGAATTAAATTGAGAAGCTAAGCTAACGCTTAGCACTAAGTTATGTGTTATGCTCTGTCTTTTTCATATCTCAAAATTTGCCTTTTGTTGTATAATGTTTCAGCATTTGTCTCAGTTTTCACTGCTTAATATAACTTTTCTGTTTCTCGCTCTCCAATATATTACTCTTGATAAAGTCGTGTTAGGTTTTTTTGACAATTTTCAATATTAATATTAATTAAACCATCTAGTCATTCTAATCCAAGTGACATGTAGGAAGCAAGTTGTTCTATAGTTTTCATATAAGAAACACTTAATCTAGCATACTTTCTTTTTGTAGTTGTTAGATTACTTTTTTTGTATGTTTTGATATTAAATAGGGAAGAGACTACAAATATGCAAAGCTATAACGACAGTTATGTTCGGATTCTCTTTATATACTATCTATTCTGTTTCATTTGGCCTATTCCCTATGAATAGTCATTAGATTGGGTTCTCATTCTTTGGTAACTTAAGTCAGTATCAGAATAAAATAGGTTAGTTTATCATATCTTGAGGGTCAATAAATTTCATGTTATGCTTTAATTATTTTAACTAGTTTAACGAAGTAGAAGCTCTCCTATCTGTTAGTACACATATTCATTGTATGGAGCTGCAATGAATAAAGTACAAAATCCCACCATTATGATTTCATGTTTTATAGGTGTCATATTTTTTGTGTCACTTTACAAAGAAATGATTCTCGAATTGAACCCATGTGTTCCTACTGCTTTAAGAATATGTAACCATAATTTATTGTCTCACACTAATTGTCAATTATCTTATTTCTTCATGATGAGAAAAAAACTCACTATTGCCCTATTTTAAGAAACTGCAAAACTTTGAAACATTTTAAGTTTTGTTTTTAGCTTACCAGGCCTCCCAGTTATAACCATGTGGTTTTCTACATCATGCTTCTCACTCTGGTCAAGCAAGCTCTGATGCCTTTTTGGATTTGTCGCTTTGAAAGACATGTTTCTTGAGGAGGTTCCATTCTGTATTTTTTAAGTGTTAGTTCTATGTAAGACTTATGTTTATAGGTAACGTTAGAATAAATAACTAGTTAGGACATTCAATACTTGTACAAACAAGTTTCTACAATGTTACCTTTGGATGGATCCTCTCATTCTCATGTAAATCGACACTCACGGAGCATAAGATTAATGGTAACTTGTATTAAAAACACAAGATTATTCTAGACGTATTATAGTAATACTTACAATAAAAAAATACAAAAGTTTTATTTTATCATTAACTCATAAAGAACTCTAAGATACTGGGAATATATACCCTCATCTTGGTGAGGATATTCATGTTTATACTAAAAATAGAAAACAGAAAAACATTTCAGCTACATCTTCTCCATAGAGCAACTCTTGTTCTCAAAATATCTCTGATTCCTTTCCAACCAAATTGTCCACCAAATGTAGGCTGGGACAACCTTCCATCTCTCCCTCTTCCCTGACTAATTTCCATCACGATCGAGTGTGTGTTCTCTATAAGTTTCCAAATAATTTTCCATGGTCAGTAGCTCTATTGAGTGTGTGTCCTCTGTGAGTTTCCAGATCATTTTCTATGGGTAGTAGCTTAATTGAGTGTGTTTCCTCTTTGAGATTCAAGATCTTTTTCCATGTCCAGTAGACTTATTAAGTGTGCGTCCTCTATTAGTCTTTGTAAGCTGTTCCATCTAAGAATCTCTCTTGTGTATCTAAGCACACAGAAGTTTGCCTTCACTGTAAATGAGTTCCTTGTAATGTTCCAAGGTATTTAGATTGAGTGTGAGTCCTTTATCAAGTATGTCATATTGTTTGTTTGCAACAATATTTGTAAGAGTAAGGCCATAAAAGTATGCATTGTGCTGACAATGAAATACATTTTCTTTCAAGATTAATGCACATAAGCCCAGATTCTTGCCTTTGAAAAGTTTTCTGCTTGCTTTAAAAATTGTTCGTAAGTCGGTATAAAAGCTATAATTGTTTTCTCCTCCCCCAAATAGATAAGTTCTCAATATGCACCACTTCCTTAAAAGTAAATTTATCAGCAGTACAATAGCCTTTGGCCTCCATAATCTTCCTAGTAGTCCATGATGCTTTTGTGTTAAACCTAATATAACTTGATTCCAATGGAACATTTGTTTTGTCATGTGCATTTTGTTTTTCTTCATATATGAAATATATTATTGCTTGAGGAACTCTAAGTTAACTTTTTAAAAACTATTCTTTGTTTAAATTATGTTTCATTTAATAATATAATCTTGAAGTTTAGTGTGTCTTGAAAGGAAATTTCTAATGAAGAATTCTAAATTGTTCATCTGTTTTGATATAATTCAATATAAGAATGTCTTTACAATCAAATCTTTGTTTGATAGTTTGAATTATTGAAATGACATCTTTGAGTTATAGAACTCTATACTATTAAATAAATTCACCTTTACTAACGCATTTGTAGTTTTTACAGTAACTGTTGCAAAAAAAAATTGAACTTTATGGAAGGTCCCAGTAATAAAAAGTAGATTTATTGTGACAGAGTTAGTAATGAATACTTGGATGGATTAAATGACTTTTTAACTCATTTCTTTGGTTATAAATAAAATAGAGAGAAAATTGCATGTCCTTATATAGAATGTGATCTTCTCCATCAAGTAAATCTGGACACAGCATATGACCATCTTTTAGTTAATGGAATTTTGTCATCTTATGATACTTCGTTTTTTTACGGGGAGTCTATAAAAAATCAAAAAATACTCTAGTTACTAATTTTAGCCAGTAAGGCATAAGGGCGATGATGTGACCGGAATGATAAATGATGCCTTTGGAGGATGTTATTGATAGTGATGTCAATGAAAGGGGCATGGTGGAGCCAAACCTATAAAAAATAGTATTTGTACATCTGCAAATCAAACTCATCTATTATCGACACATCAAGAGATGGATAAGTTTGAAAAATTCATGAAGGAGGAAAATGAAGAACTTTATCCTTGATGTAAGAAGTTCATCAAACTGTCCTTTTTGCTACATATCTATCTTATTAAATGCATGTTCAAATGGTCAAATGAATCTTTTTATTCTTTGCTTGGACTACTAAAGAATGTACTGCCAGAAGGGGAAAATTACCTCCTTCTTTCTATGAGACCAAAAAAATAGTTGAAGGTTTGGGCTTCACGTATGAAAAAATTCATGCATGTCCCAATGATTGCATGCTTTTTAGAAAATAATTTTCCATTAAGGATGTTAGTGAATGCAAAATTTGTGGAGCTTCTAGACGAAAAAATAATGCAAAGAAAATTCCAGCCAAGGTCTTAAGGTATTTTCCTTTAAAACCAACATACAAAGATTAATTATGTCTTCAAAAATATCAAAAAAACATGATGGCATCAAGAAGAGCGCAACTAAGACACTGTTCTACGACATCCTGATGATGCTCAAGATTGGAAAAGTTTTGATAACAAGTATGCTGAATTCGCTTCTGATGGGTTAAATCCTTTTGGCACAATGCGAACTGTTCATAGTACTTGGCCAGTAATTTTAATGCCATATAGTCTTCCACCGTGGATGTGCATGAAAGAACAGTTCTTTATTTTGTCCTTACTTATTCGTGGACCAAAATCACCTGGCAATAATATTGATGTATTCTTGCAACCATTAATAGAAGAGTTAAATGAATTGTTGAGTGTCGGGGCATAAACATTTGATGCTTATACAAAGGAGACATTTCAAATTATAGAAGCTCTTATGTCGACTATAATTGATTTTCCAGCGTATGGTACTCTTTCTGGATAGAGCACTTAAGGTCGATTTGCATTCCCTTCTTCAAATATAAACACCCACTACAAAAGTCTCAACCATGGAAGGGAATATCGTTTCATGGGGCATCGACGTTTCTTGAAGTCTTGCCACAAATATCGAAATGATGAAAAATCAGTTCATAGTACTAAAAAAAAGACCTTCACCTTGTGCCATATCTGGGTGACAAGTGTTGGATAAAATTAATGTCATAATGTTTACTCTAGGACAATCAAGTGAAGAAGTAAGTGGTGTGCGGAAATATACATGGAGAAAGAAGAGCATATTTTTGAATCTTGCTTATTGGGAGCATAACTTGGTGCGCCAAAATTTTGATTGAATGTAGAAAATTTTTTTTATGATAAACTAATTTATACAATATTAGGTCATGCTAAAATGTAAAAAGAAAATATAGAGGCACGATTGGACTTAAAGGAGATGAAAATAAGAAAAGGATTATGGCCTTAGTATCGAGCGAGTGGGAGAGCCTATCTTCCTCGTACTTATTTCACAATGTCTTCAAACGATATTACTACAAAATACAATGTTTCCACATGGCTATTTGTATAATATCTCACATTGTACTCGCAAACGAAAGCTATCTGGGATAAAAACTCATGATTGCCATGTTATAATACAATAACTTTTTCCCCTTGCCCTGCGAAAAAAACAACATATAAAAGAGTTAAAGTTCTTTTAATTGAATTATGCACATTATTTCTTGTTTTGTGTAGCAAAGTACTGAATGTAGAAGAGTTAGAATTATTTGAAGAAAAAATTCCAGAAACATTGTCTGTTATTGAAAAAATCTTTCCCTCAGGATACTTTACTATTATAGTACACTTAGTTACTCACTTTGTAACTGAGGCTAAACTTGCAGGCCCACTGAATTATCGCTGGATATATCCATTTGACAGGTGTGTACAATATCACTACATCATTATTATATATATCTTTATGCATTAAATATTAAAATATTAAGCAAATAACAGTAATTTATTACATAGATACTTGGGTACTTTAAAATCATATGTACATATTCGTGCATGTCCAGAAGGTTCAATAAAAGAAGCATACATAGCAAATGAATGTTTGGCATTTTGTTCATGATATTTGAAGGATGGAGATTCAAGATATTATTATATACAAAAATGTGATGATGATATTGAGAACGAGACTAGTAAAGAAGAATGTCTTTATCCTTCTACGGGAGAGTCATATGGTGTAGTAGATGTATATGAAATTGATGAGAAAACACTGTTGCACGCACATCGGCATGTGATTTTCAACTAGGAGTTAGAGGTTGTAGAGAATTATAAAAAGTAAGTGTTATTGTACTTCATTTGATAACCATATTGATGCATCTGAACTACATGAATAGAGTTGATATTGCTGAAATAAAGCGATCACATAGGAATTGTTGTTTGATACAACATCAACTTGACCATATGCATTTCGATACAGTTAGTGAGTGGTTGAAGGAGAAAGTAAGTATTAGGAATAAGTTATTACCTTAATTGTTGTATTAATCCTTATTCTGAAATTTATAATTTTATTGTTCTAATTGGTTAGGTAAAAGAGTTAGAATCCACTTTTGACATCTTAATGAATTTTATAGTTCTTGCAAGAGGGCCGAGTTACATTGCAAAAAGATTCAAGGCCTATGATGTAAACAATGGATGTCGATTTCGAACAAAACAAAGTGAAGATCACCTAGAGACACAAAATAGTGGCGTTATGATCGTTTTGAAGACTGAAAGTTGTGCAAGTTCAACTGACAATGCTCTGAAGTCTTCAAATATCACATATTATGGTCGATTAAATGAAATGGTTGACTTTAACTACTATGAATAATTTAAGGTTGTCTTATTTAAGTGTTATTGGGTTGATGTAACCAAAGGTAAAGGAGTTATGGAAGATTACTTGGGTTCGACAATTGTAAATTTTCAAGCCTAGCTAATTCTGGCAATCGAGAACGTCATGAGCCCTTTATGTTTGCACAACAAGCTCAAGAATACATATTTGTGCAAGATCTTCAAGATAGTGTATGGTTTGTTCATAGGTTAATTAAACCTCGAGATGTTTTTGATATGGGAGAGGAAAATAGTGTGCAGTTTGAGTCATCAATGCAGAGTGATTCCACTGACTTGGTTATCTAGAAAATTCTCACATTCTTTAGTAAGAAAATAATGATTGGATAAGAGGTGGAGTCGATGAACTAGTAATTGATACGGAAGTTGATACTCAAGATTGTCTAAATGATGGTGAATCTAATCGTGAGGGAGAAAATAATATTGAAAATGAAAGGGATCCAGAATGATAGGCGGATATTATAACATATATTTTTTTTCTAGTTTTATTAAAGATTATTTACATACTTGTTATTTTACATTTATAAATTCGAACATTATAAATTTATTGTTTGCTTTCGATCAAATTATTTTATAGAATATGGTTGTTAGTTAGTTATGAATTTCCCATTTTTGTGTTGGTCGATTAGTGAAGGTTCTTAGTGACTTTTATGGTTTTGCTTTTACCAATACATTGTGGACTTGTCACTTGGATTGTGAAGTGAGATGTGTTCTTGTGAATTTGAAGTTTGTCCATCTCCAGGGCATTAGTATGTCATTTTACAACTTAACACGAGAATGATCTTTCTCTTGTATTGCATGTATCCTCTTATTCTGCTACTCGTGCACTTTAACACATTCATATAGATACTTCATTTTAGATAAAGAAGTATGCAAACTAGAGGTTACACCAGATAAATTCAGCCACAAATTGGTGAAGATCTAAGAGAATAGGCTGATCAGTTGATGGACGAACGGAACATTGACTGAGCCCAACCGTATATTGAACAATTGATGAATTATCAAAATCACTTAGACGCTCCAGATCTCGATGATTAATCTAATGAGTTTAATAATACTGTTGTTGCCACTGGGGAATCATGTAATATTTTTTAAGTTGCCTACTTCTTATTTATTTTACATGATGGGAACAAATCTACTGTGGTTTATCAACTAGGATGCATTATTTTAGAGAGTGTAGTAGTGAGAGGATTTCCTCGATCTCCCAGTATTTGAGCACTTGGTGCCTCAGTCGGAATCAGGCACCTGGTGCACCCATTAAATCAATAATCAGTCTGGTTAAAACCACCAAACCCACTTCCAAAGTGAACTTTTATTAAACCAAAAAGCACCATAAAAATATCAAAATAATAGGTGCATTACATCAGATAAGTTATTCTAATCTTTTGATTGTTTCATTCGTTCTAAATCTAAGGCATGTAATATTCTCACGTGAAGTATCATTTACTGTAGCGTCTCTCGGTGTAATAATAGTATAGTCTTGTTCACTTTTATAGGATATTTTTTTATATATTTGCATCCGAGTGAAGGCTATAAGAGAGTGCTTGTTATTTTCTGATCTTTGTCTAGTGTCAATAGCCATTTACTCTGATAATTGATTTTTCCCGAAAAAAAATCCTAAAACCAGATCATTGCAAATACGTTTGACTCTCTCTAGAAACACCTATGAGTTTAGCTTCTGTATTTGCATTTCCATGAGCAGTAGTCCCCAATAACATATATATTTGTAGTTCTATGAGCAGCATTCCCCAATAGCTTCTGTATTGAAATGAAATGACGTACCACCTAATTCTTTCCAAATCAACATAGCCACTTCAAAAGTATCCTTCCTCCAATAATCGAGAATGTCATGTTCGGGTTTGACTATATCCCTCCAATACCCTTCCTCATTTTGTCCAAACAACTAAAGCTACTTCAAAAGTGAACTTTTATTAAATTAAACAACAACTTAAGAATATCAAACCAATAGGTTCCTTGCATCATATAGTCATTCTAATCCTACATGAAAAATATGTACTATATCCATATAGATAAATATAACTAAGATTCACATATGCAATGTCGTTAGTAAAGATGCATCTAATATTTTACATGAGGTAGATACCAGGTACAATATTTTATTTTTGTTTACAATTGTTATATCTTGGTCCTTTTATTAAATATATTGTACAGAATCTACCGTTTTCTTAAACATATATGTTTTTCTCATTTGATGTCCTTCAACTCTTTGTACTTCTAGGTAATTTGGAGGCAAGAAGGATACGTGGACCTACTTTACTTAAAGATATTTTGAATCATCCTCCAGGGAAAACAATTGATGTGCCATTTAATAGTCGAAACCAATCAATTGTAAAAGAGGGTCGAAAGCTTGCTAGCTTTTTAGGAATTATTAACAAGAACTCCATATATAACACCTCTACACGTAGATGATTTGAGAAATTTTGACAATGAGGAAAACAAGAAATTGTTGGATTTTGTGAGGGTATGGTGTAGTTGTTATTATTAAGTAAGTTGTCGCTGTTATACATAATTTTATTTTCTAAATGTTTTCTTTAATTTTTCAGAAGAAGTTCACTATCCTAAAATGCGTAGAAGACTTTGTCTTAAAGTCGCTTGGAATCAAATGGAAAGATTACAAATGCCAGTTAAAAGTTGATCATATTCCAAAGTATAAAACAAAACACGATTTGCTGAAAATAGATCAAGTCATATATCAAGATATCAATGGAGTGGTCTTGTTTCTTATTGGCTTCCATACAAAGCGAAGGTATCAACAAATCATGAATACATACTCCTAGTTACTAATATTGATACTGATTAATGTTTTGTTATGCTAAATTTTTATCTATAAATCATATGATTTTGCTTCATTTTTTCAGTGACAGAGACGTACCCAAGAAAATAGAAACAATAGGTCCAAGAAAAACATGCCTCACAGGGGAGGATCCAAAAGTATTGCTACATTGATGGATGAGAAGGTAAACATGTTGAACCTACAAAATATGATATTTACCACTATTTTCCATATGCATATGACATCAATTTAATTGTATTTTGCTGAAAATGGTGTAGAGTCTACACAATCTGATGTTTTCTTATTAACTCATAGAAAACGCGTAGACGGTATACCATTGGATGATGATTCTGCCAAAGTAATTGTAAGATTTCTTTTTTCTTACATTTTCTATATAGGAAATAGTTAGAAAATGAAACTTAAAGGAAAATAAATGAATTCAAAATTATATTTAATGACTAATCTTTGGCCACAGGACATGCTAAACGAATAGATGAGCAATAGTGAGGGACCTACTGACCAACCTCCTCACGGTGTTGCTTGGGAAGGTGATGAGTATATGTTTGTTGTTTAGGGCTTGGTCCCACTTCTTCTGTTCTATGGTGTAGCAGATCTTCCTTTGGAAATATTGATCAAGAGGATTCATCTAATCAAGTTGTAAAACGTCTAGAACATGAGATTACTTAATGAAAGGCAAAACAAAATGAAAAGATGAATATGATCAAGCAAAATCAGGATAATGTGCAATAAGAATTACTTAAAATGAGATAATTGATGCGCAAATATGCTCTGAATGAATGCATGCCTCAAAATATTAATGGAACCTCAAGTTGACAGGTAACTCGATAAGATTAGTTTTAGACATTTTTATAAAATTTAATCATAATAAGATTTATTTTAACTAATGTGTTAATATTTATCAAGTCCCCGATGTCAATTGTGGCCATGGATAAATACCACAAAAAACAGGCAATAGTCCCCTTTATCCTCACCATATGCATCCATTGAAAAATATTTATATGTATTAGTATTATAATAAGAAAGTAGTTCACGATAAAAAAAATGGGCAGAAATTTATTATTTGAGAGGGATTAGCTATCTTTGTCAACTGTTATCCTTGAATTGAGTTACATTGTACTGATTTAGTACACAATTGTATGTTTGTGTAGTGTTGTTCCTGAGTATTACGTTTTAAATAGCTTATAAGGTTTTGTTTTATAGATGAGTATTAGTTATGTGATTGCTTGAACAATCCGTTCTCACCTCATCCCTACAATCTTTGTACTCGATTATCGGCTATGCTTTAATGCCAGTAAGATTTGTTTTAAACCTTCCAAATGTGGTATATAGTTTCTGAAAACATTGTACAGAAGAAAGCTCGGCTATATTCATAACATCCTGAGTTTCTACCCTCAATATTTTGGACTAGATGTAGGCTGGGATGATACCTCGACCATTTTTTCTGCCTTATAATGTCTCCTGCAACATGCTAACATTTTAGCCGTCTTCATGGGTATTTTCCATATCAGAGTTTTTGCCGTTGAAAGTTTTATTACTAACTGTAGTCTATCATCTTGCTTAGGGGTTTCATTGATTGAGAAAATTTGAGATTTCCCGTATACACATAAAGACTAACAATTAAGAACTTGTTCAAATATAGAAGGATTCAGCCTCATGTGTCTAACTTTAGCATCATAGAAAATCTGCAGATTCATGTATGTCCAAAATAACATGTTGGGTTCATATTGGCATAGAAAATATTTGAATTACAGACATTACATACCCGCTCATGAAGCTAATGGGATTGTTTTCAGCCCTCTTAACATTGACATCACTAATTCTAGTCTCCTGTATGAATTGTTACATGTCATCTGCAAAACACAAATTATATAACTTGAAGTTCTTATCTTGATTCAGTGAACTTGGGCTTGAAAGACATGAAATAGTTTAGTAATCTTGATTCAATATTTCATGCTTTTATAAAGATATGAAAAAACATAGTATTAGAATCTCGACAACAGATCCAAGTGTCTTTTTAAGAATTTTTTGTATTATATGATATCATTCATATCTCGTGATCTTTTTATCGATTAGATTTTACCTTTTGATACATTTAGTTATTAGTTCAGTTCATACAATGTGATGTTCGAAAATTTTGCCTACGAAATACTTTAATATGGTGAACCATTGTTAAAATTATCTAGAGACATTATTTTATTTGATTGGTCTATATATGTATAATACTAATTTACGTTTTGATACTATAGTTTGGATTAATAGTTCATTTTTGTTTAGATTTGATGAGATATATTATGTCTTATGAATTATAAAAATGTTTTAAGTATTTGAAAAACCTCGTTGGCTTTAAAACGCTCTTTTTTATTACAATATTGTTGAATTTACTAGTCATTAACTTCAAATTAGAATGGTGAATTTGTTAAAAAGTAGACGCTATGTGGGGGTGGGGGGGGCGGGGAATTAAGATGTTTTCAAAAGGATATTATAGCCTTTATTATTCACATAAAACTTTTGTCGTTAAAGAACTGAACTTTTGGAGGCATTATTAATGAATTTACCAGCTATAAAGATAGCCGCTTCATGAACATGATTAGTCATTTCAGATTTGTTTCATCAACTATATGGCCGCTATAATTAATGATTTTTAGCGGAAATATTGTTGGACATACCATCTATAAAAATTGACACTGCACAAGCATAACTAACTTCTTGGGATTTGTTTCAACAACCATCTAAATTTTTGCAGCCAATAGCCTCTAGAACAAATGTGTTTAACGGCAATTTAGTTGGTTTTAACGACTATAAAAATGAACACTACATGAGCATAACCAACCATATTAGATTGGATTTAGTAGACTTTTAAATTGCCGCAAACAGTTGCCGCTAAATCGTATAAGTTTTAGCAACAAAAGATCTTGTGTTTACTAGCGCTTGTCCTAATGGTCGCAATAGCCTTTTCCAACCCCTGATACAACGGCAAAAGTGTATTGGCTGGTAATGGCAATAGCGGCCATATTGATGGCCGCTAAATCTCCTTTTTGTTGTAGTAACTAGATAGGCTACAATTCATGTCTTGACTATACTAGATGGTTCAGATGGTTGTTTGATCTATTGTGATACATCTAGATTTGCCCTAGGTTGTGCGTTGATGTAGCGAGGTAAAATCATAGATTATGCTTTTAGATAGCTTAAGGTGCATGAGAAGAACTATCCAACTCATGACATAGATCATGCAGAAGTGGTGTTTCCATTCAAGATCTGGAGACACTACTTGTGTGGTATTCATGTAAATGTATTCACAGACCATAAAATCCTTCAATATGTGTTCACCCACAAAGATTTGAAACTTCTCCAGAGGATATTGCTTGAGTTCCTAATGGATTATGATATGAGTGCTCATTACCGTCCTAGTAAGGCGAATGTAGTAACAAATGGTCTTATCAAATTATCTATGGGTAGTGTAGACCATAATGAAGAGGAAAGGAAGGAACTAGTAAAGGATGTTCCCAGGGTTTATCGCCTGTAAGTTCACCTTATGAGCATATTAGACGTAGGTGTAAAAGCCCAGAATGGGGAAGAATCTTCTTTTGTATTGGAGGGTGAATCAAGACAGTGATCCAATCTTGTTGAACTTAAGGGTGCAATTCACAATAAGAGAGTGGAGGTTTTCTCCCAAGGGGGAGATGGTGTACTTCCATACCAAGGTAGATTGTGTGTTCCTGATGTTGGTGAGTTGAGACAACATATTCTTGCAGAAGACCATAACTCGAGATATTTGATTCATCATGGTGCTCCTAAGATATACCGTGATATGTTGGAAGTCTATTGGTAGAATGGCAATGATGATGGACATAGAAGATTTTTTGAGTAAGTTCCGCAATTGCCAGCAATTCAAGGTAGAACGTCAGAAACAAGGGTGGTATGACTCAAGAGATCGAAATTCCTACTTTTAAATGGGAAGTAATCAATATGGATACTATCACAGGGCTACCTCGTACTCGCAGACAGCACGACTCTATTTGGGTGATAATTTTAAGGATGATTATGTCTTCTTACTTTTTTGTGGTCAAAAATAAAGATTTAGAGGAGGACTATGTCAAGTATTACATTAATGAAATTGTGAGGTTGCATTGGGTTCCTTTGTCTATCATCTAAGATAGAGGTCCTAAGTTTACCTCTTATTTTTGGAAGTCATTTTAGAGGGTCTTGGTACTCAGGTTAACCTAAGCACAATATTTCATCCGCAGATGGATGGACAGGCAGAGCGTACCATTCATTCCCTAGAGGATACGTTGAGAGCTTGTGTGATAGATTTCAACGGTAGTTATGATGATCACCTTCCTCTTATTGAGTTCGCCTACAACAAAAGCTACCCTTCAAGCATTCACATGGACCCTTATGAGGAATTGTGTGGGTGTAGATGTAGATCTCATGTTGATTGGTTTAAAGTAGGTGAAGGATATTTTATAGGACCAAATTCTGTCCATTATGCAATGGAGAAAGTGCTCCTTATATGAAATCATTAGATATGTAATTAAGAAAGGCCAAAGTTGTCAGAAATCTTATGTAGGTGTAACTGGAAGGGAATTAGATGTACAAGTTGACGATTAGGTTTTCTTGAAAGTTTTACCAATGAAGGGGGAGATGAGATTTGGTAAAAAACAGAAGCTCAATCTTTGATATGTAGGCCACTAAAAGATATTGAAAAGGGATGGCAATGTGGCATATGAGATAGAGTTACAGGCAGAACTAGCAGCACTAAGTGCAGAAGTGCATCCAGTCTTCCACATCTCGCTCTTAAAGAAGTGTATGGGTTATCTAGATTTTATAGTGCCATTAAAGAGTGTGGCTGTGAAAGATAGTCTTTCTAAGGAGGATTTACCTGTTGAGATTCTTGACCATCAGGTTAGAAGGTTGAGAAACAAAGAAGTTGTTTCAGTCAAGGTTTTGTGGAGGAGTCAGTCCATAGAGGGAGATACTTGGAAGCAAAAGCAGCTATCAAGTCGAAGTATCTTTACCTATTTCCTTCTAATTCCACCCCATCTTGAGGTAATAGTTCCTCTTCAGTTTTTAAGTCATTCATGCATAAAATTCACTCTTAAAATCCTGTTCACTAGGTTTTTACATGCATTTTCAATGTATTCGCATGTTCTTTGAACTTAGTTTAGCTAGAAATTCAGTTCTCACTGCATAGTAGTAAGGATTGCAGCTCCTTCCCTCCATACTCAACTATGTTAGTCTTCATTAAACGACAAATGCTCCCAAATGAAAGATAATGTAACACCCCATATCAAAAATAGACCAAAAATGCAAATTTTTAGAAGTTGCAGGTACCACTGGAGGAGCTAATTACGGGCCATCTGTCGACTCCATCGATGAGCCAGTTGTAACACCCCTAAAAACAAACTAGGTGAAACTAGAGCCTAACAAGTGTGTCATCAGGATATGAATTCCTAAAATGGTTAATTATTGTGTTTTAAGGAAGTGAGTAATGTTCGGAAGGGTTTGGAGGTCAAACGTCGTCCAAGAACGTTCAAGATGTTCAATAGTTTTGCTTTGAGACGTGCTTGTTTGTTTTACTGTGCCTTTGCATGTTTATATGTTCATTTGAGTTCAAATTGATATGAGAGATTCCTATCACCTAGAAGAACGTATTTAGGTTAGAAAATTCAAGGCACGACTACCCAAGGACAGCCCTAGGGGTCCTTCAGGAGGACCAAATCTTTGGTAATAACATGCAAAATGCAGTCCCAACTAACGAAGGCAATTAATGCCCCGTTCATAGGACTACGCCCCAGCAATGGGGGACATTGATCCATACTTAGGTGTGGGAGCGTAATATTCCCAATTTCAATCTCTTACCAAATCCACAAACATGCAGAAGTGTCCATCGCTCCACCAACGGTCCGTGGATGCGATCCATTGATGGAAGCGTGCAGTTATGTGTTTGCACACTGTCGACTTAAGGTGGAATAGGAAATTCACCCCATGTTCTAAAAATAAAATGGGCAGTTACTTAATGTATTTTTGGGTATTGTAAGTGACTTTATAAGTCTATTACCACAAGTTGATTTGATTCTTAAAATCTAAACCCCCAAGACCCCAAATAGAATTATCTAGACTCCATTGGAGCTTGAAGCAAGGTTGGAGCTAGGATCTTGAATCATCCATCAAATCTTCATCAATTTTTTGGCTTATCATCAATAAATATATGGTGTTTCATACTTGAACTCTCTTTCTTCAAGGATCCAGACTTGAAAGACTTTTTAAGACTTCTCAAAAGACGAGATCTTCTAATTTTATATCTAGCCATGGGTTCTTGCATAAAATCAATTCAAACAATGATTTATGATACAATTGATGTTAATTGAATGATTTTAGATAAAATTTCTTATGAACTCATGCAAATCATGAAATCCTTATTTTTTCTATATTATGAGTGGTTTGATCATGTCTCTATTGTATTGAATTCTTGTGTAGATTACTTTGGAATAATGAATTATGTAAGAATAATTTTAGAATTGTATTTATGATGCATTAATTTGATGATTTCCATATTGTATCATGTTTGATAATAATATACTTCGAGTATTGGTTTGGATTGGTGTATATGGCTATTGGTAAGAGCCTTTGTGGATTGAATTGGTTGAAATTGCTATAGATTGGAGGTGTTGTGTATGGAATGGTAGTATGTTGACCTAATCCCTTCTATATTTTTTAGTATAGGTCTTTAATTGTGTTGATTTGTATGGTTCACTTATGTTTGCGGTGCTTATATACTATAATTGTGAAGAATATGGCCTTGCCGACATTACTTTATAAATTGTGATGTTATCATGCTATAACTTGTATATGTGATCATTGTGAAGGCTTATATGGTTTATGTGTATATGTGAAGTCAAATCATGTGTTCTTCTATGTTATTATCATGATCATGATAGGCTTTAGTGATGTCTTATATTTGTACACTTGATGTTAAAGTGTGATTACTACTAGTTGACTTTATGAGTCTTATGAGTACTATGTTGATGTTTCTATTGATATTGATAGGGTGACTTGTATTATACTTAGTTATGCCTATGTGCTACATGAATGTGATTGTACATGTGGTAAGATGATTATATTTGTGTGTCTTGTTTTGGTAGACCTATGTCCCTCTACTTTATACATGAAGAATATAAATATGACTCTTGAGATAGTAGGCTAAAGCACCCTTGTCATGTATGTATGCTTATGTATTCTTGAAATTTGACCTTGAACATGGTTAAGAGGGTCTTTAATGTGGAACCTTTAAACTAGAAAAAAGGTTATGATATCATTGAAGTTTAAAGTTGTAACGGTATCCTTCTTGTGTGGATGATAGACATAGGGGTAGGTTTACTGGAACGACATGAAACTATTCTTAAGAAAATCATTGAGCTATACTAGTAAACATTTTTTAGAAAGGCTAGTGGACCCATACTTGTTAAGCTTTATTATAATTTGGTTATGACTACTATATGGTACCTCTTCATATACCCTTGTGATTTAATTACTCTATGAGAACAAAGGATAGCACTGAGTGATTATGCCTGGGGAGTGACTCTACTTATGTTGAGACTAGAGTACAAAGAATCCCTTGATATTCCTTAACCATATGACTACATGAGATGTGTTGTACTTCTACCCCTTGGAAAATAGAACACCCTCCATCGGAGTAGGATAGACTCTGGATTCCATGCCTAGCTAATATGGTCTATGCTAGTTAATTTCTATTCTCATCAAGTGGGATACATTCTAGCATTGGATAAGTTATACAAAGTTTAGGTAGTGGAATGGGACACTATCTACAAATTGTACGAGTAGGCTTTGAAGTTGCTCGTATGTAGGTTCCCCAAGTCTTCTCAAAGAAAATTATGTGATAGTCCTTAATTATCAAATATCTTTTAAATGACTTAATGAACATAGTTTACTTAAGTTAAATACGTCTGAATTAAAAGGTACGTATCTAGAGTAGCTTTATGGATTTCTTAGGTAGGCTTGAAAAGGCTTTATCAGAAGTTTCTTCATGTCCTACTAAGGTGAGCCTTAGAGTAATTCTTGGTAGGGTTTTAATTGATTAAATGGGAATACTGTTGTCTCAGGTAGTCTTGAGGATCACTTAGGTGTGAGGGATAAAGTTGTATGGGCGGCTACTTCATATCTTACTAAACTGGGTGTTACGATAACCCTTTGTAGGAGGGTCTCATGCTTATATGGTTTTAAGGTGATGCTTATGTTATATAGTGAAATATGACTTATATGTGTATATATTGACTCGAAGTCGTTTCTTATACTTATGTTATGAGGTTTTCTCCAAAAGGAGCATGTTTCATACAAATGTCCTTTTAGCATGGTTTTAATTGCATGTCACCTTACTTAGTGAATTCTAATGCACTAATTCCATATATATTGTCTTATATCCAAAGGTATAGGTGGAAATTTAGAGGAGTCATTCTAACTGAAGCTTTGATATTAGCATTCATTCAAGCAGGTTTTTGTATGTCCTCAATTGATTCGAGGACATAACTATTTTTAGGTTTTTTCTTAAAGACATCATATTAGAATTTATTATTTCTATTATGTTGATATATGGATCGTGACCCAACATATTCGTATATCTAAGAAGACGAGTATGAGACCTAGCCTTTTCCTATGATTTTCTATAAAAGAGATTTTGAAGTATTATTCAATTGTTGCGAAAAGTATTATTTCCGCACTACTTTTCATGTATACATATGCTATAAATGATGTCAAATGACTTGTATATGACCTCTGAGTGGCCGAATACTCCATGCCACAATTTAAGGATACCATATATTCTAGAGTATACTCTCAGGTTGTGACAAGCTTGGTAGCAGAGCATAGGTTATGATGTAGTCTTTAGGAATCCAAATTTCATTAAAGACAAAGTCTAGTAAATTCTTGTTCATTTGTGTGAGTCGCGCCACATATATTAGCGAGATGTTATAGGACGATAGAGTTTCACATTATTCGTCACTCTTGTGTCGTGGCATATAGTTGAGGTTATTAGTGCCTATTCCTAATATCTTCTCTTGTGCTTATGTGATATGATATATAGAAGGATGGCCACAAGAAGGTTGGAAGAGGAAGGGGTGAATGATGAAGTTTCTCTCTGAGTTAAACAAGTTCCATAAGGAGTTCAAGTTCCCAAAGGTGATCAAGTCCCTATTGTGGGTGAATGTAATGAGGTTCAGGTTGTTTCCCCGGACATTGATAATTGGGAGATTAAAGAGGCTTTACTTTCTTTATCCTGGAAATCCTGATCCATGAAAACTCATGTGAATACCGGTATTGAGCCTAGGGTGAATGTTGTGGAGAGTATTATTACATCTAGATTGAGGGACTTTTTGAGGATCAATCCTCTTATCTTCCTTGGCTTTAAGGTTGGAGAAGATCCCCAAGAGTTTGTTGATCGTGTCTATAATGTGTTAATTTATATGGGGGAGACTTCTAGGAAGAAGGAGGAGATGGCTTCGTACCAATTTAGGGAAGTTGCTCAAGTATGGTACACCCAATGTGAAGACGCTAGGTCGGTTGAGTCGGGCCCTATAGAGTAGGAGGAGTTTAAGAAGGCTTTCTTAGGAATGTATTTTCCCCGAGAAAGGATAGAGGTGTTGAGGAGTTCATTAACCTTAGGCAAAGTAACATGAGCGTTGAAGAGTATTCCTTGAAGTTTACTCTCTTGTCTAAGTATGATCCTTTTTTGGTTTCTAACCCTAGGGATGAGATGAGTAGGTTAGTGATCTTCGTTGTTGACCTTTTGAAAGAAGAATGTTGTACAACCATAATCCATGGTGACCTGAACTTGTCTTGACTTATGGTGTATGCACAATCCATTGAGGAGTCCAAACTTATTAGGCTTTCAAGGAACATGAAAAGGGGTATATCCAATGAGCAAAACCAACCTAGTTTTATGAAAACGGATCCAAACCAAGATGGATGTAGTGCTCCTAAGGCCAAGATTGAGGATGGTAGTAGTTCTCAAGGTGTTAAGTCTGCTTTTGCAAGGTGTGGGAAGAAGCACTTTGGGAAATGTCTAGCTGGTACCGGTGGTTGTTTTCATTGTGGAAAGGATGGTCATAATGTGTGGGATTGTCCAACTATTGAGGCTAGAGTCAGATTAGCCAAGCAAGTTCCTCATAAAGCTTTGGATGATGGTGTGCCAAGGGGAATAACTTTTATGTCCTCCAAGTAAGAAAAAATTGGTTGATCATGCCGGGAAGTTCTAGTTTTCTCTCTTGCTTGTAATAGGTTCCTTCTATGTGGGGGAGTATGGTGAGTAGTAGGGTTGTAGATTGTTGTCTCTTCTTTTGTATTCAATTCAGGCTTGAGAGTTAGAATATTATAGTAGCTTGTTGCCTCTAGTTTAGGAGTTTAAATGAAAATCAATTGCATTATTCTTCTCACATTTTGCATTTTCTTGAGGTTATGTTCATGTTGTAAAATGAGTTTATATGATTTTGTTTCTCATATTGTCATGAATCCATCATGAATTACTTAATTGTTGCATTAATATGTTAGATAACATACTTCACTGTAAAGAATTTGAAATTTTTGTTAAATTGTATTTTAATGAGAAATGGTTATATTGTGTTTAGAAATGATGTAATGAGCATGATAATGTGCGGAGAAGGAAGTTCCTCTTAAATGGTATGAAAGATGTGAGTATTATTGCATGATGAGTTGAAGATGTAATTCAATGTTGTGGTTGTGTTTTTAGTCTCTTGCTTATGTGGAGTTGATGTTTCTCCTATCTACTTCTATTTTATATGGTGTGGTATTGTTATGTTCTGCTGTTCTTGAGTTTGTATCTCCTGATGGTGTTGATAGTGTTTTAGTGTCATTCGAGGACGAATGTGATTCAAGTGGGGGAGAATGTAACACCTCTAATAACGAAATCGGTGAAGCTAGAGTCTAACATGTGTGTCATGAGGTCATGAAGTCCTAAAATAGTTAATTATAGTGTTTTGAGGCAGTGTGTAATATTTGGAATGGTTTGAATGTCAAACTCCAAGAAGGTCCAAGACGTTCGAAAGTTTTGCTTTGAGATGTGCTTGTGTGTTTTACTGTGCCTTTCCATGTTTTACGTGTTAGTTTGAGTTCAATTATATTTGAGACGTTCCTAACACCTAGACGTAGGTGTTTATGTTGTAAACATCTGGTTACGACTCCCCAAGGACTATCATAGGTGTCCTTGATGAGGACCCAACCTTTGGGTCATACTTTCAAAAAAGCATTCTTAACTAGTGAAGGCAATCGACTCCCCGTTCTTATGAGTACGCCCTGTAGATGTAGTCCATTTCTCCTCACTTAGTTTTTGGAGCCTAATCAACCAAATATCCCTCTCTGAAAAAAGCAACAGAGAAGCAGGACGAGTAGTCGTTCCACCAACGGTCCGTTGATTCCCTCCATAGATGGAAGCCTGCAGTTCTGTCTATGCACGTTGTCCACTTAATGGGGAATAGTAAATTCAACCTCCATTCAAAAAATAAAATGTGCGGTTACTTAGAGTTTTTTTTTTTTGTATTTTAATCGACTTTATAAGTCAAGAACCCCAAGTTGAGTTCATTCTTAAAATCAAAACCCCCAAGACCCCAAATAAAATTCTCAAGAACTCCAGCGGTGCTTCAAGCAAGGTTGGAGCTAGGAGCCTAATTTTGCCATCTTATCTTCATCAATTTTGTTGCTAATCATCAATCAAGGTATTTTGTTTTATAGTTTAACTCTATTTCTTCAAGGAGCCAAACTTCAAAGACTTTTCTAAGACTTCTTCAAAGATGAAATCTTCTATTCTTAATATCTAGCAGTGGGTCCTTGCATGAAATGATTTTAACAAATTATTTATGATTAAAATTCCTATGAACCCATGCAAAATAACGAAATCCTAATTTTTGCTATATGGGTGATTTGATCATGTCTCTATTGTATTGAATTCTTGTGTAGATTACTTTGGGCTATATATTTATGTAAGAATCGTATTAGAATTGCATAGAGGCTTCATTGATTTGATGATTTCCATATTGTATCATGTTGGATCATTCTATAGTTTAAGTATTGGATTGGATTAGTGTGTATGGTTATTATTAAGAGACTTTGTTGATTGAATTTATTAGAATGGCTATGCATTGGAGGTGTTGTTGATGGAATGGTGGTGTGCTTACCTAACCTCTTTTATATTGTGTACTATAGGTCTTCAATTATGTTGATTGGTGTGGTCCACCTATGGTGGCGGTGCTTATGTGCTATAATTGTGAAGAATGTGACTTTGTTGACATTACTTTATGAATTGTGATGTTATCATGCTATAGCTTGTATACGTGATCATTGTGAAGGATTATAATGTTTAAGTTTATATGTGAAGTCAAAGCATGTGTTCTTCTAAGTGCTTATGAGTTATGATGATAGGCTATATGATGTCTTATATATGTATACTTGATTTTGAAGAGTGGTTACTCATAGTTGTTTATATGAGTCCTATGATGTACTATGTTGATGTTTCTATAGAAAAAGATAGGGTGACTCGTAGTATACTTAGATGTCCCTATGTGCTACTTTTGAATGTGATTATACATGTGGTACGATGATGATATATGTGTATCTTGTTTTAGTAGACCTAAATCCCTCTACTTGATACATGATGAATGTTAATATGACCCTTGACTTAGTAGGATAAATCACCTTTGTCATGTATGTGTATGTATGATTTAAATATGACCTTGAACATGGTTAAGAGGGTCATTAATGTGGAACCTTCAAACTAGAAAGAAGGTTGTCATATCCTTGAAGTTTAAAGTCATATTGGTATTATTCTTGTGCGAATGATGGACTTAGGGGTAGGTTGGCTTAAACTGCATGAAATCATCCTAATAAAGTCATTGAGCTATCCTAATATCCATTGTGAGGCAGCCCTAGTGGACCCATCATTGGTAAGGTGTATTATGATTTTGTTATGACTACTATGTGATACAGCCTTCATATGCCTTGGTGATGCAACTACTCTATGAAACTAAGTCTATCACCGAGTGAGTTACTCTTTTTAATTTGAGACTATAGTACAAAGAAACCCTTTATATTCCTTAACCATGGGCTTACATGGGATGTGTCCTAGTTCTACGCTTGGCAAGTAAAACACCCTCAACGGGAGTAGGGTAGACTCTTGATTCCATGCCTTGCTAGTTTAATCTATGTTGGTTAATGCATATTCTCATCATATGGGATACATTCTACTATTGGATAAGTTCTACGAAGTTTAGGTAGTGGGACGACACGCTTTCTTGACATTGCAGGAGTAGGATTTGAAGATGCTATAATGTAGTTTCCCTAGGTCTTCTCCAATACCATTATTTTAAAATCTTTAATTGTTCAGTATCTCTTAAATTTCTTAATGAACAAAATTTACTTAAGTTAAATACATTTGAATAAAAAGGTACTTATCTAAAGTAACTTTAAGGATTTCTTAGGTAGGCTTGAAGAGGGTGTATGGGCGGTCTCTTCATGTCTTACTTAGGTGAGTCTTAGAATAATATTAGGTTGGGAGTTTAATTGATGAAATGGGAATAATCTTTCCTTAGGTAATCTTGAGGATCACATAGGTATGTGTGAAGGGGTTTTATGGGCAGCCTCTTCATATCTTACTGAAGTGGTTCTTCGCATAACTTTTGGTAGGAGGGTCTCACGATTATATTATTTTAAGGTTATGTTTATGTTATATAGTGAAATGTGAGTTACAACTGGTTTCTTATGCTTAAGTTATGATGTTTTCTCCAAAAAGAGCATGTTTCATACAAATGTCCTTTTAGCATTGTCTTAATTGCATATAACCTTACTTAGTGCATTCTAATGCCTTAATTCTATATATTTATCATATCTCTAAAGGTGTAGGTTGAAGGTGACGGAGTCATTTGAAGTGAAGCTTGGATATTAGCATTCATTCAAGCAAGTTGTGGTATGTCCTTAATTGATTCGAGGACATACACTATGTTTAGCTTTTCTTGCTAAATACATTGTACTAGACATTGTTATTTATATTATGTTGATGCACTGGCTGTGACAAAGATTTTCATATGTCTATGATGGCAGCTGTTAGACCTAGCCTTTTCCGATGATTTTCTATAAAAGAGATTTTGAAGTATTATTTTATTGTTGTGAAAAGTTTTAATTCCATACTACTTTTCATATATACATATGCGATGAATGATGACAAATGTCTTGTATAAGACCTCCGAGAGGTCGAATACGCTGCGCTAGAATTTTGGAATACCATATATTCTTGGGTATACTTTAGAGGTCACGACACCAGCCAACTTCCACTTCTAAGTCAAATACGACGATAGACAAGTACGGAGTCCACTCCATCGATTTGCCTACTGACTTCCAGTTCTCAGTCGCAAACTATGTTTCACGAATACAGACCATCAGTTGACTCTGTCATATTATCAAGCTGATTTCAGTTCTTAGTGACAAAAGACATTGACCTATATTGTCCGTCAGTTGCCTTACGGTCCTTTAGTCGACTCCGTCAGTGATTCTTATAGCTTTTCAGTTAGGGGTCTTTTGGTATTTTCTTTGTCCATTTTGTCCCTAAGCTACGTCGTTTAGACCCTAAATCATGAGGTTTTAGTAACTTTAAGACTAGAAACATAACAATAAGTTAGTTAAGTCAAAATCATTAATAAGAACATAGAAAATTAGACGTAAGAGAGGACAAAAAGGTCAAGAACACTAGTTCAAGAATGTAGCATGGTTAACTCAATTCCAGCCCCAAAATCTAATGATTTCTCTGTGAAATTCATTACCAGGTATGTGGGATTTCACAAGTGCGTTCCTTTAACCAATTGATTCCCTACTTTTCAGTAAGTATCTTGATTTCCATATTAAGCTAGACTTAGGGTTTCTTCAATGTTAGAATTATTTGCTTCCTAGCAATTAGAATGATTCAAATAAGATTATTATGGTAATATTAAGTTTATTGTCTTAATTTCAAAACCCTAGCTATATATTTTTTTATTTCTTCAATTACACATGCTATGTCAGATATTTCATTTATGAAGATATTTCAGTTATTCAGTTATACATGCCTTAGTTAATAATGCATCATTTTCAGATTAATTGTTGCACTCTTTGTTCCCATTTTTAGTTTGAGCTATCCAGTATTTACACGAACTCAGTCAAAATAAGTTAACCACCTAATTCACTGGGCGTAGCATAATACCGAGTTGGACTAGGGTTCAGCGTAACCCAATAGTCCCATAACTATTAGTCAAGTAGGTTGTAAGTCCCTCTATGAGAATTTTTTTATTAATAACGCCAACATACCTTTGTACCTCTCGTAGGGTACATTGGGTCCTCTCGATGGGGCGTATACATTAGACTCCAAATTTAGATCATGTGGTTTCATTATCGGTTGTTAGTAGTTCCCACATTTCTCTTAGACTTCATTCCATTGACCATATTCACAGTTCAGTTAGTATTCAATCTTAACCTGTTATAAATTTGGTCATTGCATCAGGATAACTTAGCTTTCATTACATCATGTTCAGAATTTATACTTGCTTTTGTACATGTTTAGTTATATATTTTTTCTGTTTTACTCTATCATACATGATTAGTACCTTTGAAGTATTAATGCATATGTGCGATACATCTTCTCCTGATGTGGGTTCAAATTCTCAGCATCCAGATTACGCTTCGATCAATTCCTGATCTCCAATCAATAGAATCAGTTGTGATTCGTCATTCTCGACAATATTCATGAGTTTCTTTCTATTATTTTAGTTCTTTTGTTTCAGTTTTTCTAGATTTAGCGAGGGCCTTTCCCAGCATTCCTAGTATGTTAGAGGCTTATTTTAGACATAGTTAGTTTCAGCTTAGTATTGAGTTAATACCTCCTCTATATTAAACTCATTAGTTTTCATATATCTCAGTTATAATATTTGGTTATTCCCCTACTTCTAATTTTAATTGTAATTTAGCTTTCACATGAGTTTATTATCTTTAGTGTGCTCATGATCATGCCAATGGGGTTATCTTGGAATCACTTGTGTTCCTAGATCCCGTGTCCATGTCTCGGTGATATCTCAGGGAGTGACATAGATCATTATACCCAATTGAATTCAAGCTCAATTAGGCATAAATTTCTATCTCATGATGTATGGCTAAAAATCCTAATTCTTGGGGTGTTATTTTTGAAATATGGTTTAATATTGTTGTTGGATCTTGCTAGCTGATAAACTAATTATAGTTTTATTATTATTCAGTCTAGTAATTGTGGATGAATCTAATGAATTTCTAGATGTAAATATTTATTTATATATTAATGGCTTGCTAGAGAAAGAAGTCGTGAAACTATGACTACTTAATTGATTGCTAGTGGAAGTGGGTCTAAATGAGGATAAGCTAGAGAGAATGAGCCCTACATTCATTACCACATACTAATCTTGAGAGAGTGAGTGGGGTTCAGGCATAGGCTGGTCTTGATGCAACAAATGGGTGTCTGAGAGGAACCCATTTGAAATGGGATGAGTTGCTCGAGAGAGAGCTTATTCCCCTTAAATCTTAGACTATTCACAATTATTCTATAAATATTCCATAGAAATAACATACCCAACTATTTAGATTAACCCATATTCCTATCACATCTAAAGAATTAACCTTCTCTTCATTTAAATTCTCTTTTTATTTCCATTATTTTAAACTATTAGTGACAAAACACCCCATTGATATTTGATGCTTGTGTCATCCCATCTTTTATTTATAATTTTTTTATTTGTACACGTCATTAGCTATGACTAGTTAGAAAGTAATTTTATTTTTTATAAATTCTCACTCCCATTCCTCGTGAAAGTGATCCCAACCCTTGGTAGGGTTATTTTACTATTGCACCATCGTAGATACTTATACTGAAGTCGTTGATTACGCAAAACATCAGTGAGCTAAAATGAAAATCCATTGGAAATAAGGATGCACTATGTTAATATTTGTGAGTGTGAGCGTTGAAATAGATTCTTAAACATTAAATTGTGTGTCATTATGTGTGAATAATGAGTCATTCTTTATTATGAGGGATTTGATTACTTTAGTTGAGCTTGAACTTGAACTTGAAGAATGTATTGAGCTTTAAAATTTTTAATGATGGTGTGTCTCAACTTGAGTCTTTTAGTGCACATTTGATCCTTGAATGAGCAAGTTCTGCTTTGTTTGTGCATTCATGATTGATTCTTTTGTAGCACTATTTGAGACATCCATTTTTGAACTACTAATCTTGATTTTACATGATGAAATGCAAAAGTTTAAGTTGGGGGTATTGATGAGTACACAAATTGGAGTCATTTAGCGCTTTATTTTCATAGGTTTAATGTCCTTAAATTCGTATTTTGTCTCAATAACTGATGAATAACCTTGATTTTAAGGTACTTTGAGTATTAGGCAAAGCATGGACACTATTTTAAACTAAGGAACACAAAAGCTGAAATGAACGAAGAAATTAATGCCTGATGATCGCCGAGTTCACTTGGCGAGTCGCCAACAAGTTACAAGATCACATTTTGTTCCACTGTACTTAGCTATGAAGGAAAGTATCAAATTGGTAGGAAAAACCACTCAACGCTTCACTGAGTGTTTCCTTAAAGCAATACTTTATCGCTCAATAATCTAAAATTTAAAAATGTGGTAAACTAGAACAAGATAGCGATGAAGCTACCAAAGGGTGGAAACCGAATTAATCACTCATCCTGAATAAGCCCGTCTAGTGATCCGCTGCAACATAACTTTTTGAAAACTATAAATACTCATTCATATATAATTTTTATCATTGGATAGATTTTGATAAAATTGAATAGAATTTTTAAATTTTATTTTTGAGTTCTAAGTTTGAAAAGGGTTTTGAAGAACTTGAAGATTCAAGGGGTATCATATGCAAGAATTTTGACAAGGTCTCTTGGTTTTTTCACTTTTTGCTTGTATCAAAAATTAAGTCTTCATAAACATTTCAATGCAAACTTATTTTGGAATAAATTTCTATCTCTTTTACATGTATAGCTAAAACCCAAATTCTTAGGTGTGATTTTGTGAATATGGGTTAGCTTATTTGTTGGGTCAAGCTTATTGATGGTTTATTTGTTTTTTAAATTTGATTTCGTTCTGTATTTGTGTAATAAATTAATTGGGTTATAGTTAAAATTAAAATTTCACCTCCATGTCATCGACTATGTCGAGAGATAGGTCGATAAACAAAGACTACTAAGTTCATGGCCTGTAGGAATGGGTTCGACATGAGGTTCAGCTCGAGAGAGTGAACCCTAGTAGTTTTTCCACACAATCATCTTGAGAGAATAAGTGAGCTAAGGGCAGGCTGCTCTTCATGCTTTAAGTGGGTATCCTCGAGGAACCCGTATTATTTGCTGTAAGTTGCTCGAGAGAGATCTTATCCCCATTATAGTCTAGCCTAGCCACAAATGTTAAACCAGTTTATCGTCAAAAGCTTGTCCTCAATAGTATAGTCTATCTCGTATTCTATCATATCCTATGAATCCCACTTCCCATATTAGTACTCTTTTACATTTTCCCTATTTTTACTTGTGGCAAAATACCCCCTTGATAATTGACACTTTCATCCCTCATTAGATTTAGTATGTTTTTATTCAATAATGTCTTTCCCTTTGACTAGTTAGAACTATATTTTATTTTTTCTATTAGTTCTCATAACTACTCCCTGTGACAACTACCAAAACCTTTTGTTGGGTTACTATACCATCGTATGATCGTATAAATTTGTATTTCAAATTGTATTGTTGATTACACATTTTAAACATCAATGATAAGCCAATTCATGTATGTAAGTTTTGCTCATGTCAGTCAAATTCAGGGAGGATCTCTTCATAATATTGTCTAATGTGGAGGATACTATTGTTATTGGCGTGAGATATTTTATGATGGTAATGACTTATGGGAATACAACATCAAATTATGTACCCATATTGAATTTATAAAATCATTTTAGAATAGAGTATGAGTTATTCTATATAACAATATATAATGACTGTGGGGATATTTTTTTTATTATATATATATATATATATATATATATATATATTTGTATCAATGAAGGCATGAAATTTGTATGTGTAGGGCGTACGTAAATCTTGGACACAAAAAATCATGAGAATTTTCTTATTTATAGTAGTACTTTGTAAAGTACTATCCTACCTAGTTTTAAGTTTTCAAAAGATATTATTGTTTTTTTATATTACGAAACGATATATACTTATCTTATCAAGGATTATATGGTTGATACGCTCATGAATACATAACAATGAAATCGTCAGAGAAGATTCAAACCCTTAAAAAAAGGTCTCGATATTCACATGAGCTTAAAAATTAGTGATTTTCGTCGTATTTTCTCTTATTTTAATGTAAACAATTTGATGTACTTTGTGAAAGCATATAATTCTCCTCCCATTAGAACTTCTAGACAATAGTGAAGCAGAAAATATTGGATGTTCTAATAAATGATAGAATATACTCTTCAAAATAGAACACGAGAAAACTTTTCTACTTGACAACAATAGAAAATACCATCAAAGGCACTGATTCTTCAGTATATGTAAGGTAGAATCCTCTATGTATTTAGGTGACCTTGAATCATGAGAGTCTCGACCTCAATCTCTCTCAAGCGATAAGGATAGATACTTTTCGTCTAGTAGATCACCACATTGTAGATAGGACTATTAATAGAAGGTTGTATGGTACATGACAAAACACAATTCACAATAAATGGAATTTTTTCACATTCTATCTTGACAAGACTTCTTATGTGCAAGATTTGCGTATACTACACTTCAGAAATATGTAGTTTCCTCCACATATATATAATATTAAAATACGTCCCCAGAGTCATATTAAGCAGCGTAAAAGCATAAATGACTTTCTATTTCAAATACAACAGAATAAATCAAGGTCTAAATGACTTATGTTGAATTGTTGTGATATCAGTTTTTACTCTAAATGCAAGCACATAATATAATATTTTATTATAGTAAGACATTCCCTTTATATAATATTCTACCAATAATAAAATGTATATTTAACTTAAGGCATCCTAATGAAGAGAAAATCTTATGATTTTAGTTGACATGTGTAGCTCTCAAATATGATAATTTTCTAATCAATATAAGGTATTGTAGAGATAATATTGACATGATGATAAAATTCAAGAATAATTACACGAGAAAGTCCATGATAATACTATTGCGGATAATAAGTTGTGGTCTTCGATTATAGGATTGTAAACACAATATTTTACCACCCCTTACAAAGGAATAACCTACCACTAGAACATAGAACTATGGTCCTCCTAGGAAAGAAACAAAGGCAAGGATCGAAAATTCCATTTGTAGAAAAAATGCAGAGATTAAAAAATAGAGTTTGATTGAACTTAAATATTCATCATTAGATAAAATCATCCTCTAAATGTAATCTATGAAGTACTTTTCTGTACAAGATGTCAATAAATATTTAGCAGGGATCAAAGTCACTACAAATTTTCTTGCACAAATATTTTATTTATGTCCTCCCTTCTAATATAGTATGCAAGAAGGTAATTTAGATTCATCATTACATTTCATGTGATGAACAATAGTTTTAAAGTCATCACTACCAAGATTTTCATTTATTTTAATGCCTAGGTAATTAAGTTGTTGTAAATTAAGGGTAATGGGAAAATTTTGTTGCAAAACTATTGCAATGATGAGAAATATCATGAACAAATCAAATAAATTTAGCATTATTAAGTTATGAAATACGTAAGAACAAAACATTATATAGGCTAAAAGTATTTCTTCTTCCTACTTCTTCAATATATTTTGTAACTCCTCGTATCCAAGAAAAGACTGAACCAATAGATTTCAAGAACATTTCAGCTGCAATCCAAGGTTGCCACCCACAAACCGTAACGTGACCCATGGTCCGTCCTAATTTTGTGTGGATGGATACCTAATGCCCTCCCCAAAACTCATCCTCTAAAGTTGACCGCCGGACTAACAAGATTGATCGTGGATTAGTCTATGGGCCGCCGATCAATCTATATGTTCAGACCCTCAGGACCCCACAAAACTGAACCTCTTTAGTCAATCAAAGAAGTGACAATAGGACCGTGGATCAGTCCACGAAAAGTTAATCAGTTTATAGGTGGCTTCAAAATATTTTATGTCTTGGTTGTTTGGTTTTTTTCTTATACCTTTGACCCCTAAAATATGTCATTTAACCCCTAAACTATGTGGTCTTCCTCACTATTGCCTAGTAATCTAATTATAAGTTACCCTTATAAATATTTCATAAAAGAATTTATCAAACATAGATAGAAACAAAGGAGAAAGTAGAGCAAGCTCTAGTAAAGGAGTGCAATGAGTTTTAACCAGTTCCAGCCTCGAACCAAAGATTTCTCCATGAAGTTCAGCAACGGGTGTGTGGGATTTCACTAGTGGATTCGTTTCACCTATTAAGTCTCTAGATTAAAATCAGAACCTTTATTCTCTTAATGTTATCTACATGTATTGTTTTTGAAATATTAGAAATATTTAGGTTTTAGCTTTTGGAATTATCCAAATAAGATATCCTGATTCTTATATCATTTTTTGTAGATCTTTTATATACTGAGAACCCTAGATATATAGTGCTTTTAGTTTATGAATAACACATTATAAGCAAGTGATTTTAGATATACATTCTTTAGTTTACTAGTGTCACATTATAAGGAAAAATTGTAGAATTCTTAAAGATTGCATGTCAGTAATTGAGCTATCTAGTACTTCACATTTCACTAATGCAATGTATTATATATATATATATATATATTGTAATTAGCATTATCTTAATACCGAGTGGACTCTGGTTCAACGTACATGAATAGTACTAGAACAACGTGCCCTCGTAGGTTTATAAGTCCCTACTATGGACATTGCATTTCAGTGATCACGTAATCACACATCTGTATCTCTGGCATGGAATATTGTGTCCTGTTGTTGGGGCATATGCATCGGATTTGAAATTTAGCTCATGTGATTTTATATGTGTTATTAGTATCTCTCTTACAGCGGGATTCTATTGCGTCGATCGTTCTATGTTATAGTAAGATTTCATTCTCAGCATGTTATAAGCTTTTTCATTACATCCAATTTGTTAATGTTAAGTATTCTCAATATATTACAATGCTTTTCCCTTACTATTTCTCATATATATGCTTTGGTGCAGTTGTGTTTATTGTTCAACTTTTCTTTATCCTTCATGCTCAATACCGTTTAATAACTCACGCATACTGAGTGTTCAGTTTCTCAGCTTCCAGATCATGTATATTTTGATTCCCTAACTTTAGCTCAACATCAACACCTCTAAGTTCTTATCTCCAAGGATGACATAAATGTTTCCATTGCCTCTAGTCTTAGTTTAAACATATTCAAGATTTAGTTCGAGCATGTTCCAATACTTTTTGTCAATAGAGGCTATTTTCATACATTATAGGTTCAGCTTAGCATATGAGTTATACCTTTCAATTGTTGTTAAACTTTTAGTTTTAGATATTCAGATTGAATATGGGAATTTCGAGTCATTGCCATTTATTTTACAATTTAGTTTATGCACAATATTTCCTTATTTCATTATATTTTCTTTGCTTATTACATGCTAGTAAAGTTAGCTTGAGGTCACTCGTGATCCTAGGTCACATGTCCGTATCCTAGGGGGTAGCTTCAGGCTCTGACAAACAATGTTTGAGAGTATTAGGTTTAATAGTTCTAGGATGTGTCGAAATATACACTAAGTAGAGTTCTTTTCACGTATGTGAACTACACCACATGTAATGAGGAGGCTGAATTTTAGGAAAATCTTCATATTCCTGTTAGTCTTACCATATGTAATGTATGATCTAATTCCTCGTTTCTAACTCTACATTATACACTTACACATCACACCTCCTAGTAGATCGTATGGAAAAAATGCAAATGCACGCAACGCTAACGCTGCTCCTCTAGTCCCAAATGTAGAAGTTTCAAATGCTGAGTTTCAGAACACCATAGTTGGTACCGCCCCTGTTCACTTCAACATGCAAGGAACACCTTCGGGAAGAATCAAAGTTTTTCTCCTCTGCAAAGCTATCAATGCTTTATTCAAGATCTTTAGCAGTCATTTATCTTTTGGCTCAGAGTGAGACAAACTAGAACTAACAGCAGGCTCAAGTTCATTCAAATACTAGTGGTGGATAAGTGGTAGCCTGGGTTGTTAATTTTGGTAGGATGAATACTAATAAATTCTTGCTATAACAAATTTGTGAAGATCCCCAAAACTTCATTTATGAGGTCAAAAAGATCTTTGGAGTGATGAAAGTGACAGGTAATGATACGGTAGAGTGGGCATCCTAACAGCGTAAGGATGTAACTGATATCTTGTATACTGAATGGAAAGATAATAAGGGTACAAATGCAGCTTCTATCACATGGGAATGCTTTGGTGAGACATTTATTTACAGGTTGTTCCCTAGAGAGTTCAAGGGGGCAAAATCTAAGTAGTTCATGAAATTCAGGCAATCTAATATGACAGTCCAATATTATAGACTCAAATTCACCCAACTCTCAAGGTATGCTCCTCACATTGTTGCTGATTCTAGGTCTCAAATGAACAGGTTTTTACATGGGGTATAAAACTTAGTGAAAAAGAGTGTATGAAGGACATGTTGCTAAAAAAAGAACATCTTTAGGCTCATGACTTGTCCTAAGAAGGTTTTTGTAGATAATCTTAGGGAAGATACTAAGTATACTGATAACCCTAGAATATGCAACTATGAGTATCCTCAACAAAAATTGGATGGTTGAAATCACTCGAAGTTTCCGAAAAAGTCTTCAGCTCCAGCACCCTCATAAGCTATTGTACCCTCCTCCTAGTTTGGAATTTATAATAAAGGTAAGACATCAGTCTTTAATTCTCCATTTCAGGGACCAGAACCTACCCAACTTATCCGTATTGTGGTAAGGACCATCTGGGCAACTGTCATGTATAAAATGAGGGATGCCTTGATTTTGTCAGTTTGTTCACAAGTTGAGGGATTGTCCTTCTACTTAACAGGGTCAAGGGGGCAACAATAGTAGACCTTAGTCCATAACATCAGCATTACCAGCTGGTTGTGCGACACTACAGGGTAATTCATCTGGTAAAGGTGGCAAATAGCACAAAAACAGGGTCTACGTTCTGTAGACTCACCATGAAATTCGCCTGAGGTACTCACTTGTACATTAAAAGTTTTTAATTTAGTTGTTTATGCGTTGTTAGATCAGTTGGATACTCGTTCCTTTATAACTTCTTACATAGAAGTTTACTTTGATGTTAGTACAAAAACTCTCTCAAACCCCTTCTCAGACGCTACTCCACTTGGTGACATAGTTATAACTAGACGAGTATAATAAAATAAACATGTCATAGTCTCCCAAGAACACATCTAAGCAGATCATAAAGATTTAGAAATGGTAGATTTTGATAAGTTTCTAGGTATGGATTGGTTACATTATTTTTATGCCTTAGTTGATGTAATAGGATTTTTTTGTTTTTCAGTTTGAAGAAGTAAAAAATCATATAACGAAATGTTTGTAGCTTAGCACCTATGTGTCTATTCATTTATTACCTTAAGGCCAGAAAGATGATATCTAAGGGGCATCTCTGTCATGTAATTTTGTTAATGATTTAGCTCCAAAACTCTAACTCTTGAGTCTGTTCTAGTAGGTAATGAGAATCCAAAAGTGTTTCTAGAAGATATTCCCAGAGTTCCCCCGAAATGGAAATTGACTTTGGAATTGTACTACTTCAATATACGTAGCCTATTTCTGTTCTTCCTTAAAGAATGGCTCCAACGGAGCTTAAGGAATTGAAAGAGTAATTGAAAGACTTTCTAGATAAGGTCTTCATCAAACCTACCATTTCCCTATGGGGTGCATTAGTGTTGCTCGTGAAAAGGAAAGATGGTTCTCTCAGAATGTGGATTGACTATATGTAGTTGAACAAAGTCACAATAAAAAATAAGTATCCTATTCATGAATTAAGGACTTGTTTGAAAAACATAAGGGTGTTATCGATAGGTACATCCCGAAAATGTCATTCAAAACTCGGTATGATAACTATTAATTTGTTGTTATTTTATATGGACTAGTGAATTCTACTGTAGCTTTAATGTATTTTCTAAACAAAGTGTTAAACCAATATTTAATCATGTTCGCTATCGTCTTGATTGATGGTATCCTCATATAGTCTTGGAATAAGGTAGTACATTCAAATCATTTGATGGTTTTCCTACAACCCATCAAAGATTGACAATTATTGGCTATGTTTAGTGAATGTGAGTTTTTGTGTAAATGTGTTTCTTTTCATATTCTATCTAGCGAAGGGATCCAAGTGGATTCTTAAAAAAATGATATTCTGAAACAATGGCCCAGACCTAACTCTACTATAGATATTAGAAGTTTCTTGGGCTTGCCAAGGAATTGTAAAAGGTTTGTTGAAGGACTTTCATCCATAGCCTCTCCGTTGACTAAGTTAACTAAAAAAAGGTCAAGTTCCAGCAGTTATATGGTTCAGAATAATCATTGTAAAATTGAAAAATAGGTTGACTATAACTTTTGTATTGACTCTACCAGAGGGTTACACGGTTATGTTATAATTCTGATGCATCCATAGTCATCCTATGTTGTGTGTTGATGCAGCGAGGTAAGGTTATAACTTATGATTCTAGAAAACCTAAGGTACATTAGAAGAACTATCAAACTCATGATCTCTTGCTTGCAACGTTAGTTTTTGAACTCGAGATTTGGAGACATTACTTGTATGGTGTAAACAATGTGTTCCCACAAATCCTTCAGTATGTGTTCATCAAGAAATAGTTCAATCTTCTCCTGAGGAAAATGCTTGAGTACCTCAATAATTACAATATAAGTGTTCATTACATACCTGGTAAGGCAAATGTAGTAGTAGATGCGCTTAGTAAACTATCTATGGGTAGTGTACAACATATTGAAGAGGAAACAAATGAACTAGCAAAGAATGTTCATAGACTTTCTTATATTGAAGTTTGTCTTATGAGCATATCAAATGATGGTGTAACAGTTCAGTATGGGTCAGAATCTTCTTTGGTAGCGGAGGTTAAGGAAAAGAAAAATAGTGATCCGATGTTGTTTCAACTAAATCTACACATTTTTTGGCTGTAAGACTACGAATTTAGCTAGGACTACGCAAAGATTTAAATTAGTGAGATAGTCAGGTTTCATGGGATTCCTTTGTCTATCATCTGAGATAAAGGTCCTCAGTTTACTTCTCAATTCTTTAGTCCTCTAAAGAAGGTCATCGTACTCAGGTTAATCCTAGCACAACGTTTCATCCCCAGATGGATGGTATGTCAGAGATTGTTGTTAAGATCATAGAGGATATATTGAGAGCTTGTGTGACTGATTTCTAAGGTAGTTGGGATGATCACCTTCCTCTTATAGAGTTTCCCTACAATAATAGATATCATTCTAGCTTCCAATTTGCCCCTTAAGAGGCATAGTATGGGCGTAGATGTAAATCATTAGTTGTTTTCTTTGATGTAGGTAAAGCATCTTTTATAAGGACATATTAAGATGTTGTTATGGAGAATGTCCCACTCATTAGTTATAGACTTAAGATAGCTTAGCTAGAGTTGCCAGATATTCTGTGTAGACGTAAGTAGAAGGGAATTAGTGTTCGAAGTTGATGATTGTCGCCACGACCCGAGAGCAACCCAAGTCGCGACACGGCATATAAAGAGGTCTTATACTGGCCTCATGGATCATTCATTGTATATGATACTTAAAAATAGATAAGAATTAAAACACCCTTCACACACGAAGATACTTTCTTTAAATAGCAAATGGACTACTTCTAACCTTCTACACTTATGTCTCAAATCCATATAATACTTTAGATTACCACATTTGTACTAAGCCCATACAAAACATAAAAACTAATACCAAAAGACAAAAAGGAAAATATAATGGTCGTTGTCCTTGAATATAGAAAGATTCACCATGTCTTCATCGTCAAAAACCTTAGAAACCTATTAATAAAGTATAAGATACAAAACCTCAAATCCCTACACTTCAGTCAAAAGGGAAAGACATGGAGTTAGTACAATTAAGCAGTGAGTATGAAAGCCATGCAAAAAGGGACATTTATTGGAGAAACACACTTTTAGCCATTTACTAAAATTTCACAAACTACATTTATTAAAGCCATAACAGTCATATATAGACAACATAAAAGTCATAAATAACTTTCGAACATACATAACATGTAAGCTATTCCTCTACCTTCTCCTTTAGCCTTCACTTCAAGTATACCCTTAAGTTATGCCTTGTGCAATATGAGGATAGTGTCCCATACCACTATCCACGCTAAGGGACCACCTTAGGATCACCCAAGTGCATTTACCATCCAACCCTTTATATTTACATAACAAAGCATTGAGAAATATGAACATCACATAAATTATATTATCACATTAAGACCAACATCAATAACAACTCAAAAGTCACACTTGTGCAATGTACAAGTAGCATCACATAATACTATTCAAACTAAGATCTTTTTTGAAGTAACCCAATAGAAGGCACATTCATGTATACTATGACATGACATGACATGAAAGTAACTCTTAATAAAATCAAAGTATATCATGTATCTTTATATTAGTTACAGCTTAATATTCTTGATTTTCTTCATTTACATTGCGAACACCTTAATTCATAAGAGATAATATCACATTCTCATTAATGTCATTATTAGAGCTCATTCATTTCATTAGTGTCATAAGGAACACATCAAGACTTCTCTTAAATATTTACTTGTGTAATGGATAAATGTCGTCTCATTCTACAACCTATACTAAGTAGAACACACTTAATAAGACCTATTTTTTTACCTTCTTTTATTGGGGGTAAGCCTTAACCAACATAGACCATGAGCTTTTAACATAGAAACCCGGTAGTAACTCTTATCGGATAATCGATCCATACTTTCTTAAGATTTGGTAATTACTCCTAGATTAAGTGCATCCACTTGCTATAGACCTATGTAGGCACATAGTTATGAGATAGGGAGATTGCTACAAGATACCTCACCTCTACTCATGGGTAGGCATCCTTCTCAACAGACTTGTACTAATTCCGCCCCTTAAATCATGAGAGAGCACTCATCTTTATGATTTTCTCTCGGTGCTTAGAATTAATCCCCACGGAGTACATTACATTAGTTTGTTAGGGGATAATAAATTCATATTAGATACTCCACCTCATTTCACGGGAGAGAATCCATTCCAACCCAGTACTCATTTATTCATCGGAAAGATCTTAGGAATATTGACATTGCTACTAGACACTCTGCCTCTACTAACATGAGAGCATCCATATCAAATCTCTCTTTCATTTTTAAAGTACAATTGAGAAAACATTTGAAAAGACTCCCATTCGTTACATATTTTTTATGCTTCATTCATTTGTGTGTGTACATATGTAAGAATAGTGTTTCACTTAATCAGCAACCTTCATACCATTATCTTCTAACAATAGTCACATTTTGTTCATAGTAATCAACAAACAATATACTTCACATTAGCATTGTACATTAATCCTTCTTATTAAAGTATAATACATCACGATAGCAATTCAATTCTTCACAATATTCCTAGAAGGCCATTACTACCGTACATATACAATAAGTAAATACCTCTACCATAAGTTGGTCAAACTATACAAGAACAATACCAATATAGCATGAAATTTAGGTCAATTTACCTTTCACCCAAGCCATGATTACCATTAAACAAGTCTCATACAACTCATCTTAAATATGTATAGATAACAATAGAAATCAATAATACAATTCAATCTAAGCATAATTCAATCATTATTCCATCATAATCATACAACCCACTTCATAGGTCAAATATAGGAATTTGAGGAAATCATGGTTATTGGAGTTTTTCATATTAAAAAATTAATTAAATATCAATAATTTCATACTTAATCATTTGAAATCGTTTCATGCAAGAACTCGTGAGTTTGAGTGAAAATAGGAACTTTTTATTAATTTGAAAGCTTGAAACCCATTTGAGATTGGCTCTAAGGTGATTACTAACCTTAGATAAAGAACTCCGAAACTTAATTAGATGAAATACCATGGTAATTGAAGAATAAAACACTTGATTTCCAAAGTTTATCTTGATCCTTTACATTGACCTTCAATGGTGTTCTAGAGAGAACTTTATATGAGAAGAGGGTTATTATTTGAGATTTCAAGTCTTAATTAGAGTTTAAATGCTTTAATACTTTTAAAATAACTAAAAACATAAAAAAAAATGTTCATGCACTTTAACATACTTGGTGTGCATTTACCAATTCACCCTTATAAAGGTTGAACTGCCACAAGAAAACGGTGGTCACATACGAACCACCACCTACAGACCGTAGGTGGGGTTGCAGGCCATATTGTTGGCTCGTGGTTCTTGAATAAGACTTGTACATGGGATATAAGGCTTACTATAATAAGTCTTGGCCTACGGAGCATACTTATGGGGCGTCACCTGACTTAAGGGGCATAAATCTTGGTCGTAATTCATCAAGTTTTAATAGATTGGGATCTAAACTTAGTGTCCTCCTTAAGAACCATTAGAGTAGTATATGGGTATAAGTACCCTTTTTTGAACCCCTAATCATATGCATATAGGTTTTAGGATCACCATATAATGTTTTAGATCTCAAACAACACACCAACTTCAATGAAAACACACTAGAATACACTAGTACCAAAAAACTAGTTTCTAAATGTCTTGGTTGTTACATGACATTTAAGCTTAAAACTCTTTCAAACAAACTTTTAAAGGTATTTCTCGTAATTTTAATAAGTTTACAACTCATAAAACACAAGTCAAGCACTTGTTCATCCTATTTAATTCTAAGGGTCATTACAATTAGGTTTTCCTAAAAATATAACCTATCAAGGGGGTGATCTGATATGGCAAGATATGGAAGGTCAATCCATATATATAGTCCTTAAAAATATCTTGGAAATAGTTATTAAAGAGACTCACGAGTTATAGTTGCCAACAGAGCTAGAAGAAGTGCATCTGATTTTTTACATTTCGTTGTTGAAGAAGTGCGTGGGTGATCCCACATCTATTGAGCCTTTCGAATGCGTGGCTATGAAGAATAATATTACTTATTAAGAGATACTAGTTGAGGTTCTTTATAGTCATGTTTGAAGGTTGATAAACAAAGAATTCGCTTTAGTTGTGGTTTGGTAAATAAGTCATTCCGTAGAGGGAGCTACTTAGGTAACATAAGAAGCCATCAAGGCCAAGTATCCACATCGCTTTCCTTGAGATTCCTCTCAAGTTATAGGGGTTCATTACTCTTAAGATTTTCAACCATTCATGCAATAATACAGTCTTAATATCATGTTCCTTCAATTTGAACTTGCATTTTCTGCGTATTTGCATATCCTAGGAACATAGTTCAATCAAAAATCAGTTTCAATTAAATATTGGTAGTGTTTCTATCTATTTCCATCCCTTCTAAACTATTTTTCACTTTATTTGAGGATGTATGTTCACAAGGTGGTGATAATGTAACGCCCCGCAGTTGAAAAATTGTCTGAACTAACTGATTTGCAGAAGTTGTAGGTGCAACCTATGGTTTTCACCCACGAACAATACGGTGAGCCACGGTCCGTCTAAGGTTGTTCGTAGATGGAAACTTGCAGCCCTCCTTAAAACCCATCTTCTAAAGTCAATCGGCGGAATGACAGGACCGATCGTGGATAAGTCCACAAACCATCAATAAGTCTGTAGGTTGAGACCCTCATGTCCCACTAGAATCCATCATCTGAAGTCAATCGCCGAACTAACAGGAGGATCATGGATTAGTTCATTGACGGTCAATAATTCAGTAGCTTTAGCAGATTTTAAGTCAAGGGTCGTTTGGTAATTTCCTTATGCATTAGAACCCTAAACTATGTTGTTGATAGCACAACCGGGTGTAACACATCGAAAAACGAAGACGTGTCTTAAAGCCTAACATAGGTGTCATAAGTTCCAGACACTATTTTAAGGCCTATGTTAATGTTTATAACTCATTTATGAAGATTAGGAACTAAAATGTCCAAGAACGTCCATGACGTGCGGAAACTAGTTATAGGAGGTACTATCGTGCCGAAGCCTATTTGACTTGATTTTAGGAGTCGAAAATCTATGAAAATTGGTGGGAGAATGTCTAACATGTGTTTAAGTTGATTCATAGTAGAAACATCCAGGTATCAATCCCCAAGGACAAACCAAGGGCCCTTGAGGAGGACCCTTTAAAGTAGAGGGAAACACTACCTGGGCAGTGTGCATCTACGAAAGGGTATCGACGGCCTTGTGTGGATCGACGGGTCACTGTTGCCAGGCGTCAACCAACACATAGCCAGTTTATTGAACCCCTCTACTTCACAAGTCTCTGACCGAATCAACGGATGTGTAGCACAGAGGAGGGTTGGTCCGTCGACTGACGACGGTCTATCGATGGTGGTGTTGTTTATGGCACTACAAATTTCCTGCACATTTTAATTAAGTTTCATTTAATTAGTTAAGGGGTTAGGTGGCTAATTAGGGTTTTAAGCGAGTCTAATTAAGTTAATTAATCCTCCACATAAAGACCTCAACCCTCATTAGACTAAACGTAACTCACAAAACAAATCCTCTTCCTTCTCTCTCCTTTCTCTCTCTATTGGAAGACACCATTGAAGACAAGCTAGGGGAGAGACTTGGGGGCTGAAAAGGGACGAATTCCCCATTAATTCTTCCTGAGTTAACAAGGTTTGGGATCTAATTCACCTTTGATACTTCTTTCCTCAAAGGGTTCCTTAAAAATTGATTTTAAAAGATGAGTTTTTAAGTGGGTTTTCATCCAATACGAATTTGATGTTATAAATTGGTTTGTTTTTGATTTGTTTTCGATATCATGGATATATTAACATGTATTTTAATTCAATTATGATGTATCTTGGTGATTTGATCTTGCTTGTAGAAGATGACCTTCAACGCTTAACCCTAGGTTTGATTTTGATCTAAATTAAGTTGAATTTAGTCCAATTAACTTGGTTATTGATTGATTCACCATTAGATGATATTGTCACATTAATAATTAACAAATTGTAGTTAATTGTAGTCTTTCATTCTGGTTTTGAGAAGACAATCTAGGTTAGAATGTGAATTGACCTAATTGTCTTATCTTAAGCTATGATCTAGTATTGAATTGTGCTATAGTGTTTATTCTAGTCTTGTTATCATATTTATTATTGATCTATGATAATATATACCCAAAATTCGGTTGAATGAGGGTTTATGGTAAGACCTTGATGATAAACTATGAAGAAGACTTGGTAAGTCTTATGATCTCTATCCTTTACTTGAAATTGTGATTAATTGTGATTAAGTAATGATATTGTATTGGAGTATGCCTTGTATTAGGATTGATAGGGTGGTATGATGTTGAATTGAAATGTCTTGATTATGATTGTGAAGTTTACTAATATGTAAATGTTATAAGGATAGTGATGATTACCTAATGTTCCTTATTATGATATGAAATGCTAATGTTCTAACCTCACCTATATGAATTGTAATGAAAGTATTATACTCATGGAATTCCTATTTATCTATGATTATGATGTTGTTATATATGGGTTACACCCTATGACCTAAATAAGCTATGATTGATAATTAAAGGCTTAAAGATATTTCAAAAATGGACTGTAGCTTAGCACCGAGTGAACGAGTGTGAGGAGTGTCCCTTCCCACAATAGGAAAGGTAGGAGCACTAAAGTACTCTTGAGATTGGAGACTACAATTCATGTAGCATAAACAGTATCCCAACTATATCTCCTTGTTCTTGAACTATGTTGCCCCCATAGAAATACTAGCTAGTAGATCTACGTAGTTGCTAGTTTCATGTTTGGTACTACCTTGGAAAGCAGTCCGCCTTCTTTCGGTGTAGGGTTTTATGACACCGGATTCCACACTAGCTCGTGTGGTCTATGTTGGTTAGAGGAAGATGTTCCCAAAAAGGTAAAATGAATTAAACGATTGAACTCTAAGTAGGATAACCTAAGGGTCTAGCTTAGTCAAGGTAGGGGTATAAGACTCTACCTAAGCATTTCACTAGTTAGCCTTGAGGGGAGTCTTATGAGGATGTTCTTATGTATGATTATGTTTATTATGATATAAGATATGTATATGATGAACATTCACATTGTTGATACTATCTGTTGAATGGTTCACTTATGAATATGTTTTGGATTATATTGTTAAGGTAAGATGAAATTTATATCTAAATGCTTTGATACGTGAAGTAGGATGTTAGTCATGATTCTCGTTGGGTTACTTGATTGACTAAGGTTATGTGGCCTTGCTTGGTCATTGCACATGTTGGCTTGATAGGGGTTCATGGGTAATTATTTTGTTTTGGTTATGTTGAAATGTACTATTATTAACAGTTACTGATTAAATATTACTTGATGATATAGTAACATTAAGTATGTATATACTTATATGATATGTATGGTTGACTAAGTAGACTTAATGTTGTAGTTCTTGTAATGTACATGCCTATGACTTTATGAATATGAAATATTGATTTTAATGGTTTTGTTGAATGTGCATAAAGGTTTTAAAGGAAAAGAGCATATTTTATTAAATGTCCTTTTATTTAGAATGATTTCAAAGTATGTGTACATATGGTCTTATACTTAGTATAAGTGGTGTACTAACCCCATTTCTTCCTTTTTTCCCAAACATTCTAGGCTCTGGTTGTTGAGGTGTTTTGGAAGGTGACTTGAAGAAAGCTTAGATCTTTGATCATCCAAGTAAGGGAAGGTCCTCATTGTTCGAGGGCGATGCAAATATCGAGCCTATGTTGTTTTAGCTTTAATACTCTTATATTCCATCTCTTTTCATTTGAGTACGGATTGTATTAAGCCTATATGTGGCTACTTTACTATGAAGTAGGGCTATGCCCAAATTGCTAATCTTATTAGATGGTTATTATATGAGACAATCCATAAGACTATGTTATATCTTATATATGTATATATATGTGCATTAAAGGTAGAAGGCTATGTAACCTTTCTATATGAAGGATCTATATATATATATATATATATATATATATATATATATATATATTATGTGTGTGTANGTAGGGCTATGCCCAAATTGCTAATCTTATTAGATGGTTATTATATGAGACAATCCATAAGACTATGTTATATCTTATATATGTATATATATGTGCATTAAAGGTAGAAGGCTATGTAACCTTTCTATATGAAGGATCTATATATATATATATATATATATATATATATATATATATATATATTATGTGTATGTATAGGTCTATGTAAACCTCCAAGTAGAAGTATGAAAAGTTTTTAATTTTCCACTACATCTGACATATGAATGCAATGATGTAAACTAAGAGTATAGTCCAAATCCTCAAAGAGGTCGACGATGCAAGTTATGTCTTGGGGATAAACCCGAATGTGACACCGGGGAGCAACCCCGCGAAGTAACATGGCATACATGACCTCTCGGAGGTCTTATACAAGACCTTAGACATCTTTCATTGCATAATCGTAATAAAAATAGCTTAAAATTTAAAACGTTTCATATCACATCGTATGCTAGTAACATCACTTCCATTAATATATAGTTAGACTCTAAGTCTTTTGTCATCATAGACTCAACATCATTAGAGTATATTAGGGAAACAACCTTTATAACATAAATTATGACGAAGCTATTACATAACTTTGAATGAAACATAATGTAGGAAATCCTTGAAACATAAGGATCCCTTTCATTGAGAATGGGAAACACATCTCAAGCCCTTCACCTTAGAGACATCCTTAAAGCATCCATAACCTAAACTTTGTTAAACAGGTGAAGAAGAATGGTGTTAGTACAAGAATGCACTAAGTATGGCAACCATGAAAAAACATGCATTTAAAACGGACGTTCACTTTGAAACCATGCATCATGTCTTTTCTGAACACTTCATAAATCTTTAATGCCATAAGCATCATACAATTAACATACTTCATATAGGCATAAACAATAATAATAACATCACATAAATCCATACATTTCATTTAAGGCACATTTGGCATCACTTTACAGTAAGCTCCTTTTTCCTTTACAATAACCTCTTATCTTCTTAACTCCTTAACTTCCCAACTAACTCTCTAGTGATACTATGTGCAATGTATATATAATGTCATATTAAACTATCCACAGTCAAGCATCACCTTAAAGACACAAGGTACTCATACATACAACCTTCATTAATCCAACATAAGCATTCATAGAACCTTTTCGTCTGACAAAACATACACTTTATAGTTGACCCAACACACTATATGACATTATATAAGGACTTTCTCCTTTACTACAAGCTTAGTCATATTTAGTTCATACCATAAGTAAACAATCCTCACAACCCCTTCACAAGCTTAGTTGTGCAATGTACACATGTAGTCTCATATCCCCACTATTATAAGTAAACTAAATACAAGCCATAAGTGCATTCACACACATAGACATAATTCATGTCTTAACATAACAAAGTCACTTAAAAACGCATTCATACATAACATATCATAAGTAATACTTTCATACATATACTAATCTTATCCTTTCTTGAAGTTCAATTGTGCAATGCATGGGTAGGGGATATAATCGTACCTATACTAAGTAACTTCCTTAAGGAGTCCTGATTAGAGTCAATAATTTTATCTTAGTTCATTTTTATTTGGGAGACTTAGCCATAACCGACATAAACCATGTGAGGTATAAGGAATCCAGTGTTCTTCTCTAACACCGAAAAGAGAGGGTTAACACTTGTCTAATGTGTAACCAATAAAACATACCTATCTAGGTAGAAACCACAAAATATAACCTACAGGGGCACTTAGTTATGGATCAAAGAGATTGCTTATAGAAACATTGACTTACTAGCGTGGAGGTTTCCATCTGATGCGACAACATCTATTTTGGGAACCCGGACTTGCTAAATGTGAAGGTTCTCTTTTGGGAAGCCGAACATACCAACGTGAAGCCCCTTTTCTCATTTGTCATGTTCACTTGATGCTACGCTCTAACTTCCATTTTAGATACATTCAGACCTTTAGAGCATTAGTTCACAAAGAACGTTATAGGAGCTTTCTCCTTCATATATCATATTGCTCAAAGGATTATAAGATAAGAATGTCCATTCATCATAGACCTCACTTCATGTAAGAATGTCCTTTCACATTTTCATACAATCATACATTATATGTATGCGCATAAAATGTGAGATCTACCTTCACATAAACACCTCTAATCACACATGTTCATAACTCCATTAATCATATACTTCACATGCATAAAAATTTGTAATGATGCATAGGAGAACTACCCTTTCCTTAGTCATTATAAATATATCCTATTCATAGTCATGCAATAAGTGTGCTTCTGTACATTGGTCAACATGATAACATAATGAATATTGTTAGACACTTGGCATTTTTTTCAGCTTACTATTATTTTTACTGTTTTTACTTATTTCAGTTTACTCCTTCCTATTTTCTAGCTACAATTAGTCAACTTAGTTGCTCAACCTTCTGAAGTTAGTGGCCCCATTTATGGGTGTTTTTGTCCCCTTTTATGGTACTTAGTGGCACATGTTCTTATTTAGTTTTAATGCTTATGTTTTTTCCTTGTATAAATTCAGACTTTTCTTCAGATTAATATACATAAGAAATTTCATAAGTTCACTCTATTAATATTTTTCAAAACATTTATTGAACATTTTTTTTCTAACAGTTGCATCAGAGCCTCTAGTTGATCTTACATGACAAAAAAGTTTTAACCTATAACACAAATGGCATCCAACAACCTACCTTTAAATCCACCATTCAATTTCACCAGTGAAAATTACAAAATTTTGTCTTTGAAGATGCAAGCTCTTTTGGAATACTATGAACTTTGGGTAACTGTCATCGAAGATAAACCACCTGCTGCTCTAGCAGCAAATCCTACCTTAGCTCAGATCAAATCCAACAAAGAATAGAACACAAATATATCTAAAGCCAAGTTGCTTATGCAGAATACTGTGAAAGATTCTGTGTTTTACAGAATTATGTCTTGCAAAACTACAAAAGAGGCTTGGGATAGGTTAAAAGAAGAATATCAAGGCAGCGATAGAACACGTCAAATGCAATTGTGGAAACTAAAAGGAGAGTTTGATTCCTTGAATATGAAGGAGAATGAAACTATCAGTAAGTATGTTGATCGAATCTTCTGAATTTTGATATCATTAGACTTCTTGGTGAAGAATTTACAGACAAATGAATTGTGGAGAAAGTTCTGGTGACTCTTCTTGAGAGGTTTGAATCTACAATTTCCTCTCTTGAAGAATCCAAGGACCTGGGCAAACTTTCATTTGGTGAACTTATAAGTGCTCTTCAAGCACAAGAGCAAAGGATGACTATGAGACGGGAAAAATTCACCTAAGGAGATTTCTCTGTACAAAAGCAAAAAGGACAGAAACAATTCAACCAAAGAATAAGGGAAAGCATGATGGAGGAGATAATGATTGAGATGTGAAGAAGAATTTCCCTCCGTGCAATCATTGTAAAAGAAATACACATCTAGAGAAGTACTGTTGGTGGAGAGTCGATGCTATATGCGGCAACTCTAAGAAGACGAGACACATATCCAAGGTCTGCAAATCCACAGCAAAGCCTCTGGGCTTTGCAAGCACATGTAGCACAAGATGAGGATGCATATGAGTTGCCACTCTTTGAAGTTTAATACTTTTCAATCAATGGATCCTCTGATCCATGGCTTCTTTACAGTGGTTGTACACATCACTTATTCAATGATGTTGAACGGTTCAAATTCCTCCATGATACTTACAAATCTAAAGTAAAAGCGGAAAACAGTGAGGCAATAGAAGTCAAAGGAAAAGGTACAATATCTATCTCAACAATATCAGGTATCAAAACTATTCCTCATGTTTTGTACACATCTGATATGAGTCAAATTTATTGAATGTTTGAAAAATGCTTGAAAATAATTATTCTATGTATTATAAAAATCGTGAAGGTGTTGTTTCTAACCCTTCTGGATTAGTGATATTTTATGTCAAGATGAGAAACATAATGTTTTCAGTTGATTGGGGGAAAATAACTGAGCAGGCTTATACTATTACTTCACAAACATGTACGAACCTATGACACAAAAGGTTTCGTCACTTTAATCTGAGAAGCATCGCGGAGATGAAAAAGAAGGAGCTAGTTGTAAATATGCCTGAATTTCTTTCTAATAGTCAAGTTTGTGAAACTTGCCAACAGGGAAAGCAAACAAAATTACTGTTTCAAGAAAATCATGTATGGAGAATAAACTAGAAACTTCAACTTATTCATACAGATGTTTGCGGCCCAATGAAAATAGATTCACTTAGTGGTAACAAATATTTTCTCCTCTTTATTGATGACTACACCAGATAGTGGTGGGTTTATTTCATAAGACTCAAGAGTGAAGTCTTTGATGTTTTTAAACAATTTAAAGCTTTAGTAGAAAATCAATCTAATCTTACTATTAAAGCTTTAAGGTTTGTCAAAGGAGGAGAATATACTTCTTCTCAATTTGTGGAGTTTTGTAATAGCACAGGTATTGAAAGCCAATTGACATTACCATACACTCGACAACAAAATGGATGTCTGAAAGGAAGAAGACGACAGTAATGGAGATGGCTAGATGTGTTTTGCTAGAAGGAAAGACCACAAATCAGTTTTAGGCTGAAGCAGCCAATACCTCTTTATATTTGCCAAACAGATTGCCTATTAAGGCATTGTAGGACATGACTCCATATGAAGCTTGGTGTGGGAACAAACCATCAGTACACCATCTCAGAATTTTTGGCTGTATATGTTACTATTGGGATCAAGAAACAAAGAGGAGTAAATTGGACAACAAGGCTCATAAAGGCATATTTATGGGCTATAGTTCATCCAAAGGTTACAGGATTTTCTATTTGAAATCAGATAAACTAATTCTCAGCCAAGAAGTGAAATTTGATAAAGTAGCTGGTTGGGATTGGAAAAATTAGATTGATTTATTTTGAATAGGGAAGCCTCAACTTTTAGATGATGAACTAGTGGATGATGTACCAGTGAGGGCAACTCAATTCTTAAGTGATGTCTATTAGCAGCGTAACATGGTTAACTTTGAACAAACAAGCTATGATGATGCACAAGACTCTTAGGCATGGAGGAGAGATATCCAAAATTAACTAGACATCATCGAGAAGAATGGAACCTGGCAGCTGTTGACAGACCTAGTAATCACAACGTGATTGGTGTAAAATGGATTTTCTTGACCACTCAATTGTGATGGAACAATTTGCAAACATAAGGCTAGATTTGTTGTGAAAGGATACGCGCAACAATATGGTGTGGATTACAATAAAACATTTGCTCCTATATGAAGGTATGATACAATAAGGCTTATTCTAGCATTTTGTATCTCATAGTTCCTAGCAGATTCATCAACTTGATGTCAAATCGGCTTTCTTGGATGGTTTGCTTGCTAAAGATATTTATGTAGAGCAACCTGATGGTTTCTCAACTACCATAAAAGAAAATCAAGTTTTACTCTCAACAAAGGGCTTGTATGGCCTAAAACAAGCCAAAGGTCATGGTATGAGAGGATGGACAATCATCTCATCAAACATGGCTTTTGTAGAAGTCAAAGTGAAGGTACTTTGTATGTGAAAGTTACTGCTGAAGGTGAGTCCTTAATTGTCTCAATTTATGTGGATGACATGCTTGTGACATGAAGCAAAATTGAACTAATCCATAGGTTCAAGGATGAAATGGAGAAATTCTTTTCAATGATTGATGTTGGAGTCATTAAGTACTTTCTTGACATGGAATTGTTGCAGTCCAGTGATGGAATTTTCATATGCCAGCAGAAATGCATTTCGGATATTCTAAACAGGTTAAAAATCAAAGACTGCAAACCTGTGAGTACTCCAATATCTACCGGTGTGAAGCTTAGCAAGGATGAGGATTCTGAACAATTAGACGATAATATGCATAGAAGCTTAATTGGTAGTCTTCTATATCTAACTGTAAGTAAGCCTTACATTCTATTTGTTGTTAGTTTTCTCTCTAATTTTATGCATTCTCCTAGTGACACACACCTTACAGCTGCTAAAAGAGTGTTAAAGTATATTAAAGGAACCAGAAAGTTTGGAATTTTTTTCCCCAACATCTGCTGAAGTAACTATAAACCTGATCGGGTACTCTGACAACTATTGGGGTGGTGGAGTTGATGATACCAGAAGAACCTCTGGATATCTTTCCTATTTGGGGACAAGTTGCTTTAGTTGGAGCTCTACAGCAGAAGAAGCAGAGTGCATAGCTGCTGCATCTGCTGTGAATCAAGCTATTTGCCTAAGGAAGATGATGAAGGACTTAGGCCATGAACAAACAGAAGCTACCAAGATCATGTGTGACAACAGTTCAGCATTTTCAATCCCAAAAAATCAAGTGTTTCAGGGTCGAACTAAGCATATGAAGATCAAGTTTCATTTTATTATAGAAGTCTAACAATCTAATAAAGTGTTTCTTGTTCATTGTTTATCTGAGAACTAGCTAGCTGACATTTTCACCAAGTCATTGTCAAAGGAAAGGTTTGAAGATCTTAGGCACACAATTGGTGTTTTCCACAAAAATGCCAAGGAGGAGTGTTAGGCAATTGACATTTTCTCTAGCTTATTATTACTTTTACTATTTTTACTTATTTTAGTTTAGTGCTTTCTATCTTCTAGCTAGACTTAGTCAACTTTAGTTTCTCAACTTTCTGAAGTTTGTGGCCCCATTTATGGGTGTTAGTAGCCCCTTTTATGGTAGTTAGTAGCACATTTTCTTATTTAGTTTTAACATTTTTTTTTCCTTGTATAAATTGAGACTTTTTTGATGATTAATATACATAAGAAATTTTATAAGTTCACTCTATTTTTATTTTTCAAATTAGTTTCTTGAGTATTTTTGTTCTAACAGTTATAACATAGTCTTGAGGAAGCCACCCTCCAAAGATCACAACATATGTACAGCATGCACTAAGTCTCAATCACACATACACATAGAGTATTAAGGACGATAAGCTACACACACTCACATTACGTAATAGGAGACAAGATAATACTCAACTCTAGTATTGAAGATCCTACCACAGTTTGATCATTCATTCATGTTGGGTTCATTTAGTTAGGGCTCATAGTACAAGAGTATTCATCATCATTAGCCATATTTGACCACTCCTAACCCTAACATGATCATCACATATGCACAACATCATTCACACACCTAGATAATATAACTAGTGTTGAAGACTATTCATATACTTCACATAACATCAATTCACATAAAACAAGATAATAGAATCAAGGCTAAATCCTTCAACTTCCTAAACACGAGATCATCATATCAATTAATCTTACATATAATGCCTTCAAGGACATTATTATCATATATATACATATACAAGAATGTAAACACCGCCACAATAAGTGGACCATACCAACCAATGCCATACAAGGTCAATCCTCTAGCAACTCTATAAAAAAGTAGACGAAGTAGAGAGATAACTCCACAATTCTCCATGCCTTTATCACCATAGGTAAATTCTCGTAATTCCTCAATAATAAAATTATATGGGAGTAGCTAAAAGTACTATTACATTTACCGAATCATACTTCAAACAACATGCTTTGAAGATCACATTAGGTAACCTACATCAGCAAGTCTATAGAAGGTGGAGGAACATAGGTCTAAGTTACCAAATTTCAAAGATAATGATCATCTTGATCAATTCTTCACAACTCATAATCAACATACGGATAAGACTAGGAGTAATAAATATACTATAATCTAATTACATTTGAATCATAATGTAGTCAAGATCACAAGACCCATCACATATCATAATTTAAAGGGATAAACAATCATGGGTTTTTCGTGGAGTTGTATTTAAATTATGTTAAAGCCATAGATTAATCACATTTTTAAACATTAGAATGCTCTTGAAATTACATTAGCAATGAACCCATGGCTATATTGAAAGATTGGATTTTTGACTTAAAATCATGTTTTAAAAAGCTTTTAAAGGGCTCCATAGATGAATGGTTTTAAAGATATGAAGGATTACATTACCTTCTACATTAAATATCCCAAGAAAATATCAGTATAAAGCTCCATGAATAAACCTCCATAGCTTTTTATTCAGCATGGTCTTCAATGGGGATTTTCGGGGTTTTGGGGAAGTTTGATTTGAGCGGGAAAGATTTGTTTGGAAGAATGAGTCCTAATTTAGTACTAATTCTTATAAACGAACTTAAAACATCCATAATTGCATAAATAAACAGTCTATAGTTTTATTAGGACGTGGGGTGAATTTCCATATTCCCACCTTGCGTGGGAGCGTGCATGCTGCAGATTGCAGGCTCAAAAGATGGAGGCAAGACGAAGGGGCATCGATGTAGTGATGGGTCGTTCTGATCTCCATCGATTGTGACTGGGACTGTCACTTAGGGGTTTAATCTCACATGGCTAAGTATTGAGCTACGCCCTATCAACAGGGTGTCGACCTTGGCTCGTCGATTGACACTGCCAAGGCAATTTCTAGGCAGCCTTTGGGTCCTCCTTAATGGAATTTTGTAGGGCCCTTGGGGATTCGTGCCCTGACGTTTCAACGTAAATACAATCATATACAAGTTAAGTACCTTCCTTTTCGATTTCAACCTAAACGAACATGTAAAATATGTCAAGGCACACATGCACGTCTCAAGGCTAACATCCGAACATCATCGGTGGACATTTAGCCTCCACACCACTTCAAAGAACATCGTCAATCACTTAATTAACATGTTAGAAAGCTTTTTAGGCACAAGTGAGGCTCTAGAAACCTAAGTTCATTTTGAGGGTCCGGAAAGTTGAACCCCTAAAATACGTGATTTTGGTATGTTTTAGCATAGTAAACTAATTTGAACATACCATTATAAAATATTCACCATAGATTCTTCAATCATAGAGAAAGATAGAGGAAAAGTTGACCAAACCCTAGTTCAATAACGCACAGAAATTTCAGAAGTACCACCCCAAAATTAAAATATTTCTCTATGAATTTTGTCATTAGGTATGTGTCATTTTCTCAGTATGTTCATTTACTTATTAGGACACCATACATATTATCAATCATAATTGTTTCATTCTTAGAAATTGCATTTCAGAAACAGAGTTATCCATTCACATATTAGTCATAAAATTTCATATAAACTAATTAGGAGTATCTTATTATTGAGTAGACTTGGGTTTAGCGTACACAAAAATTCCAAGAACTACGTTCCCTCGTAGGTTTATTAGTACCCTTTTTGGGCGTTACATTTTAATGAACACGCTAGTCATGCCTCTATTCTTTAGTAGGGTAGATTGGGTCCTATCGAGGGGGAATTAACATCTAAATGCACATTTAGCTCATGTAGTTTTATGTCGGTTTTATGTCCAGTTAGTTCATTTTCAATATTCTTAGTATAGGATCATTCTTATCTCTTATCATTTCTATATATATGGTTTGGTTCAATTATGTTTATTGTTAAGCTTTATTCTATCTTGCATGCTAAGTTCCTTTCAAGTACTATTATATACTCCATGATTCATCTTCTCATGATGTTTGTTCAGGTTCTAATCTTCCAGATAACGCATAGATCACTAGCAATACTGGTGAGTCCTCATTCTTCGAAAACGACTTACATGTTTCCTTAGCTTCTAGTCTTAGTTATAGTTTTTTCTAGATTTAGTGGGGCCATGTTCCAGTACTTTTAGTCAGCACAGGCTATTATCAAACATCTTTAGATTCAACTTTAGCACTTGAGTTTCACCGTTCATTAGTTGTTAACCTCTCAGCTTTGTATATTCAAATTGAATATAGGCATTTCTATCAGTACAATTTATCCAATGATTTAGCTTCCACACAATATTTCCTTACTTTAGTTTATTTACTAAGCTCGTGATATGGAACTATGGTTAGCTAAGGGATACTCATGATCCTAGAAATTGTGTCCACGTCCTGGGAGTATCTTCGGGGCGTGAAATCATCAATGCTTTCAATCAACATATTTGGAAACTTCTGTTATTATTGGACTGTTGACCATTTTCCTTGCTTTTGGATGTTAGTGCACAATCCTAGCACCAAACGAAATAATTTAACAAATAAATTAAACATAGAACCAAGATCTATAAATGTTGTTAAACTTTTAGCTAAATTCAATATCATGTTCATTTGATGTGAATGACGTTGATTGCTAATATATTTTACGTTTTTCTCTTCCTAGAATATTTATTAGAAAAAATTGCACCCAAAAAGAAAGAGTTTTAGTCAATGTAAGGAAAATTTAGTGAATCCATTATGGTACTTATTGATATTGTATCAAAGCATACAATTGTATTTATAACAGGACTAGTTCTTGGAATATAAACAGAGTCATAAAGCATGTCATATATATATTAAGTTTCTAAATTGTTAAAAAATATTATTTCGTTTATTAGTTAATTAATGTTTAGTTATTGATCAAGCAAAAGAAGAAAATTTTTTTATCAAGACCACAACTATTACGGCATATATTATTTGAAGTAATTAACTAAAAAAAAGGGAAGGACTTTTAGGACGCAACTCTTGTGGCATAGGTGAATGGAGTGAGGTTTTTGCCCCTTATAGATATAATTTGAGAAGTTCAATAAAATTGAGATTCTATAATGATTAATTAGAAGACACTTGAATGGTCAACAACTATGGTCTTACAACTAACAAGATATGTCATTAAATTATTTATCCAAACATTATTAATGTTGTTTTAGATGAATTAGTTATATTTTGTGCTTATTATTGTTTTTGTATTTTCTAGTATATGATAGTTCATGTTTGGTTCTTGATAACCATGTACCTTACTGTTGACTCAAAATATTTTCAAACATTTTTTATTACAAAAAACCTTAAAATTGGCTAAAATAGTCTTTGAGATTGCTGGTGAGGATAGTTTTGAAGCCATTCCAACAATGGGTTTATTTCGTTTTTCCTTTATTTTCTATTTCTTTATGACTTTTTTTTATTCTGCCTACTTTTTTCTTTTTTCATGTCCAATTTATATTATTTATTTCTTATTTTAGTATTTGATTTCTGCATATGATTTTCTAACAAATTGTTGAAATTTTTATTTTGTATTTTTCATTGTGCTTTTTACTACATTCCTGAAATTTTGCTTTCTTTTTCAAGTCGGCTTTTACAAAAATTCCTCGAGTTTTGTTATTTTCTAAAATTCTTCCTTTCATACTCTATTTTATATTTGCACTTTCCTCGATCTTTATAATATGTTTTTATTGTTTTTTTCTGTCATTGTTTATGATTTATAGGTTAAAATCTACACTCTTTGTGTGTTATTTCTCTCTAGTTGCTTCTCATTGTCATTTTAATACTAATATTTATTCTTGCTTATTTTATTGTATGCATTTAATTAGGTTAGTGTATACCATTAATTGTTTCTTGTTTGCACGTGAATCTAGTTTTGTCAATTTGTCTTTGACATTCTGCTTGATTCAGTAGTTTTAGTATTTTCCTGTTTTATTTACATCTTGTCTAGTTCCCTCTCTCTAGTTTCTTTTGGAAATGATAATGCACTAGGATCATGTCTTCAGTAGAGGACGGGGACAGTGTAAGTAGTGGTATGTTGGTTAAGCGTTCTCCATAGCTTAGAGTAAGGCTATTAACGGGAAAGTCAATTGAATTTGTGAAGATTGTCAAGAAAATGACAATAATTTTTACCTTGTGTACTGGAAAATATATGGGAAGGTAGCAGGGCCTTGGAGAGATGGGTTTAAGTTTTGATACTCATGAGTGTAAAGAGATAGAAATGGTTAGGAATTTTAGTTGATGGGTACTTTCGAGATCAAATGGTCAAGGTTAGGAAAATAATTAATGTGATGATGACATTTAACCTATTTGTTTGAGGGTTCATTTGAACATTATAAGTGCTTATGCACCTCAAGTGGATTTTAATTATGAGGTAAAAAATGCTCTATTTCGTGGATTTTGATTATCTAGTGAGAGGTATACCCAAACAAGGAGAAGAGTTTTATTGTGGAGACATTAATGGTCAAATAAGGGAAGATTATAGTTATTTTGATTACATTTCTAGAGGCTTTGTTTTGGGAAGTTGAATGGAGGTGGAACATTATTTCTGGATTTTCCTAAGGATTTTGAGTTGTTTAATGCTAACTGATACTTTCTTAAATGGAAGAACCACTTGGAAACCTTTTGTGGCACACTAACTATAACTTTGATTACTTTCTCATTAAGAATAGTTATTAATGAGTTTTCAAGGATTTCATGGTTATTCCGAGTGACAATATTAGAACGCTATAAAAATTATTTGATTAACCTTTAGTTAAAAGGAATAGGAGGAAGAAGACATTGTATGAAAGAATGAGGTATAAATTGGGTGGCTTCATCCAAACTCTATCTCAGGTGATGGTGGAAAAGTTTATCGGTGTGGGGTATTATGTAAATAGCGTCATGTGAAAAACATGTGGAATAAAGCAGATAGTTGCATTAGGAATGTCGTTGTATAGCTTCTAGGGGTATCGAGGGGTAACTTTGGTGGTCATTAAGGATATTAGTACGGAAATAGAAAATCCTAAATAATGTGGAAACAAATAAGGTTATACAATGTTTGTGGACAACTTGGACGAGGAAGAGAAGTTAAACCTTAAAGAGATTTGTAAGACAACAAAGCCAAAAACTAAGTTAGTTATTATGACTACTAAGAAGGCAACTTTCAAATGATTGTATGTTGAACTAGAGTATAAAGGTAGGTATAAGAAGTAGTAAAGGCTCGCAAAAGTGAGAGACAAAAATGTTCGCGACTTGCAATAAGTAAATTGCATCAACTATGATGAACAGAAGGTGTTGACGAAAGACACCTCTATTAAGAAAAGATCCAAAACATACATCCACAAACTTCTAGAAACATTATACGTGAAATGGTGCACATGGAAAGACTTTTTAACTTTGGGTACTCAAGTTGTTCTACAAATTAGGAGGTTAAACATGCTAGGGTAAGATGTTCAAGAGAAGATAGATCATATACAATGAGATTTCTATTCTCAAAGAGCATAGACAAGGTAGGTATTGAATGGTTGATTGGGTAATTTAATTATATTTTTAATATGGAAAAACATTCATGATAAACTTAGGTATAGTACAATGCTTCCATTTTACAAGAACAGGAGAAATATCAAAAACCTACATCAGTAATAAGGGTATCAAATATCTAAGCCACACTATGAAGGTTTGGGAGTGTGTGGCAGAGATAAGGGTGAGGGGAGGGGTTTGAATTTCACATAATAAATTTTTGTTTATTATAATGAGATTGACTGTTGTAGACATAAGAATTATTTCTCTTAAATGAACACATATTTCCTCACACTTATTGCCATCCCTCTCCTAACTTTCTTGGTGTAGCATAGAAGTTTGATACGTATATCATTGTAACAATTATTTTACCATCCATCTTCTTATACAATGGAACCATCTTACTCGACCTATATTTATCGAGTATTTTGGCTTTCTGAAAAATAATACTAAACCTAGTAAATAATTCTACATAGCTTTCCTTTGTGCTTTACAAATTCCACCAGAATGGCATTAACTCTTATCTCTCATACCCTACTCATCCTACTAATAATGTTTTTACCCTCAATCACCCTCAAACACCGATAGTACCCAACGTCCCAAACAATTTCCGTGTGCACTAACTTACCTAAGAGAATGTCTTTGTCCTTTAAATTGTTCAAGAGTTTGTGGAAGTATATTTCCGTGTTTTATTAATGGAGGTCTCTTCCACAAAAAAACTTTTCTTCCTAATACTTGATGCACATTTCAATACGCGAGATTTTATCTCTTTCATTTCTTGATCCTTCCAAATTTCCTATCCCCGTCTTTTCCCTGTAGCTTGACATACAAGAATTTTGAAGTAGAGGCTTTTGAAGTAGTTACTGCTAACATGGCTTTGTGTGTTTATCATGTTATAGATTTTTTTATATTTCAGTTTCTTTTCCTCATCCACACACTCAACCAAATTTGTACAGATTGCCTTCTTTCATCAACTTTTCTGTTTCACCACCCGTCTCATTCATGACCATTAAACTTACTCCTCGATACACCTATCACCTTTTGTAGACGCTTCATTATGAAACTCTTTTTCTTATCTCACAAGTTTCTCACAATCTCTCTATTAATGAAGGTTTTTCTTCGAATCAACTTCTCCTCCATCTTTATAGAAAGGGTAGGATCAAGTCACCTAATTCAATCCTAAGTCATTCATATAGGGTTTTCTTCTTCTATTCTCTTAATGTTAGCGTCAATCACCAAAATCTTGTATTAGCTAGTTTGTTTCTGACATAATTTTCTATCCATACTAAGGCCTCTGTCACGCTTTGTATGCAACAAATTATCTAAGTATTTATAACTCCTCTAAAATGGGATAGTTTACCTGGAAAGGGAAGGACTTACTTTTTGTCAACTACTTTGGACCTATGAGATAATATATGGTTTGTTGAAGACCTGCATGTCTAGGTGGAAATGGTATGAACTGAGTTAAGTTTTAGAAAAATTCATCTCCCAGAAAATTTAACAAAAGATGACCACGATGAGTCGTGGGATCCTTATGGGGCATAGGAAGTGTCATCGAAGTGCTCTAGTCTAACAAAAATTCTAGAATCAAAGTTGATGTCTGGAATAGAGTCTACGGAGCATAGAAAGGTCGATGGTTTGAAGGAAAGGTTTTGTGAAAAGTGGGTTCTATGTCAGGTTTGTTGTACATGATCTACGGTTGATTAATATGTACCATAGAGTTATCCATCAGTTTTTAAATAGGCCAATTTGGTCTTTTTTGTATCAAGTTATTGTAAAGACGGGCATAAAGTGCATTGATTTTGTGAATGTTGTTCTTTACCTTTTAGGCATTGATCATTTCGGTAGGATTTTGCATTTATATTGAAGTTTGATTGGTCCAACTTAATATGGATGAGGAACCAAAAAGGCGTTGATACTATGTTACAATTTAATGATTGTGGTTGTCATGTTTAGGTATACAGTTTCAAGGAGGAACCTTTTTCTAGACCGTCATAAAGTCATCCATAAATTTTTTATGCTTGTTAGTTATTCTGGTTCAGAAGCAGATAGAGCTCGGGCAGGTGATAATTAAATTAATTGGCAAGCCCTCTGAAGAAGGAAGTGTTCCAGTCTGCTAGATATAGTAAACCTCATTAGGAGCCAGAGGAGAGACTTACCGTCTCTAGCTCAAACTGACTAATTACGGATGCTTTCGTCATAGGTTTATTATCTCTAGCATACTTGAATTGTGCCTTTTTTTGATTGCTTATCAATTTATACTTGTCATCGCAGGTTGGAGTTGTATCTACTTCTAAATAAAAATAACCAAAACGTACAACTTTTTCTACATGACCTCATGGCGGTCAAGAATTTGTTTCCTCCAAACTTGATATATAAACATGAGGAAAACAATTATTAAATTTTAACAGGACTTTAACACCTTTATGGTCCCTCAGTCATATTAAGTCAGACCTATAGAAGTTTACTTTAACATGCTAGATCCTACCTGAAGATCAAATGTCTAATTTATCAAAAACTCCAGTCACAAAATCATTGTTCTTTATGCCCTTCTTTACAATAACCTCTGAAGTATGTCATTTTGAACCTATAAGTGAAATTCTATCAAAATTAACCCTTCAAAAATACATCACTTTATCACATACACTCAAGTCCCAAACTTCCCTCCATATTCATCCCCACCAATTCTCTCTCTAGCTCCTAGGTGAAATCTAGGGGTTGAAGCTTCAGGTTGACAATCACTATTTCGATCTTAGGCTTTGATTATCACGGTTTTTGAGAACCCCTGATGGATCCCTTCAATCTATTAGGTAACAAAAGAACTTCGACCTCCAATTAAATTTCACCCAATCCAATTAGTGTTTACGCAATCTCCATGGGTCCTTTTGATTATCATTCAATTGATGTTGTTATCTTATCATGCATAATTTAACATAATTGCATGATTTTAAATTGACTTCATATAGACCCATGATTTGTTCTTTGATTTTCACCTATGAAGTACGTGCTACGATCATGAATTGATAAGGTATTTTATGCATATTTTTGAAAGGAAGAATCTATGATCGATTTAAAGATTCTTATAAATTAAGTATAAATGGTTTTTCAAAAGTATTCTCACTATTTGGAAGGAAATCATTATTTATACTCTAAGAAGGGTAAGTGTCGATTATAAATTTTTTTATGAAAACATGGTTTGCAAAGGATCTACTTTTAAATGATTTTATGTCTTAAACTTGTATTTTGATTATTCACTTTCCTAATGTGCGGCTTTATTAATTGATTTTTTCTACTCCGTTGGGATTTTACTTAGCGCTAAAGGACTTTGAGGTGGAGGCTCAAATAGGGTAGTTTCTAGTAGCAAACTCTAGTTCAAACTACATGACCCCGTAGGCTTTCATAAATGACATAGTTATTTGACCACATAGTCTAAATGAATGACATGGAGTTGTACCTTGGAAATTAGATTCCCTGACTTTTGTGTAAGGGTTAAACAAAATTTCATGTGACAGTTCACATTGTTTTTTGTTAGTTAAATCTAATACCACACAAATTAAATATCATTATATCATAAAATTTCCCTTATACTTTTTAATTAAAGCATGATCTATCAAATATCTATAGTGACTATGTTTTGTATGATTTTAAACGTCTTAATTAGTCATGTATTACATCTGCTAACCCTACTATAATATCATGTCTACATTTACGCATTTTCCCCAACGTAGTACATTTCATCTATTGATGCATACTTGTAACTTTATTATCTCATATTATAGGGTCTGACGCTCCATATCATCCCACTCATGGCTAAAATGGATTAGTAATAGCTATTGGATTTGTGAGTCCTAATTCTATGCGGGAAAATCCAGGAAGACAATTTATTGTTTTTTTCTTTAGTCTTGATACTTTTTCCGTGGTTTATAGATTACGTCCCACCAATCCTATTTTGTTTTAGAAGGTCTTGTCACATAATAATAATTTTGCACTTATGTTCAAGCTCTCTTATATGATATGAGGCGACTTACTTAAACCCTCCTATTTAATATTCTATTGTGTTGCATGTTTATTAAGTGTCTTCTGTAGGGCCTGTTGGGGTCCTATACACCATATAAAAGGTAACAAGTTTGTTCTCCCTCTCTCGAACACACAAGTTATAAAGTATATTACAAAACTCAAATGCATTTGAAACATCCAAAATTAAAGCTCTACTTCCATTCATCTCCCAAAAAACAAAGGTTTTTTGAAATCATTAAAGCTAATATGAATTGCCTCAATATGGAAGTATAAATTCCTCCACATGTTGGGCCTTGATACCTGCCTATTTCGTCTCTTGGACATGAACACTATTTATCTTCCTCTTTTGAAAGACTTCACTAACTTTACGGAGTTTTCTGTTCGTGATCCTATATTCCATTATCATGTACCTTAAACATAGAAACTTCATAACAAGTTTCCACTAGTTTCCCCTACTCCCGTCCTCAACCGAATACGTGATCATAGTGCACCATTGTTAACAAAAGCCACAAGGGATATGTAGCTAATAAAGATGTAAAAGAAATAAAAATCTACTAGATTTACTTAAAAGAGCTTAGAGTCTAAGACTAACTTACTATACTAAAAATCGATGAGAAGCAAGAAATAAATAATGAATGAACTTATGAAACCAGACCTATAATATGTATTCACATAGTATATTAACACACGACAAACCATAATATTTATGCAATACATGACACTATGGATCCAGAGAGAGTGAGATATGCAATATTATACTAACACAATAGATCACCTATTAGACAAGAAAGATACATTTGAACACTAGCTCACAAATTTTTTTAAATATGTGCATATAAGAATGGAAACAAATATTTAAAAAAAATACAAGCAAACATATTTGAAAAAAATCAAACAAAAGAGAAATATTGAACGTAGGTGTTTTGAGAACGAGTTTTCATAAAGGTAGAAAATAAATCATTGAATCTATGAAATAAAATTATGAATGGTAACTGATCAAATGTAAGAATACAATGAAAACATGAAAGGTTATGTGAGTTCGACAATGTCATGTAAGAAATTTAAATATTGGAAGATCTCAATCACAACATTTTTTGTGTAGAGAATGTGGAAGAAACAAGAAACCTGATACTTTGTTTTTGCCAAAGGTCACGTGAGGTTTTCCGGAAGTTTCCAAAGGCCTCTATTCCTCTTTTAAAAGGATCCTTGGCACTTGTGTATGACTCAAATGATTACCTAAAAAATGAGTAGAAACATAAACAAAAGACACTATGTAATAAGGAAAGGGAATCCAAAAAAGTGTGAGCCACGGGAGATACAACGAAAGTCGTTGGAGTAGGACAAGATCCTATGAGATTTTATCTAGAATTGCAGTAGAAAGAACAAGAAAAGTTATATGAGAGAATAAAGCAATGAGATATTTGGGTTTCTAGGCCATGGGAGTCACCAATGGTAGCATAGCTAGCAACTGCACGAACAAACAACCTTAATAGATATGGATGGAGAAGTCGCACTCACCGGTGAGAGTAGGTACAATAGAGAATCACAGAGATTGTGGGCATAGTATGGTGTGGTGAATGATTTTGCAATTAATCCTTGAATGCTAAAGAAAAAGTACAAAGCTTAACCTACATTATACTTCTACGCTAAAAATAAAATTAACAGTTAAAATTTTTTTGTGATAATATTTAAGTAAAATTAAACTGTGATAGTACTTGGATTGTACGAGTGTAATAGTATATTCCGAGAAACCAATAAAGGAATGAAGAGTTAAAATAAGGGAAGAAATTTTTTATGAATCTCGAGTTTTGAAGTCTACATCTATATTACTTTAATTGATATAATTTTATGTATATAGTTAATGGGATACACCGTGCTCCATTTTAATTTTAATGGGATATCAAGTACACTAGACAATTAGAGTAGTAAATTTTTCTTGTAATGATAGTGATTTCTTTTTTTTACAAGATAAACATATTTTGGTATGAATCATATCCTAATAGAGGATATTAAATGTGAGGACAATCAAAGATAAAATTTAGTTACTTTTAAATTTACCCATTAAAAATTGAGCTACTAGTTTACCATTTCAAATATATTTTTGTATAAAGCTTAAAATTTCTATCAATTTAGCAAGTAGAATATCTTCAAGTCTCTTCGATACAATGGGAACAACATGAAGTCATGTATCTTAATCTCCATCCCATAAGTTTTTAGGAAAATAAAATATAGAATTCTCCATCCTTGTTCATAAGAAAAGAGGGACGAGGAGGGGAAGAAACTTACGTCAAATATATGGATATTTTTCTTCTTTTAACTTTGATTCTTAAATAACTAAGTTGTTAAAGGAAATACATCTTATTTGGAAAACAGGTAAGTTATAGTTATTAACAAAAGATGTGCTTCTTTAACACTTCTGTATATGAATATTTGTAATATTTAATCTACATATTTTCTTAAGTACTTTTTTCTATGATAAGAAGCCAATGTGTAGGAGGAATATAGTTCTCACTTGTCATTTTTATTCATCTTGAATAACCCTCTTAAAATTGAGTGTTCTTTACTCTTATCCTAATGTGTATTTTTAGTTTGATACATTAGCAGCTAAAACAAAGAAAATGTTATTCTTCAAAGAAAAGAATGAAGTTTTTTTTCGAAAAAACATGGTTAGGCAAAAAAAAAATTACATATAACACACATTTCCTGAAAAGTAAAACTATTCAAAGATATTTAAAAAACTACTCGTTATTTAAAAAAAGAATATCATTTAATATATTTTTTGAGGTAGAGGACCCACCATCAATAATCTCACAAAATGTAGATACTTGTTGTTGTGGGATTTAACACATCAAAGAATTTAGTTTGGCTCATAAACTCTGTTAAATAATATCAGTGTTTCAATATACTGAGGGCATCAAAATTTAAAAAAATGTTAGATCAATTGCAAATTTATCTTGTATGAAATTATATTTATCACTGATAAGTCATATGCAATTTTTTGGCTATTGTAATTTAATATAAAAATGTACTATCTAGTTGTGAACTAAGTAACATAATATGATTGAAGAATGAAAATTCTCTACTTTACATTGAGAAATTAGCAAATATAAATGTATATACTAAAAATTACAAATTCTTCATACCTACAAAAATAAATCAAACTAAAGTCTTCTTCATTAACTGAGAAGATACAAATAAACCTTTCTATATATTCTCATATTAGATGTGTTTTCAAAATAAAAATCACATATTAACAAAAAATCAATCTTTCATCATTCAATAAAATATGTTTTAATCAAAGACACACCACATATAACTTAATCATATAGATTCAGAAAAAAATAATTATTTAGCAAATTATATTGCCAACTTAGCTCTCGAAAATAAAAGCATATGTCAATATATAATTTTAAAGAGCACCTAAGTACGGAGAGAAGAATTTTCAAAAAGGACAAATCCTACATACCACTAACTAGATTATAAACTAGAATATGTAAAAAAAAATGACATGCAAAAAATAGCTATAGAAAATACAGGCAAACAAAAGCATAATGTCATACAACATACACCAAGGGAGTAGTAGTTAACAGAGAAACAAAAGAATAAAAAGTCATCTTGATATCTCAGGTTCTTACATACATTAAAAAATAATGAAAAATAAACACACTCTTGGGGAATTCCAAATTCCATGACTTTATCTTTACCGGCATCGTTTTAACTTCTAGATGGTCATCATCACAGCAAAAAAAACTAAAACATATAATTATCCAATACCAAATAAAATATTAAAGATAAGACAAATACAAGGATATAATTACATTAGTAAATTTGATTGTAAATCAGGATTTTATCATTTAAAGTTAGAAGAAGAATCTAAAAAACTTACAGCATTCAGAGTACCACAAGGATTTTATGAATGGAATGTATTACCGTTTGGATATAAAAATGTGAACATCTGTGATCTGGGTATTTGTGTCCAATAAGTTTACAATATCTAATTAATAAGTCTTCTGAAATAAATTCTTTCTTTAATGCTCTTGTTGTAGGTTGTTCCTCTTGTTTTGGTATTGATAAAATCCATCGCTGAACTTCATCCATATCTGCTCTTCTTAATTCCCTTGAGTTTGAATATATCATAACTTGATCTCTAGCGTAATAGCTCCATATGGCATTTCCATTTAAATAATTATTTGCTAATTCTTGTATGATAGTTGATATACCAATTATTCTTTTATTGGCATAAAAACTTGGTATTTCTATCTTTGGTATTTCATTTTGATGTCCAATATCTTCTGGTATGATCATATCTTCTGTTAATCCTATCTTAATAACTTGAATTGGAGATTTTACCTCCTCATATAATATTTCTGCTGGTGCTGTATAGAACTTAATATAAAATAAGTTTCTTTTTGTAACTCTTTTATATGTAAAAAAATGCTGTCTATAACTCTGGTATTCCACTAATTTCTTCTCCATCATATGTATATAGTGTACTTAGTAATCCATAACTGTAACATGTCATAACTACATTAGCACTAGTTTTTGGTTGTGCTATAGGTCTATTGTATCCTTGTAATTTTTGAGTTATATAGTCTTCTTTGGTTAGATAATTTCCCATTTTATTTCCGTATTTGTATATGTGCATGAATAATATCTACAGTGATATTCTATATTATTATCATTATATTTATATTTTAATACTCCTCCATAACTTTTATCACTTGCATTAGTTTCTACTATATAAATAAATTTTTTATCTTCATCCGGAAAATATAATTTTGGTAATGTTTTACATAATAATTTTATATTTTGTATTTGTGTTTGATCTCTATTATCAAAATGATATTCTACATCTTTCTTTAGTTTTTTTTGTAATGGTTTTAAATTTTCTGCTAATTTTGGTATATATTCTCTTACTTGGTTAACTAATCCTAAAAAGGATTGTAATTTCTTTATTGTATCTAATTGTTCATTCGAGGTTATTATTTTTTGTACTATATGCGTTTGCATTTATATTCCATTTTATCTATTTGTATTCCTAGGAATTCTATTTTTTTTTTCATTATTTGTGCTTTCTTTTTACTTAAACTTTTCCTGAGTGTTGTATTATACGACTAAATTTTTCTAATAATCTTATCTGTTCATCTTGTGTTTTAGAATATAATAATATATCATCAATATATACTACACAATTTTCTAGTTGTTTAAAATAGTTATCCATAAAATGTAGAAGTTTGTGGTTCTATGGGTATTTGTTTTGGTGTACATTGAATAAATGGTTTTGCAAATAACTGGTTTAAATTTGTATTTCGTGGTTTTTCACTAACTTTTCTGCTTGTACCTGCAGCTGTATTCAAACAAACATTATGGGTTTTAGGGAGTTTCCCATCGTCTCCTTTTATCTCTGGAATTTTACCGTCTTCCGATCGACGTAGCTCCGCATTTTTATAGTCATGCTGCTGACTTATGCTAGCTTTAGACTTCATGTTCTCTTCATTATTCTTTAGCGTTTGTATCTCATTCTCCATACTATCCACTTTAGTAAAAAGTTTAGTAATGGCTTTGAGTAGCTTTTCAATTGTATCTTCATCTTTGTTCTCAGTCTGAATAGCTTTGTCTTGATAAGTAGTCTGCAACACCATTCTTATACTGCTTATCAGCGCCTCAACCATGTGTACTCCCCTAACGGCATCCCTCGCCTACCGGTTTCCACTGTGGGATGGCATAGTCTAGAAGTTTTCTCCCTGTTTCCCGTTTACTAGCAAACTAGAATTCATGATTCAAATATTTCTAGTATATTATAACTAACATAAATTTAATCAATCATATATATGATATTCAGGAATAAATGAAATTAGTTCTGCGTAATTGTTAAACAATATACCTTTGTCTCTTGATTTTCCATGCTATCTAAAATATCTGACTTGAGTTCTTATTTCTCCATTTTTTAACTTAGTTTTTATCTTGAGAGAGGGTTATGAAAGGGTTTTTATTTACTTTAGCTTTTGTTTGGCATTGCCTGCCTCTCATTTACAATTTGGCAATCTATATATACTAAATCCTAAGCCTATACATAAGTGCGCCTACTGTATACTTTACGACTTTTTAAACAAATCTTTACAAATGTCCGGCTATACACATTGGCCTTTCAAAAAAGTAAAAGATATTTACTATACAAAGGAATCTTATCTCTTATTTTTACATTTTTTCAAGGATATCTATCCCTTTGTCTGCCACCTTTTTTGTTTATATCTATCTTTATGTCTACAAGGCAAAAAATATAAAAATACAAATATGGGATAAAATATTAACTGTAGACGAAGTATATAATTTTCAATTAACAACAAATGATATGTTATTAGGAATTCCATTTTTAGGAAAATTATATCAACATATAATAACAAAAACACATTGGTGGTTCACAACACCATGTAAAAAAAAGATACGAGCCAGAAGAGTAGGTAACAAAAGAAGAAAAACAAAAGAATGGACTAAAGGCAGTGAAAAAATTACACAAAAATTAGAAAATATAAAAGAAGAAGACCCTAGAATAGAATTAATTATATTTTCCTTAGATAAAGTAATAATAATCCAAGAAAAAATTGAATTATTATATGAAGAAGATCCTTTACAAGGATGGGAAAAACATAAAACAGAAGTTAAAAATGAACTGATTGATGAAAATAGTATAATGTCGATAGTAGGAGAAAGAAGACACTTTCAAATCTTTGTTGGGGATCGATACTTACCATGAGATAGATTACATCAGACATTTGATGTCAGGTTACGAGCCATATCGTTGGCTCATGGTTTGGGAGTGAGACTTGGCCATGGGAGTTAAGTCTCACTAGGCTATGTTTTGGCCTACGGAGAAGACTTACGCGGTGTCACCTAACCTAAGGGGAGTAAGTCTTGGCCTTAACTCATCAAATTTTTACAGCTTGGGGTTTAAACTTAGGTCCTCCTCAAGGGATCTTAGGGTGGTCCACGGGGAGTCGGACATGGATGTTTAATCCCTAATAATTTCCATGTACGTCCTATGGTCCCTTCTAAAAATTTAAAACCCTAAAAAAAAAAACTGCAATGACAATACACTAGAATACACTAGCACCAAAGGAATAGTTTCTGAATGTCTTGGTCATTCCTCGACGTTTGACCTTAAAACACTTCAAACCAAACCTTAAAATCTATATCTTGTAATTTTAACAAGTTATCACCTTAAAAACACATGTGAAGATAGTTTATCCAATTTCATTTTTAGGGTCCTTACAATATCCCCCACTAGGAAGCATTCACCCATGAATGAAACTTAAAACACATTTAAGGGCAACAAATAAAGACTAGCTGCCAACAATCATTAATTCAATATTACATACAATTCACATAGCTAGGTGGAACATCTACTCCACATAAAAAGGCTCAACAAACTTCATGCAATTCAAGAAAGTAGGAACACATGTACCAACTCCTTATGCATCAAACTTAAGCATTTCTCATTTAATCGGAGGAACTTTCTTCTTCAAGTCACATCATGCAATCTCAACAACATTAGGCAAGAAATGCAATTTCTCATAAAAGCACAAATATTGAAATATTTTTCAAGAACACCTTCAAGCATGCTTGAAATTTTAACTCATGCAACATTAAGGCATGCTAACAATTCCACCTCATGAAGCAACTATACAACTCATACTACATGAACATTAACATGATTAACATGAGGAACATATAAAATGGAAAATCATTTTCTCATTTAATAAGAATTCAATTAGAACATGCATAACATAAGGACACCAATCAAATTCTTAACTTCATCAAGATTCAAAAACATAAGACAAGCTACCAGGAACTCTTCCTTTTAGGTTTGAATAGGCACATAAAGAAAGAGGTAAGGATACAAAACTCTCAACAACATTACTACTCAACAACCCATCACTAACTTAACGGTAAATCGAACTATGGTCAACATGTCGTAGCATAGGGACCTCATTCTAGAAATCATCAACAAACCAGAGACTTTAAACAAGGAAGGTTCTCACTATACAACTCGTGCTTATATCAAGTTTACTTACACAAATCCAAGTTCATATTTGATTCTTCCACACCGGGTATAACCTCTTCAACTAACCACACCATTTGAAATGAAAACATAAATCAAGCGTAAGTAATGAACATTAAACAGACTCAAAAGCAATACCATGTAGCCATAAAATCCCACACACGGGAGAAAACTCTTCTAGCTCTTTCAAAATTCACTCCTTCCCATTCTATGGTCGGAGCAAAACATAATAAAACCTTCATCTTATAGATTTTAAAAATACCACATTTCATCTTCTCTTTCAACTTACCTCAAATCTCAACATATCTAAGACAGATTCTACGAACTATACACATAACCATAAGAAACTTATTCAACCTAATGTCATCATCACAAGACTGCACCTCACATCTATCAAGTCACAAAGCCATAGTTGGCATTACAACCAACCTTTTCTCTCCCAGTACCCTTGCAATGAAATATCTCAAGGGGAGGGTCACAATCCAAGGACTGTCACATAAAGAATAAAGGAAAGTCATTATAGATCGAAACTCTATTGCACGACTTGAAGAATGAAGAAGTGAAACTTTCTTAGAACCCACTAGCCTCCTATTAGTAATGTGGCATGATGCACATGATTAACAAGACTCTACTAGATATGGTTTGACACAAACTAAGGCCATTCCAGCAATCTTATGCTCTGATACCATGTTTGTCACGATCTGAGAGAACCCCCCAAGTCGGGACATGGTGTACTCCACCTCAAAGAGATCTTATACAAGCCTCATGCATCATTCATTTCATACGATACTAAAAATAAAGAAGAATTAAAAACATTCTTCATACACAAAGATACTTTGATGAAATAGCAATCTAAAGACTTCTAAGTCATATACTTTTGCATCAAAACCATCTAATACTTTAGAGTACAACATTTGGGACTACGCCCATACAAAACTAAAAATATATACTAAAAGACATAAAGGAAACATAATGGGTATAGTCCTCCAATCTAGGAGGACTCACAAAGTCTTCATCTTCAAGCACCTTAGAAACCTATCCATCTATCATAGGACACAAAACCTCCAATCCTTACACTTTAGTCTAAAGGGGAATAAATGGGGTTTGTACAATTAAGATCTTAGTCTGAAAGTAATGAAAAAATATGCAGAAAGGACATTTATTGTCGATACATATTGATATGCCATTTATTAAAACTTCATATTAATACAAGTACAAGAGCCATTCAAGTCATACATAGACATCATACAAGTCATAAATTACTTTTGAACATACATCACACGTAAACAATTCCTTTACCTTCTCCTTAAGACATCACTTCAAGTAAACCCTTAAGTTGTTCCTTCTGCAACATTAGAATAGTGTCCCGTACCACTATCTACACTAAGGAAACACCTTAGGATAACCCATGTTCATTTACCATCTTTAAATAACAGAGCATTAAGAGAGATGAACATCACATAAATCATATTATCACATTAAGACCAGTATCTAACACAACCCAAAGTCATACTTGTGAAACCTAGAAGTAACATAACATAATACTGCTCACCCTAAGAACTTCTTTGAAGTCACCCTAGAAAAGGAATATTCATCTACATTAAGACACAACATGAAAGTATCTCATAATATAATTCAAGTACCTCATGCATCTTTAAATTAAGTACAAGTTAATATTCTTCATTAGCTTTCATTACATTATAAACACCATCATTCATAATAGACTAGATCACATTTTCATTAAGGTCATTATAAGAGTCCATTAATTTAATTAGCATCATAAGGAAAACACTAGACATCGCTTAAATGTCTACACATGCAGTGCATAGATGGTGTTCGATTCAACCACCCATACTTAGTAGGAAAACCTTAAGAAGACCTAGATCATTACAATCATTTTTGGCGGTAAGGCTTTATCGACATAGACAATGAGTGCTTAACATGGAATCCTGGTAGTAAGCCTTATAGGATGAGGGATCACTACTTGCCTAAGGTACGGTTATTCTTCCTATATTAAGTGGATCCACTAACTATAGACTTATGAGGACACATAGTTATGGAAGAGGGTGATTTCTTCAAGATACCCGTGTCTACTCATTGTGGGAATCCATGTCAAGGGATTTATTCTAAGTACCTTGCCTCAACTCACGGGAGAGAACTCATCTCTATCATATTGTATCGGTGCTTAACATTAATCCCCACAAAGTATATTGTATTAGTTCATTGTGGGATAAGGAATTTCTAATAGATACTCTGCCTCAACTAATGGGAGAGCATGCATTCCAACATAACATTCATTCATTCAATGGAATGCTCCTACGGATATTGAGATTGCTATCTAGACACTCTTCCTCTACTAACATGAGAGAATCCATATCAAATACCTCATTAATTTACTAGAGTACAACTAAGAATACCTTCCAATAGAATACCATTCATTACATCATCAATATACTTCATTCATTCATTCATGTGTGTGTACATATGAGAGGATATCCTTTTTACATAAGAAAACCTTCATACCATTATCATCTACATATAGTCATATTGCATTCAAAGTAATCCACACAAAATACAATTCACATTAGCATTGTACATTATGATTCTCATTCAAGAATGAGGCATAATGATAACAATTCAATTCTTCACAATATGCCTGCAAGGACATTATCACCATACATATACAATAAGTAAACACATCCACCAAGAGTGGATAAACCCATACAATAACAATTCAAATATAGCATGAAAATTAGGTCAAGTGACACTCACTCAATTAATGATCACCATTACTCAATTCTCCAACAAATCATCATAAATAGGTACGGATAACAATAGAAATAAATAATACAATTCGATCTAAACATAATTCCATCATCATTCCATCATAAGTATAAAATCCACATAATAAGAAAAATCAATAAATTTGAGGAAATCATGGGTTCATGGAGTTTTTTATCTTAAAAAAATAATTAAACATCAATCATATTGTGCTTAATAATTTGGAAACGCTTCATCCAAGAACCCATGTGTTTGCTTGAAAATAGGACTTTTTCATGAACATTGAATGTTTGAAAACAATTTAAGATTGCTCTAACTTTATTTTCTAATCTTAGATGAAGAACTCACAAACCATATTAGATTAAATCAGATAATTGAATAAGAAAACAATTGAATTTTAAACCCTACCATAATCCTTCACCTCGACGTTGAATGGTGTTCTAGAGAGAACTTTTTCGGAAAGGGGGGTTTTAATTTAAGAGTTCAAATCTTTATTAGGGTAAAAGTACTTTAGTACTCTTAAAATACCTTTATAACGAAAAAAAAATTCCATGCATTTTAAAAGCCATGGGGTGAATTGCACTAAGGTCGAATTCACATCAGAAAACAATGTATACTTATAGACTGTAGATGGGCTTACGAGCCATATTGTTGGCTCGTTTTTTATTACTAAGAATTTCTTCATTGTAGATAAGGATTCCTATGCTAAGTATTGAACTATGGAGAATACTTATGGGGAGTCACCTAACTTAAGGGGCGTAAGTCTTTGCCGTAAGTCATAAAGTTTTGGCAGCGTATGGTCTAAACATAGTGTCCTACTAAGAGACCCTTAGGGTGGTCCTTGGGGAGTAGTACCACGACTTTTAACCACTAAACATGTCCATCTAGGTTATAGTGTCACCTCTAAAACTTTTAGATATCAAACAATGCACCAACTTCAATGACAACACACTAGAACACACTTGAACCAAACGACTAGTTTCAGAAGTCTTGGTTGTTTCTTGAAGTTTGACATTAAAACTATTTAAACCAAAGAATAAAACAGTTAACAGTTTGACGTTTGAAAGAGTTGATAATGTGACTTATGAGTTAGATTTTCCAATAGAACTAGCAGCAGTGCATGTAATTTTTTACATTTCATTTTTGAAGAAGTGTGAGGGTGATCCCTCATCTATTCTACTTTTAGAAAGTGTGGCTATGAAGGATAGTATCACTTATGTAGAGGTAGTAGTTGATATTATTGATCGTCAAGTTTGAAGGTTGAGAAAAAAATAAGTAGTTTCTGTTAAGGTTTAATAATGGATTCATTCCGTTGATGGAGCTACTTGTAATGTAGAAGCAGCCATGAAGGTAAATCATCTTCATCTCTCTCGTTTTGATTCCTCCAAAGTTTGAGGTATTCATTCCTCTTAAGTTTTTTTTTTTCATTCATTCATGCACAAATCCAATCTTAGTATCATGTCCATTTGTTTTGAACATGCATTTTTCTACGTAATTGTATGTCATTGGAACATAGTTCAATAAGAAATCAGTTTCCATTAAATACTGGTAGGGATTGTATATCTATCCCTCCCTTTCGATGTAGATTAGACATCATTCGAGGAGGTATATCCCAAGGGGGAGGTAATGCAACACCCTGTAATTGAAAAAAATTGGACAAGAAGATTAGCTGAAATTGCAGGAGCAACCCACGGATAGTAGAGTGACCTGCTATCCGTCCTGGTGGTCCGTGGATGTCCACCTACAGCCCTCCCGAGAACCCATCCCTTGAAGTTGATCGACAGAATGACATGAAGGATCGTGGATAAGTCTAAGGACCATTGATTTGTTCGTATCTCGAGACCCTAAGGCCCTTCTATAGACCATCCTCTGAAGTCTATCGACAAACTAATAGGTGGATCGTTGATTACTCCATAGAAATACAACATTTCATAGGTGGCACTAGAATATTTTAAATCAAGGGTCATTCGATTTTTTCTTTTTTTGTTAGACCCCTAAACAACTCTGTTGAAACCGTAAACTACGTGGTTTTTGTATATTTTTGCAGGGTAATCTAATTAGAACTTGGTATTATAAATTATTCACCATAGATTCATCAAACATAAATCAATATAGAGGAAAGAGTTTACCAAGCCCTAGTTAAAAAATGTAGAGAGTTTTCAGTGATTCCACCCCAAAATTCAATGATTTGTATATGAATTTCGTCACAAGGTAGGTGGGATTTCCTTAATGGGTTCCTTTAACCCATTAGGTCCCTAGATTTCAGATAGAATCTTTATTCCCTTAATATTAAATAGACCTAGAGTTTTGTGAATGTTAGAAGTTGTTGGGTTTAGCTGTAAGAATGATCCAATTCACATTATCATGAGTTTTTTTTATCATTTTGTATAGATAATTTAAGAAAGTCAGAATCCTGGCTATGTAGTTCTTCTAGGTCATAAATTACACATTCTAGGCCAGTGGTTTCACATATATATGATTTCGTTGATGGATGTCATATTATCAATTATAATTGTTCCATTCTTAGAGATTGCCTTTCAATAACTGAGTTATGCAGTACTTCACATTTAATTCATAAAATTGCTTATATACATTCTAATTGGGAGCATCTTAGTACTGAGTGGACTAGGGTTATACATACACAAATAGTTCCAGAACTACGTGCCCCCGTAGGTTTATAAGTACCCTTTTTGGGCATAACATTTTAGTAATCATGCTAGTCATGCATCTATACCTCTAGCAGGGTATATTGGGTCCTCTTGATGGGGCTTATACATTTGAATGTACATTTAGCTCATGTGGTTTTATGTCAGTTATTAGTAGCTTCTTTATAGTAAGATTCTATTGCATTGACCATGTTATCAGTTACAAAAATATTTCAGCCTCAGCAAGTTATAAACCCCATAATTGCATCCACTTAGTTCATATTCAGTATTCTCACTGTAGTATCATCCTTATCTGATATCATTACAATATATATTCTTTGGTTCAATTATGTTTATCATTAAGCTTTACTCTATCTTGCAAGGTCTTACATTTAAAGTACTACTGCATACTCAACACTACATATTCTCATGATGTTGGTTCACGTTCCTAGCTTCTAGTTCACAGATAGATCGATTTCTGATCTTCAGCTCACCAGCATCACTGGTGAGTACTCTTTCTCCGAGGACGACATGCATGTTTTATTTTCTTCTAGTTGTAGTTTATGTTTTTGCATGATTTAGTGGGGCTATGTTCTAGCACTTCTAGTAAGTAAAGGCTATATTAAGACATTGTTACATTCATCTTTAGAATTTGAGTTTGACCTTTTATTTGTTGTTGAATTTTAATTTTTTTATAATCAAATAGTAAAGGTATTCCTATCACTGTAGTGTATCTTATGATTTATCTTCTGTACACTATTTCCGTACTTCAGATTATTTAGTATACTTATAGTATTCCAGTAGGGTTAGCGTTGAGTCGCTCGTGATCCTATGTACTGTGTCCGCGTCCTTGGGCTAGTTTTGAGGCGTGACATCATTAATGTTGTTAAAAACATATTTAGATACATCTACCAATATTGGACTATTTACCAGAGTACGTACTTTTTGATTTTAGTGCACAATCCTAGGACCAAAAGAAGTAAATGTTGTACAAATAAATATCACACATAGAGATCGAGATTTATAAATATTGCTACACTTTTAGCTAAATTAAATATCGTGACCATTTGATGTGAATGACGTTGATTGCTAATATATTTTCCGTTTTTATCTTACGTGAAAATTAATTAGAAGAATTGCACCCTAAAAGAAAGAGTTTTAGCCAATGTAAGGAAAATAAAGTTAATTCATTATGTTATTGTTTGGATGTGTTTCAAAGAATACAATTGTATTAATAATACGACTAATTCTTTGATTAGAAAGAGAGTCATCATTCATTTCATGTATTTAAATTTAGTTTCTAAATATTTAAAAAATATTGTTCTATTTATAAGTTAATTAATGTTTAGTTATTCATCAAACCAAAGAAACAATAAATTTTGTCAGTGGCAAAACTATTATGGCATACATCATTTGATCTGATTAATGAAAAAAGGGAAGGTCTTTGAGGACGCAAATCTTCTGGCACAGGCAAATGGAGTGCTATTTTTTCCCCTTATAGATATAATGCCTGAGATTTTATGAAAAAAATAACTTTGAGATTCTATATTTAATAATTATGTCTCTTGAATGATTATACTATGGTCTTACATATAACTAGATATGTGATTAAATTATTCGCCGATACATGATCAACGATGTTTTAGATGAATTATAATATTTTGTGTTGATAATTATTTTTCAGTTTCTACTATATGATAGTTCATTTGTGGATCTTGATATACACATACCTTACTATTGAGTCAAAATAATTTCTCACAATTTTATATTTTAAAATACCCTACTTTTGACTAAAATAGTATTAAGGTTGCTGGTAAGGAATGTTTTTTTAGCTATTCGGGCAATGGATGCCTTACGTTTCTCCTTTATTTGTTTCTTTATGAATTTTTTCGAATTCTACCTACTTTTTTGCTTGTCCTTGTCAAAATTATATTATTTAATTCCTATTGTTAATATTTGATTATTGCATATGATTTTTTAGCACATTGTTGAAATTTTTATTATGTTACCTTATGCGTTTTACTACACACCAGAAATTTTTCTTCCTTTTTCAAGTCTGCTTTTACAAAAATTCATGGAATTCTATTATTTTCTAAAATTCTGCCTTTCGTACTACATTTTAAATTAGTTATTTTCTCAATATAAATTTTATTTTATTTTTTGTTTATTTCTGTCAGTGTTCATGATTTTGAGGTCAAAATCTGCACTCTTTGTTTTCTATTTCTCTTTAGTTTCTGCTCCTTGTAATTTTGGTACTAATATTAATTCTTGATTATTATATTATATTTATTTAATTAATTTAGTGTACACCCTAAATTATTTATTTTTTTAATCGTTTATCTAGTTTTATCTATCTTCCTTAGACATTCCGCTTGATTCAGTAGTTTTAGTAACTTCCTATTTTATTTATATCTTGTCTAGTTACATATTTCTAGTTTCTTTGGGAAATGATGTTGGACTAGAGTCATGTCTTCTGTAGAGGATGGGGCGGAAGTGGTGGTATGTGGGTTAAGAGTTCTCCTTAGCTAAGAGAAGGGCTATTAATGGAAAAAGGACAATAATTATAACTAGTGTAAATGATAACATAAGGGGAAGTGTCAGGGCATGGGAGAGGTGGGTTTAAGTTGTGGTACTAATGAGTATCAATAGGAATTTTAGTTGATGAGGACCTTCGAGAGCCGGTGTTTGAGGTAAGGAGAATCAAAAATAGGATGATGAAAATTAACGTAGTTGTTGGTTCATTCTAAAATTATAAGTCTTTATACACGTCAAGTGGGTTTTAACAATGAGGTAAAATATGCTCTATTAGGTGGATTTCGATTATGTAGAGAGAGGTATACAAAATACGAAGAAGATTTTCATTGTGGAGATATATTGATGGTAAAATTACGGAAGATTGCAGTAAAGTTGATGATGTTCCAAGAGGCTTTGTAGTGGAATGGAGGTGGAACACTACTTCTTGATTTTTCTAAGGATTTTGAGTTGGTTAATGCTAACTAATACTTTCTGAATAACCACTTTGAAACCTTTCGTAGCACGACAACTATTACTAAGATTACTTGCTCGTTAGGAAAATTTATTTATGAGTTTGCAAGGATTGCATGGTTATTTCGAGTGAGAATATTAGAACTATATATATGATTTATGTGACGCCTTGAGTTAAGAGGCATAAGAGGAAGAAGAGATTATATGAAAAAATGAGGTTCAAATTGGGTGGTTTCATCCAATATCATTCTCAGTAAATGGTGGAGAAGTTTACTGGTGTGGAGTTTTAGCAAATAGTGGTCATGTTAAAAACATGTGGGATAAGGCAGATAGCTGCATTAGGAAAGTAGCTATATCTTCTAAGGGTATCGATGGGTAATTTTGGTGTTCATCAAGTATATTAGTGGGGGCATGGAAAACTGCAAGCAATGTAGAAACCAAGAAGGTTGGATATACAATGTTTGTGGACTTCATGAACGAGGAAGAGAAATTTAACCGTAAAGAGATTTATAAGAAAACAATGTCAGAAGCTATGTTAGAAATTACAACTACAAAAAAGGCATCTTTCAAATGAATGTATGTTAAACTAGGGGATAAAGGTAGGGAAAAACAGTTGTATAGGCTCGGAAAGGTTAGAGAAAGAATGGCTCGTGACTTGGAACAAGTAAAGTGCGTCAATTACGAAGATGGGAAGGTGATGATGAAATAGGCCTCTATTAAGGAAAGATCCTAAGCATACATCCACAAACTCTTAACCAACTAATAGGCGAATGGGCACATTCGAAAACACTTTGTAGTTTGGGGTACTCTAAGCATTCTACATCTTATGAGGTTAAACATGCTATTGGTAAGATGATCAAGCGAAGAGAGATAAGGCACGATGAGATTTCCATTCTTAATGAGCATAGACAAGGTAGGCATTGAATTGTGAATTGTGTTATTTAATTCTATTTTTAATACGGAATATTATTCGCGATGAAGATAGTTGTAGTACATGTTTCAATTTTACAAGAACAAGAGAAATATCAAAAAACTACATCAATTATAGGGGTATCAAACTTCTAAGTCACACTATGAGGTTTGGGAGTGAGTGGTGGAGATAAGGGTGAGGAAAGGGGTGTGCATTTCAAAGAAAATATTTTATTTATTCTAAGGAGATCGAATATTGAATCCATCGGAATTATTTCTCCTAAATGGACACATATCTCCTCACCGTTACTCCCACCCCTTTCTTCCTAACCTTTTTAGTGTAGCATAGAAATTTGATACCTATATAATTTTAACCGTTACTTATACCAGCCATGAACTTATACAATGGATCTATTTTGCTCCACCTTTATTTGCCGAGTATTTTTGTTGTCTTAAAAATAATTAAACTTTGTCAATAATTCTATACATGTCTTGTCTTTGTTCTTTAAAGATTCCACGAGAATCTCATCCAGTCCTATATCTCATCCCCTATTCATCCTACTAATAATGTGTTTACCCTCTACTACCCTAAAACACATATAGTACACAAAGTCCAAAACTCATTCCGTGTGCACTAATTCACCTGGTAGAATGTCTTTGTCCCTTACATCATTTAAGAGTTAGTGGAAGTATGTTTGCATTGTTTTCTTAATGGAGGTCTCTTCCACCAACAACAACTTATCTTCCTAATAATTTATTCACATTCCAATACGCGAGATTTTATCACTCACATTTTTTTATCCTCGCAACTTTCCTATCCCCGTCTTTGTCCTTTCACTTGGCATACAATAATTTGAAAACAAACGCTTTTGAAGTAGTAACTGCTAACATGGCTAGTCTGCTTATCGTCTTATAGACTTTTTTATGTTTCAGTTTCTTTTACTTATCCACGCACTCCACCAAATTTGTAGAGCCTACCTACTTTGCTTCAAAATTTCCTTAGTCTTCTCTGTTTCACAACCTGTATCATTGATGACAATTAAAGTTACCCCTGGATACGCCAAACACCATTGTAGACTCTTCATTATTAAACTTGATCATGTTTCTCAGAGCCTCGCTACTAATCTCGGCGTTTATACCAATCAAGTTCTCCTCCATATAAAAAGAGTAAGATCAAGTTACCCAACTCAATCCTCAGTAAATCATATAGGGTTTTCTTCTTGTAGTCTCTTAATGTTAAAGTCCCTACCAAAATCTTGTAATGGCTAGTATTTTTCTAACTTAAAATAACCTTTCTATGCATAAAAGGCCTCTATCACCCTTTCCGAGCAGCAAAATATCCATGTATTTGTAACAACTATGAAATGTGAAAGTTTACCAAGGAATAGATGGACTAACTTTCTATCAACTACTTCAGACCTACAAGATAATCTACAGTATCTTAAAGCACTATAAGTATTAAGTGGAATTCATAGGAATAAAGTTAAGTATTGGAAAAATACATGTCTTAGAAAATTTGTCTAAAGTTGACCACGACAAGTCGTGGGATCGCCTATGGGGCATAAGAAGTGTGTGTCGAAGTGCTATACCTAAATTGAAATTCTGCACTCGAAGCTAATGTCTGGAAAAGAATTTATGGAGAGTTGAAAATTCGATAGTTTGTAGGAATGTTTCATGAGAAGTGGGTTAAATGTCATGTTTCTAGTACATAAATCTATGGTTGACCACTATGAACCATAGAGTTCTCCATTACTTTTTAATTAGGGAATTTTGGTCTTTTCATACTAAGATATTGTAATGATGGGCATAAAGAACAATGATTTTGTGAATGCAGAGTTTGACCTATAAGGCATTGATCCTTCAGGTGGTATTTCGCATTTGTAGTGAATTTTAATCAGTCCGACTTTATATGGACGAGGAACAAAAAGGTGTTGATACCTTTTTACAATTTAATGATGGTTTTGCTCATCTTTATGCACCAAATTTTGAGAAGGAACCTTATTCTATACTGCTATCAAGTAATGCAAAAAAAATTTTTGCTTGTTGGTTATTCTGATTAAGAAGCATATACAACTATGTAAGGGTTATATTAGAATTACTTGGAATGCCCTATGAAGAAGGAAGTGTCGAGTAATCTTGAGATAGTATTCCTCTAATAAAGCATTGCATAATTAGCCAGTAGGAGCTAAAAACAATAAACCTCATTAGGGGCTCGAGGAGACATTTACTGTCTCCAACTATGTCTAACTGATTACTGTTGCATTTGTGAGAGGCTTACTATCTCAAGCATACTGGAAGTGTGCCTTCTTTAGAGCGCTTATCAATTCATTCTAGTCATCACCTGCTGGAGTTGTATCTACATCTGAATCAAAATAACTAACAAGTACATGTTTTTCTGCATGACGTCTTGGCGGTCGAGAATTAGCTTCCTCCTCTTAACTTGATACATAAACATAAGGAAAACCATCATTAAACTGTAACAGGATATCAATGCATTTTTTGTCCCTCAGTCTCTTATTAAGTTATACATATAAAACTTTAGCATAAAATTAGATTTTACCTAAAGGATCAATGCCTAATCAGTCAAAAACTCCAGTCACAAAATCATTGCACTTTATGCCCTTCTTTACAATAATTCTATCAATAACCTCTAAAGTATGTCATTTTGAATCTATAAGTAAATTATATCTATGTTAACCATTCAAAAATACATCATTTAATAATAGACACTCAAATTCCCAAATTCCCACCATGTTCATCCACACCAATTCTCTCTCAAGCTCATAGGTGAAATCTAGGGTTTGAATCTTCATGGTGACAATCAAAATTTCCTTTTTACTTTGATAATCAAGGTTTTTTGGAACCCCAAATGGATCCCTTCAATCCATTAGGTAACAAAAGAACTTAGATCTCCAATCTTCTTTTACCCAATTGATGCTATTATATCTTATTAAGCATATATAATTTAACCTAATTACATGATTTTAAATTGACTTCATATAGACCAATGATTTATGCTTTGATATTCACCTATAAAGTATGAACTACGATCATCAATTAATAAGGTATATTACGCATATTTTATGACATGAAGAAGTTATGATTTAAGGATGCCTTTAACTTAAGTATAAATGGTATGTAAAAAGTTTTCTCAATGTTTTGAAGGAAATCATGATTTTATATTCTAAGAAGGAAAGTGTCTATGATGAAAAAGTTTATGAAATCATGGTTTTCAAAGGAGCTACTTTTATATGATTTTATGACTTGAATTGATATTTTTATTATTAGCTTTCCTAATGTTATGCTTTAATAATTGAATTTTTCTACTCCGTTGGGATTTACTAAGCACTAAACGACATTGAGGTTGAGGCTCAAATAGAGTAGTTTCTACTAAAAAAAATTACTTCAAAACTACATGACCCCGTAGGTTGTCTTAAATGACTTAGCTAGTTTATTGACATATACTAAATAAGTTATAGGGAGTTCTACCTTGGCAATTAGATTCCCTCATTTGTGTGTAAAGGTTACACAAAATTTCATATAAGATCTCACATCCCACAAAAGAATTATCAATTTTCCTTAAAGCTTCCATTATATTTTTTATTAAGACATGACTTTATCTAATGTCTATAATGACTATGTTTTCTATGATTTTAAACGTCTTATTTGTTCATGTATTGCATTTGTTAAGAATACTATAATATTATGAATTTACACATTTTCCCCACACATATTACATTTGGTCTACTGAAGTATCCTTGAACCTTTATTATCTAATAATATAAGGCCCCACAATTCATCTCCTCCCACTCGTGCGTAGCTTTGATTAGTAATAACTATTGGATTGGTGAATCCTAATACTCTAAGGGCAAAGCCAATAAGACAATTTATTGCTTTTTTTCTTTAATCTTTAGAATTTTTCCGTGGTGTATAGGTTATGTCCCGCCAATCCCTTTTTTTAGAAGGTCTTGTCACATGATAATGATTTTGCACATTTTTCGGACACTCTTTTATGATACCAGACGACTTACTTAAGACATCTAATTTAATATTCTATTGTGTGGCATGTACGTGAAGTGGCTTGTGCAAGGCCTCTCTGGGTCCTATACACCATGCATAATCTAGGGTTTAGGGTCATGATAGTATTAACTACCATTCTGTTAAGGGTAACCAATTGTCTCTCACTCTCTAGAACACACAAGTTTTCGATTATATTACCAACTCAAATGCTTTTAAAAAATCCAAAGTTAATGCTCTACTTCCATTCATCTCCAAAAAAAAAAAAAGCTTTTTGAAATCATCAAAGCTAATACAAATTTCCTTAATATGGCAATATAAACTCGTCCACAACTTCGGCCTTGATACCTTCCCATTAGGTATCTTGGACATGAACACTATTTATCTTCCTCTTTTTGAGAGTCTTAACTAGCTTCATGGAGTTTTCCATTCATGATCTATGTTCCATGATCCTGTACTTTAAGTTTATGAAACATAATAACTAGTTACCACTACATTCCCTTGCACCCCTCCTCACCTGAAGACGTGATCTTAGTTATTCATCATTAACCAAATCCACTAGGGATATGCAAGCTGAAAAAGATGTAAAAGAAATAAAAAACTACTAGAACTACTCACACAACCTTAGAGTCTAGGACTAACTTACTATACGAAAAATTTATGAGAAGAAATAAATAACAGAATGAATGAACATAAGAAATCAGACCTAGAATATGTACACACATAGTATACTAAAACAAGACAACTCACAAGTTTGATGCAATATATGACACTCTGGATCTTGAGAAAGTGAGATATACAATAGTATACAAACAAAAGAGACCACCTATTCGACAAGAAAGGTACATTTGAAAACTAGCTCAAAAAAATAACTCTGAATGTGCATATATCAATGGAAACAAATATTAAAACAAATATACAAGCTAACATATTTTAAATAAATCAAATATAAGAGAAATATTGAACGCAAGGGTTTTGAAAATGACTTTTCGTAGTAGTAGAAAATAAATCATTGAATCAATGAAATAAAATTATTAATGGTAGCTGATCAAATGTAAGAATACATTGAAAAGTTGAAATTCTTATGTTAGGTCGACAATGTTGTGTAAGGAATTGAAATATCTCATCAAAACGTTTTTGTGTAGCATATGTAGAAGAAACAAGAAACCTGATACTTTGTTGTTGCCACAAGCCACGTGAGGAAGTCTCCAAAGGTCCTATTCCGCTTTTAACCGGAACTTTTTCACTTGTTATGACTCAAATTATCACCTAAAAATGAGTAGAAATAGAATGAAATATCGTAATTAATAATGAAAGGGAATCCCAAAAAATTTGAGTCACAGGAGATACAACTAAAGTCGTTGGACTAGGACAAGATCCTGTCTTAGTTTTCATCTGGAAAGGTAGTAGAAAGAAGAATAAAAGATATAAGAAAGAACAAAGCAATGAGATATATGGGTTTCTATGACATGGGACTCGCCAATGGTAGCATAGCTAAGAACTGCACGAAAGAAAAAACTTAATAGATATGGATGCAGAGGTCGCATTTAGCCGAGAGAGTAGGTACGTCAGAGAGTGGCAGAGATTGTGGGGATAGTACGGTGTGGTGGCAGATATTACAATTAATCCTTGAACCCTTAAGAAAAAAAAGAAAGATAAACCTCCATTATACTTCTATGTTAAGAATAAAAAATGAAAGTGAATATATATTTGTTCTAATGGACAAGTTAAAGTGAAAGGTAAAAATACTTACATTAAACTAGTGTAATAGTACTTTCCTAAATACCAATTGAAGATTTAGTATAAGGGAAGAAATTTTTATGAAACTTCAGTTTCGAAGTATGCATCTATATTATTTTAATTGGAACAATATTAATTATTATTTATATAGTTAACGGGATACAGCGTGCCCCATTTTAATTTTAATAGGATATCAAGTACAGTAGACAATTCAAGTAGTAAATTTTTCTTGTAACAAGAGGGGTTTCTTTTTTTTTTAAAAAAAAAATAAACATATATTTGTATGAATCATATCCTAATATCGTATATTAGATGTGAGGACAATCAAAGATAAATATAGTTCTTTTAATTTTACCCATTAAAAATTGAGCTACTAGTTTACAATATAAAATATTTTTTTGTACAATGCTGAAAATTCTATAAATTTAGCGAATAGAATATCTCCAAATCTCTTCAATACAATTGGAACAACATGAACTCACCTCTCTTGATCACCATCCCATTAGTTTATGTAAAACAAATCAAGAATTTTCCATCCATGTTCATCGGAGAGGAGGGACTAAGAGGAGAAGAACCTTACCTTACATAGATGGATATTTTTTTACTTTTAGCTTTGATTATTAAAGAGCTGAATTGTTAAAGGGAATGCCTCAAAATTGGAAAAAAGTTAAATTCTAGTTATTATTAAAAGATGTGTTTCTTTATCACTTCTATATATATAAATATTTGTACTATTGCATCTATATATTTTTTTAAGAATTTTTTTCTATTATAACAGGTCAATCTGTAAGAGGAATATATTTCTGACTTGTCACTTCTTATTCACCTAGAATAACCTTATTAAAGTTTAGTGTTCTTTACTCATATCCTAAGGTCTATTTTTAGTTTCATATCCTAAGAGCTAAGACAAAGTAAATGTTCCCCTTAAAAGAAAATTAAAAAAAAACAAAAAAAAAATACGGTTATGAAAAAAATAATTACAAATAATGCACATATTTCCTTTCAAGTAAAACTATTCATCCATATTAATAAAAATGTATCCTCATTATTCAAAAAAGAATGTCAGTTAATATAATTTTTTGATGTATAATTTTGAATTCATACCTTGTATAGAGATTCAAGGAACCACAAACCATAATCTCACAAAATATATAGATACTTGTTATCGTGTGCTTTAACACCTCAAGTAATTTAGCTTGACTCAACTTTGTCAAATAATATTATTGTTGCATTATATTGAGGACATCAAAATTTCAACAAAATGTTATATCAAGTTAAAAAGTTTTGTGTATGAAATTATATTTGTCACTCATAAGGGACATGTAATTTTTGGCTATTGTGAATTAATATAAAAGTGTACTATCTATTAGTGAAGTAACATAATATGAATTGAAGCATGAAAATTCTCTCCTTTATATTGAGAGATTAACACATATAAATATATGTACTAATAATTAAAAATAAATTATTCCTACAAAAATAAATCAAATTAAAGCCTTCTTCATTAACTGAGAAGGTACAAAAAAAACCTTCGTATATATTCTCATATGAGATTTATTTTCAAAATAAAAATCACATAGTACCACAAATTTCATCTTTCATCATTCAATAATTATGTTTCAATCAAAGAAACATCACATATAAATTAATCATATATATTAAGAAAAATTAATTATTTAGCAAATTATTTTGCCAACTCAACTCTATAAAATAAAAGCATAAGTCAAATATATAATTTTAAAGAGTACCTAAGTACGAAGAGATTAATATTTAACACAGGCAAAGCATAAATACCAGAAATCTTCTTATGAATATAGAATATCTAAAGGATCTATGAGATACGAAAAACAGCTATAGAAAATATAGGTAAAGAAAAGAATAATGTCATACAACACACACCTTGCGAGTTGCATTGAACAGAGAAACAACACAATGAAAAGGCATCCTGATATCTCAAGTTATTACATACATAAAAATGCATCAAGAAAAAAACTCTGTAGAGGAATTTCAAATTTCATAACCTCATCTGGAGTGGCATCCTTAGAACTTCTAGATGGTCATTAGCAAAACAAAAAACAAAAATCAAGACGATCGATAGTAGGAGAAAGAAGACACTCTCAAATCTTTGTAGGGGATCGATACCTACTATAAGATAGATTAGATCAGACATTTGTACATAGAATAATTAAAGAAGGTACCAAAGATGATAATTCTGGGAGAAATAACATTGAATCAAAACTAAAAAAATAAGACGAAAGCAAAATAAATAGGGTTTCATAGATCTATAGAGACACTTTAGTGTATTTTTTAAAAATATATACTTGCATTCTTTTTGGTTAGGTCTTTTTTGGGACTTGTCACTATATTATGCTACTATAATTGTGGACCGAAATATTTGGGTCAATTTTTTGTTATTTTCTTTTGTTGTATGTTTGATATTTTATTTTAATACATATAAAGATGATCCATGGACAAAAATTAGAATCAAAATCATTTCAAATTGATATCGCGAGATCTTTAGAAGAAAGTCTATATATTTTCTTTTCTACAATACAATATACGCACATTACAAATATCATAATATCTATAGACAAAATTTATGCACTAACCATTACTATACAACAATTCATATGGCTAATAATTTTGTGCAATAAATATTTACATAAGTAGAGATAGATCATGTCCTCAATGCAAAAAATTTTTTTTTAAAAAAAAACTCTAATTTTCTGTTTATCGATTTCGATAGATACAAGATTCAGAAGTATTATTTCCTTAATGTTTTCATCACCATAAAAAAATTGGGCAGTTCTTGATATATCTTTCAATTGTATATTTCAGAAAATATACTTCAAGTAAACATCGCCACGAAAGATGGGTCCTACCACTCAAGAATATGTCATAATAAGAGATAAACAATGTAACCAACTTACCATTAATCCAAGATTTAACCACCTATAATAAATTCCTCAAAAATACATCATAAAAAATACCTTAGATCAGTAACTAAATCACAATATAACCACAAAGAAACCATACTCCTAACATTTCCTAATCATGATCATTAAACCCATTTCATAAGCTAAAAGTTGAAAAGCATAAACATGTTTTCATTAGGTTTTTGACATTAAAATCATCATTTAATACAAAGAAAAACTCATTAATCATTAAAATAGTTTCATACAATGTCCCATACTTAGATTCAAGCAATCAATAAGTTTGAAGTTTAAAATCCTTTTAGAAATCATTTAGAAGTGGCTCCTTGAATAAAATGAAGTTAAAGGATGACTACCATATCTCAATGATAAGAAACCGACTAATTTTTTACGAACATTTTTACCACAACCATCCCTCCAAGCCCTTCGGTGAGCCCAAGCTTCTATGGGGTTTTGAGAGTGTCTTTCTTGAGAGAGGGGTTTTGGATTTTTGAAAATGAAGTCTAAAATTATGTTTTATCGTTTAAAAATTATTAATATAACTAAAAGACACTAAAATCCATGGTTCATAAAAGTCTTGGGGTGAATTTACCAAAAACCCCAAGCCTTGGAAGAAAATTGGACAGCTTTTGCAGGCAAAACCTACACCCTCATAGTGATGTACTGTCGCTCAGTCGACGCCCCTTTGATGGGATCCGTCGATTTGTCCTGAGCCTACATATTTTTCAGGGATTGCAAACCTTTCAGGTCCAATTGACGCCCAACGTTGACGGGCCGTGGTTTGACCAATGGTCTGTCCCTTGTGTCCGTCATTGGTAACTGCTCGGCAGCATCTTTCCAAAGAGACGGGGTCCTCTTCTAGGGCCCCTCGTGGGTCCTAGGTTTAGTGGTAGCCGGACATTAATCACCTATACATGGTTATTTAGGTATTGGGAACCTCCACCCTCAATTTCAACTAAAATGAATATGTAAAACTTGCGGAAACACACGAGCACATCCAAATACTTTCTAAAGCGCATTTTTCGAACGTCGTGGACATTCTTTGATGTTTGACCTATAAACCTTATCATACATAATACATTGCTTCAAAACATCATTATTAATAATTTTAACATAAAATGAACTCATAAGACACAAGCAAAGCTCTTTTTCACCACAATTTGTTTTAGTGAAGCAATTATGGATCGGTTCTTCCCATGAGAGATTGGAGAAGATAGAAGCAAGAGTTTATTAATTTAAATCAGGGTACCATGTTATTCAATTAATACAAACTTACGTTCACCCATCTCTCCAGGTATGCTCCACACATGATTCTCTATCTAAGGGCCCAAATGAGTAAGTTTCCTCTAGGGGTATCCGTCTTAGAGTAGACAAATTGCAAGAATGCTATTATTTAAGAGGGTATGAATATATATAGGCTTTGTAGGTTGAGGATATAAGCTTAGCGAAATGGTGACGTTAAACAAGAAGGATAGAATAGGATACTATGAGCACTCTCAAAAAATTATAAGTTGATGACAATCACTCACAATTTCAGAAATTGAATACAACCCACACACTTTCATCAAGTAGTGCTTCATCCCCCAGGTTTCGATAGGATTTGATAGGTAGGGAAGCAGTCTCTATGTCTTAGGGGAGTGATTTAGGTAACAGACTATCCTAACTTTTACAAAGTATTGTAAGAACCATATTGGCGAGTGTCATGCAATCAAGGAAGGGTGCTTTGGGTGTGGTCATCCCGAGCGTAGGTTGAAGGATTCCCCTTCTATCAGGCATGATCATGGAGGTTACAACAATAAATCTCAATTTGTATCTCTAGAAACATATGCAGGTCTCCCAACTCAACAAGCTACCTTATCTTATTTACCTTGTGGTCAGCACAAGAACAAGTTGTAAGCTCTCTATGCTCGCTAGGACAAGAAAGATTTTCGCAATGTGGTTGGTTGTAAGTTAAAGAGACTTTCTTTAGATTTTTATGCATTGTCATATATAGGGGCTACACTGTCTTTTCTAACTCCATATATCGTAGTTTACATCGGTGTTCGTCCACAAACTCTTTCCGAAACCTTCTCAGTCTCTATGCAAGTTTGTGACCAACTTATTTCTAGACGGGTATGCAAAAATTTTCCTGTCACAGCCTCTTAAACAGTCACCTCCGCAGATATTGTAGAAATAGAAATGGAAAGTCTCGATATCATTCTAGTCATGGATTAGATATATTAATGTTATGACTTAGTCAATTGTAGAACTAGGATAGTTGGTTTCATTTTCTAAATGAGCGAGTATTAAAATTGAAGGTAGCAACTCATTTCTTATGGGTCGATTCGTTTCTTACCTTAGGACTAGAAAAATTATTTCCAGAGGCTATACCTATCATCTTTTTTAGGTTAAAGATTCAAACTCCAAACAAAAACTCTTGAGGCAATCCCATTAGTAAATGAGTATCCAAAAGGAGAACTGGGTGTGTCACCAAATGATTCCACGATAAATTGATTGGATCATCAACACTTAAGGAACTCGAGGATGTTGAACGCAAAATAAAAATTGAAATGGAACCGATCAAAGGGAGGATTGCCAAGATGATAGTCGCTCATGACTTATTGTGCCAAATGGTAATTTGCAGTATATTTATTGCCACTATAAATCCATTTTCAAACATTTTTTATCTGTCGAGCTATCTAACTATGATATATCTAAGTTAGAGTTGTATAGAATTTTTGAGAGCGAAATCTATGTATTGAGATTTTATATTCCTTATATTTAAAGAATTAAAGTTTTCCATTTTTAAGAAATTCGTAGTGTGTCTTTAAGCTTCTACAGTTTAAACCTTCATAAAAACTAAATTAATCTTACCCACTTTATGGAAACACAGTTTTGTATGAAATCCGGCTAAATCCCTAATATTTTGGGTGTGATTATGTGATTATGGTTTTATTTATCTTGTGTGTATTGTTAATTGTTAGTGTAAATACCATTTAAAAGTAATTTCAATTAGTATTTGGTTGTTTATTTTGAAGTGTTGTACTTGCAAATTCAACTCTACCTTCGTGTTTTTGGCTTGCTCGAGAGAGAGGTTTTAAGACCAAGATTTCATAATTGATGGTATGTGGGTATTGGGTCGTCATTGGTTCATCTCTAAAGAGTGAATCTTAAACCCTTTTCCACATATTTAGTTAGAGAGAGTAAATGAACTAAAGAGTAGGTTGTTCTTTACTACTGCTTGTCGGTGTTCGAGTAAACTAGCTTGCTTTGGAGTAAATTTTTCAAGAGAAAGTTTATTTAAACTGATGTCTATCTTATTCACTAGTTTAAATATATTTACTAAGAGTTTTAATGACCCACATGTCAACATTAGCCTACAATCTAATAACATCCTAGGAACAGAACTCTATATTGTCATTGTCCCGCGTTGTGCTTTTGTCGTAGCTGATAGTAAAAACCAAGACCCCATTTATTTGACACTTGTGTCACCCCTTAATTTGAATCATGTTTTTATTCGCATATATCTATTCCTATGATTGACTTGAACATATTCACAGTTTTCTGTTGAATTTTGAGAACACGCCACTCCATGAAGGATGTTACCCCAACTTATTTAATTGGGATATATGCTGACTCATGATCGTTGACTCTTAGAAATGGATTAAGTATCTTTGAATTATTTATTCAATAAAAATGGTGCCGGAGAGTGTTGTTGAATGAAAATATTTTGTTAACTTGAATTATATTCCTTTTATTATACATGAACTTACTTAATTTTAATAATAGTTGAACTTAATTTTAATTTTGATAAAATGAGTATGATTGAAACAAATTGTAGCCAAATAATCAACCAAGATGACATAAAAAACCTGATCGATGTCAAGGAGCCTAACTTTAATGACCCCTATCTTATGGTTGGAATTGGTGCTATTCACTAGACTCCTGCCAAAGGGAGCGTGGTGTTCCATAAAAGAAGTACTATGTTGCAGCTCTTGCAATTGACGGGGATATTGGTGGTTATCTCATAAGGATCCCCATGAGCTTATTAAAATCTTCGTACATGTTTGTAGACTGTTCTTCTTCAAGAACATATCCCAAAAGCTAGTATGGTTGAGGTTGTTCCCGCTCTCTTTGATGGGAGAAGTACATAAGTTGATGGATGAATAACCATGTGAATCAATCACTTCATAGGAGGAGCTGGTCATTCCATTTAAAGTGCAATATACCCTCCTTCAAAGATAATGACACTTCAAGACAACATTCAGAGTTTCAAACGTCTCGAGGGCGAGACAATTTCGTGAAACATGGTTACGATTCAAAAAGATGGTTCCCCATAGCCCTATTCCTGGTTTTCATGACAACCTATTGCCGCATAATTTTTATGGATGTATTTATTCTAAACAAAGGTGGTCCTGACAAAATATCTTTGGGAGGTTTGACGCAACAACGTTATGTGATAGAAGCTCAGCTCTTAGATTGAATTGTCGGCGATTCGCCAAAACTCCCTATGCATCAGTGACATGTTATTTCATCTTGGACTTTAGCAAGTCCTTTCCACGAGCCGAATTTTTCTCGCAATAGAGATCAGGAGACTTGCCAACTGGTTCAACGAGTCTTTCAGCAACTCTTTTCTTCTACGCTTTTGCTTGAATTGTTCCTAACTTGTGTCGATGTTTTGCAGACATGGCTAGACAAAATATTACTGGTAGGGACATGCCAACCAGCAAGAGAAAAAAAAAGTCACCTACGTCACCAGAGCACAACTATGATATTGACGATATTAATGCTACTCACCACATAACTTCTGACAGTGATGGTGAGAACCAGGACCATTAGTCTTCAAGTGTTCAGCTTGAGAAGGATGAGTGTCACGACCGGAGTATAGACCCAAAACGAAACCGGCGTCGTTGACCTCTTAGAGGTTGCAGACAAGCCTAAATACGTCATCGTTTACCTCGTAGAGATCTTTCCTATCGTTATGGATTATGGAAAGTCAAGTCAGTGGACTTGCCAAATTTGGATTAGGAAAGTCATGCTATGACAGTAACATGCATCATCATACTTATCATTTTGCAAGAAGCACGTAACATATTACAGATATCATATCCCGTAATTCATATCATTCTTTCATATGCCATGAGACCTTTGAATGATGAATTGACATTAGGACTTCGCTAAATTAGGGCTCAACATATGGGACCTCAAATAGAAAACCTTCTTTAGCAAACACAAGTCTGCTTCATTCATTCATAGGTACTTCATTTTAATTCTTTCATATACTAGGGCAGCCACCAGTCATACCTAGTATGTAGTTTAAGACTCTCATCAAGTTCGCTGTGCAATGACCAAGAATAACCTAGCATTATTTCTTAAGTCTAGCTCAGCTCTTGATTATCCTATCCTAACACCTTTGATATCGTTCATTTCATTATGTGTATTCGTTGAGGTTGGCCTCATTTTTTCATTGGGAACGTTAACTTTAAACGAAATAGATCATGTAAGCATCATGAAATCCATTGTGTAATCCCCACACGGAAAAGAGGTGGAATCACTGGCCAAAGTGAACCAAAACATGCTAGTGTATATAGGGAATTTAACCCTGCTAGATCCCTATATTGGCAGTATATGTTAAAAGACTAGGAGATATAAGGATAACCATGCTCGGCATGCAAGATAGTCTCATCTCATTAGAGTTACGAGAACCTCCGCCCTTCCAGAAGGAAGGCATCACTGCTCATAGCTTGCTTATCGGTGCTCAATATAAAGTTCCATTACATTCAACTCATACATCATGGAAGATGGCTTCTAGCATAAGGACATCATAACTCATTAGATGATTTCTCATCTCATCATTAGTATTAAGTATGCATTAACTTCAATACATTCATTAGAGTGTTTATAGAGACTGGTCTCTTCATTAGCTTTACACTCTCATAGGTGAGTACGTTTTGGTAATATTTACTTAGGCTCATTTGAGATTGCTCTCATCTTCCACATTAGCCTCTTATCATATTGTCACCTCATTTATTAACTTTAACACATTTTCTTTTCATAATTACTCACCCCTTCATGTGAATGTTCATTTCATCATATGCCAATGCACTTGGCCATTTAGTTTGTTTCACACTCTTACTTAACCCTTCTAGGGTTACATCATTTTACCACATACATTCTAGGTTCACTTATTGTTAAACATGTGCTAGACTTATGATTTCACACATATAAGCCATGAGTCTTCATTCATAGTTTGTCTAAGTGATTCATGTTTACCCAAGATTATGTGGTACAGGACTTATGCATTTTGTTGATATGCCAATATATAGATTTCGATCTTTAGACGCAGCATTCATTAAATATTTACTTACGTATGACTTATGTATCAAAACAGAATAAAGCAAGGGAACCCCATTTCGAATCCCTTGGACAACACTTTATCTTATTTTAAACTTGATAGTTGCATTTTTCAGATTTGGGGAACCCTAGTTTGATCCATATCAACCCCATACTATTTCCTTTCTTTTTCTCCTCTCCTTTTTCATTTAATTTAAGGAAGTTGTGGGTTCAATCCCCCACAAACACATTATTTTTCTTTTAATTTATCTCTTAACTTTCTCACCTATCAAAGAGATTGTGGGTTCAATCCCCACTCTCCACATTTATTTTCTCCTTTATTTTTCTCTTAATTCTCTCATCCATTCAAGAGGTTGTGGGTTCAATCCCCACTTTCCAGATTTTATTTTCTCCTTTATTTTTATCCTAACTCTCTTGTCCATTCAAGAGGTTGTGGGTTCAATCCCCACTCTCCACATTTTATTTTCTCCTTTATTTTTCTCCTAACTCTCTCATCCATTCAAGAGGTTGTGGGTTCAATCCCCACTTACCACATCTATTATTCCTTTCATTTTTCTCATGAAAATTTTATATAATTTTCATTTGGTGAGGTCATGGTTCAATCTTCAATGACCTCACATTTTTTAAAAAAATTAGATGAAGCTCATTGTTTTTAAAGTTGGCCGAGACTACAATTTCCAGATTGCTAGAAATTTAGTCTCTTCCAATCCATTTTTGTATTAATCTTTTGTTGATTTTTATGTATCTTTCATGTAATGATGTCTTGGGTTCAATACTTAGTGATGTCACTTATTGTACATTCATTTTTCATTGAATTTTGTACCGCTTTGTTTGGCCGAACCCAACCTACCAAATGCTGGAAATTTGTTCACTATTTTAAACTTCTTTTTATCATCATTCATACGTTAATTCTTAAGGCATTTCGTGGATTATTTGGTGCATCTTTAAGTGTAATCTTTTTATGATGATATTCAGACAAGAATTACCATTACATCCAGCAACATTACACCACTTTTACACCTCATGATTTACACAAACATTCACACATAAAATTCAACCATAAAAACATATCATTTTTCACATATTTTTGGTTGACATAACTTAACATGGTTACAATTCCAAACACATAATCATGCACACATTATCACGAAAATGACACTTCATACTTAAACTACCAGAAAACATACCAACAAGATGATCTCTAACCTATTTCACATTGAGATCAAAGGGTTAGTAGGGACAAGGAGTTCGACAAGAACGGGAACAACCCTAGTTTCAAGATTCGTTGAATTCATGGGAAAGAAAATTCACTTGGAGAAAGGAGTCCAAGAGAGAAACCCATGCCTGATTTAATTTTGTTCAACCCACAACTTGCTGTCCAAAAACCTTCTCCAAACTCACGTCCAAATCCCGAAACTCCAACACAAACCCGACGGAACTTAACTTTACGTTTTTGGCTAGCTTGTTGTTTATAATTTTCGTGTAAGTTCTTGAACTGTGAAGAACTTTTGTAGCTTTTCTGTTCTTGTGTTTTTGTTAGGCAGAGAGAACATGAAAGAAATAGAGAGAGAGTTAGATTGTGAAAGTGGACAAAACATGAAAAAGAGATAGGTTCCTTAGGATTAGGATTCTAGTTAAGACTTAGTCAAAATAAGGTTTATTCAAGTGTTAAAAATCTGATTTTTTTTAATCACATGTTAAATGACCATAATGCCTTAAAAAAATAAGATTATAAACCTCAATATAATCCACTTAAATGTTGCTTCCGTTGAGGTTCCAACCCGTGATGTCCCCATTGCGAAAACGGGTCCCTCAGGGTCGACCCGACCCAAACCGCCCCATTAATTAATTAATTAGTAATAATAATCTGGTTTCCTTTTTCTTAAATCAGCATTTAATATTATTTAATTAAATTTCTTCACCAATTAAAATAATCAAGTTAAATCATTGCGCCCACCTAGTTTTGAACCTGGGTGGAGCAAGATATTGCTCAAAGGCCAATATCGGTCGTTTCTACCCAAAATGCCCCTCCACCCTATTAATTAGAGAATTAATTGCATATTTAGGATAATTATGATACTACTCTTATCCTGGAAAAAGACCATTTTACCCTTAGACCTTCCAAACATCAGATTTCCCCTTTTTAAGTCCGGTAAAAACTCATCCGGGTAAATCTTTATATTAGGGAGCCCTACATGTCTGGACCCAACCTTTCCTAGCTCAACTAACTACCCAAGTTAGTTAGCTCATCCCTGCCCCCTCACGTCAATCCCACGAGCCTCTTATCCATTCTCATTGAACGACGGTGGGGGAGCAAATCCAACTAGAAAAACTCACATTGGGCTTAGGGGTGACTTGGCTGTCGCAAGGGTTGAGAGGTCTGGTTCTACGCGCATCAATCCGTGTAAACCCGGTCTAATCGTAGACATTCTATATATATTTATCATTACTTAGCATAGTCATTTTAGGTTTGTTACAATCAGTCACTAGCAGCACAGATGAAAGAGTTGCGATCTAAAGTGATGAATGATCCGTCTAGGATCAGGACATGTTAGGCCACAAATAGTTCTCCTCCCGCTCCAGCACGAAATGTGGTCCTAGAACCACAACCAAAGGGTGCTCCTCCCATGTCTATGAAAAAACTAAATACGAAGGGGCTAAGGACCATTATCAAGGCGAAGCATATGTCTATTGGTGCAGTTATTGATAGGTACTGAGAGATAATGAATTTCATAAAGTTGTACAACTTGCAAATATTAACAAAGCCTCATGGCCTTTACATTCCTAATTCGTCCCACGAGTTCTCGCTGCTTATAAAACCTTGGTTCCACAAAGGAAAGACTCATGAAGCAGCATTAAAGCCATTTGACTACGTAGTTGTCTAGGTAAAGAACAACATATGTGATAGTAGAGATATTAATGATGTGTGATGAATCAACTATTTATCGTCATCAAAAACACTTCATCCCATTCTAAGCATCGACAGTCGTTGAGCAGCATATATTCCAACTAAGGGTTGGGGTCAACTCCAAAGGGAGCTGTCCTTGAGAAATAATAGTCAACGATAAATTAGTCCATGGTAGTTACAGATAAAATAAATTATCAATTAAAAACAAAATAAATAAGAAGGGAGTGATTCAAAATTCAATTAACAATGTGGTTTTCTAGAAAAATTAGCAACTAAAATCAACACAAAAAAAGAGATACAAATATGGAGAAAAAATTCTGTGGATTTGATAGGCATAGGAGCTTAAAAAAATAACATGATACATGCTATTACTAGTAAATTGCTGCAAATTTGTGACTAAGCTAGAATTTATTAAGGGTAAATTCTTTCTCGATCAACTTACCCCGAATTAATTTGGTTTCTCTCGAAGACCGATGTGGCGCTATTATGACCATCCTTCTCCTTGAAGCATGAACTCTCTTGAACTGAAAGTGTGGGAAAGGAAATATGATTCACTCTCTCGAGCAGAACAAGCGGCAACCCAATAACCATCGACTATGATTGAGTGGTTTTAGTCTAAATACCCCTCTCTCTCGCAAACCAATGACACTAGCATAAAATCATGTTTTTCTACTACGATTTCTTTAAGTTCAAACACAACTACTCAATGAAATCACATTTAAACAACATAATAACTACTAACTAGCAAGACCCAGAAGTAAATTAAAATCATATTCACATAATCACACCCCAAGAATTAGGGTTTTACCTACACATAGTAAAGATATAGAAATTGATACCATAAGGTGTTTCCAAAAAATTCGTACGACTGAAGTATCTTTACATAAGCTAAGGATGAAGATTGTTCAAGACTCACTTCCAATTTCTAGAAATTGGGAACCTTCAAATCATCAAGGTTCAAGAACAAAGTATACCAAAAACTCTTAGAACTAAAAATCTAGAAAGTATAAATAATTACTATTCAAATATAAAATTTTTATACAAAGATAGAAACTATTATTGAGTTTTCATAGTTTTCAAAAAGTTGTGCTGCGAGGACCACTCGGTGCAGTTAGTCGAGATTGCCAATCAGCTAGACGATACACCCTTGGGTATGTTTATCAACTTACATCACAGAACATCTAGGAATCATGCCGGATTATCCTTTTTACCGTCGACTTGATCCCTTTCTTTAGCGCTCAACACTTTTGAACATTAGGAAACATTAAGGTTGTAACGCCCCAAAACGAACTAAGGTAAGCTAGAGCCTCATGAGTGTTTCTTGATTTAATTTGAAGTTAAAATGAGTTACTCTATTTTTTTAGGCAGTTTTTAAGTTTAGTTAAGTTTTGAGGTGTTTGAGTGAGTCTTACATGTTCATTTTTCTTAAAACTGATGTAGGATGTTCCTAAGACCTAGAAGACTTAGTTTGGGGATTTAAAGTCCGTGAAATACCCCACATAGGACCCACATGGGGCCCTAGATGAAGGGCCCAAGACTTGGACCAAACTGCCAAAGCAGTGACCAAACGACAACCCTAAGAATGGTCCGTTGGTCCACCAACGGCCCTTCGACCTAGGGAGTCGATTAGACCTGCAATTCGGGATTGTTCAGGCTAAAAATGGAGGAAAGTATCAACCAACGAGACCTCACCAATGGCCCGTCTCTTGACAAACGGTCAGTTGGTTGGTCCATTGGTGAGACATCCCAAAAAGCTGTAAGTTTGCTGCCAAGTATTGGGGTGTTTGGTAAATTCACCCCAAGTCTTTTATGACCCTAGGGTATTATTTTTAGGGTTTATTAAATATATTAATGTTTCCTAAACCCTAATACCTCATTTTAGACCCCTCTTCCTAAAACACAAAACCCCTCTCTCTTAGAAGACTCTCTCAAGTCTCCATGAAATATAAATGTAAAGAAATGCGAGGAGGGCTGTTGATTGTTGTTTCTTCATCAAAAATCATTGGTATTTCTTCAATTTGAGTATGGTATCCATACTTTAACTCTCTTCCATTCAAGGATTCCCTTCTAATGAATTTTCAAAATGAGTTTTCAACCCTAGTTTCTTCTATCTTCAACTCTAAATATGGTTCTTGCATGAAAATGTTTCTAATGACTTAATAATTGTATTCCTAGTGTTAGTTTATAATTTTAAAGTTAAAAATTCAATGAAATAATTTTAATATTTTCATCTAATGTTGTCTTAAGAAATGGGTTAAATGAGCATGAATTGGTAGTCTTTGAGCTTTGGTTTCTTATTGTTTTTATTGCTGTTTAGCTACTACCTAAAGGTACTTATTATGGTGATACATTGAGAAAAAGGTCATAGGTGATGAAAACTTTGATTAAAGGGTGAGTTGGTTATGTTCTTTAGTTTCAATTTTGAAATGCTCTTGTATGGTGTGGTCCACCTTCTTGGCGGCAGTGTTTATTTGAATTGTATGAATGTGAAGTTACTTGTTTATTGTGAATGAGGTCATGAGTCTTGTTATGTGAAGTAAGATGAAAATGATTCTATTCTTGTTAAATATGCATTATGAATCTATAAATTGAAATAGACTAGAGAGTATACTTAAATGAAGTTATTCTTGTTAAGTGTTTTATGAAGGTTGTTATGAGAAGTATGTTAAGGATTATGTCTAAGATGACTTATATGATTTTTTAAAGAATGTTATAGTTTGTGATGTTATGAAAGGAGGTCTAAGTATGTATAGAATGCATTTTAAATGAATTGATTCTTATGTGCAAGGTGTGCTCAAATGTACACACACACTCACACTTAAAAGAGTGTATGAAACGAAATTGAGTAAAAAGGGGAGTCTTGGGGTGGACACTATTCGTGAGTTAAGATGAAGTGTCTACTAGCAACGTCACTATTCCTAATGAGTTTTCTAATATATGTTGGATGAATGCTCTTCGTGAGTTGAGATGTAGTATTCACTAGCTATCCTTAACCTATAGATTATAATGTTGAGAATCCGTGGGGAGTTATGCCTAGCAAGGAGAGGATAGTGAATTACACTTCGGGAATTGAGATGTTGTATTTCCAAAGTACCTCTTGAGATAAGTACTCCTCGTTATTAGAGAATGAGTTACTCAGTAGCAATCTCCTTATCCCTTAAATATGTACCCACATAGGTGTAGCTATTTGTAAATCCATGTAAAAGCTAAAAAGAATGACCTTACTCTGGGCAAGTTAGGATCCCTCATTCGATAGGGGTTAATGTCGGGATTCCATATGTAGCTCTCATGGTCTATGTCGGTTAATCTACCCCCCCACAAAATAATTGATTGAACTAAGTCTTTTAAAAGAACGTGCTACTTAGGGTAGGTGGTGGTATGTGACTCTATCAACTCATTGCACTTGCTAGGACCTTCCGAAAGGGAAAACTTGGTGCCAAACCTTCTAAAAGAATGTACTACTTAGGGTAGGTGGTGGTATGGGAAGCTATCTATTCATTGCACTAAGTAGGCATTCCGAAAGGGAATACATTGGTTGTTTGTTGGGTGTATGTTAAGGTCTTGACATTGATTGAGGGGATTGTTTCTCCCGAGTTGAGTAAGCCGAAAAGGGTAGTCTTGAGCATTGCTTTGGTGTTTATTGAAAGAGGCATATGCATAATTCCTTCATGTCTTACCTTAGTTAGTCTTAGGATAATCCCGGGGTAGGGAAACTCTTATGAAAAATGAGTTCACTTTCTCTTTCGCTTGGCCTTGGAAGTTCACTCATTTAGAAAAGGTTGGTTAATTGTAAATGCTCAAGTTGAATACATTGTGAATGCTTTAAATGATTTATATTAAATGCTCAAATGGTTTCACTGTAAATGCTTAAGTAGTTCACTTTATGACTAGTTGAGTTCACTTTAAGTTTTAGTATTTTACTCGATCCTTCCTATTTTTCTCAACATTGGCTACACTACCCATATATAATCTGCTAGGATAATCTTCTACTACATTCGCCTTACCAGGATGACAATGCACAATCATATCATAATCCTTAAGGAACTCAATCCATCTCCTCTGACAAAGATTCTACTCTTTCTGGGTGAACACATCCTAAAGGATCTTATGATCAGTGAACACATCTACATGAACACCATACAAGTAGTGTCTCCATATCTTGAGTGCAAGTACTATTGTTGCAAGCTCGAGGTCATGATTTGGATTGTTCTTCTTATGAACTTTAAGATGTATCGAGTCATAAGCTATAACCTTATCTCGCTGTATCAACACACACCCTAGGCCAACTTTGGATCCATCACAATATATCACATAACCATCTAAACCCTCTAGTAGAGGCAAGACAGGAGCTGTAGTCAATCTAGTTTTCAATTTTGGAAAGCTTTTATCACAATCATCTGTCCATTGAAGCTTGACCATCTTAAGAGTTAACCTATTCAATGTAGAGACTATGGATGAGAATCCTTTCACGAACATTGTATAATAACCCGCTAGATCTAAGAAACTTCTGATATCAGTAGTAGAGGTAGGTCCAGGCCATTGTTTCACTGCTTCTATCTTCTGTGAATCCACTCGGATCCCTTCACTAGATATAATGTGACCAAGGAAAGCAACGATTGCACAAGAACTCACATTTGCTAAACCTAGCGAATAACTAGTGATCCTTTAGAGTGTGTAGAACAATTCTTTAATGATTCGCATGTTCTTCCTTATTCCTAGAGTAAATGGTTATATCATGAATAAAGAAGATAACGAACAAGTCCAAGTACCGCTTGAATACCCTTTTTATCAAATCAATAAAAGCTACAGGAGCACTAGTTAGTCCAAACGAGATAATATAAATTCATAGTGACCATACTGAGTTTTGAAGGCTATTTTTGGAATGTCACAATCTCTTAATCTAAGCTGATGATAACCCGATCTGAGGTCTATCTTTGAGAAGTGACTAGTACCCTGAGGTTGGTAAAACAAGTCATTAATCCAGGGGATGGGATAATTATTCTTGATTGTGACATTGTTCAACTGTCTGTAGTCAATGCATATTCTGAGAGAACCATCTTTTTTCTTTGCGAACAACAGTGGTGCAACCCATGGTAAAATACTAGGACTGATGAATCCCTTATCTAGAAGGTCTTTCAACTGCTCTTTCAATTCCATAAGCTCTACTGGAGCCATTCGGTAAGGAAGAATAGAAATAGGCTAGGTATTTAGAAGGAGATCAATTCTAAAGTCGATTTTTCTTTCAAGAGGGACTTCAGGAAGATCTTCTGGAAATACTTCTGAAAACTCACATACTACTCGATCTTACTCAAGATATGGGGTTTAAGAGCTGGAATATTTAACCCTAACTAGATGAGAGAGATAACCATTAGAGATCACCGTTCTCCCTTAAGGTAAGAAATGAATCGACCTATATGCGCTAAAAAACTACCCTTCCACTCTAAGATTGGTACATTTTGAAACTGAAAATCAAGAATCCTTGTTCTACAATTGAATGAGGCATAACAAAATAGTAACCAATCCATGCATAGAATGACATTAAAGTCTACCATTTCTAACTCTACAAGATCTGCTGAGTTAACTTTTTAAGAGACTGTGACCAGCAATTTCGGTAAACCCGTCTGGCTATAAGTGGGTCACCGACAATAGTAGAGACTAAGATCTCACTAAAGCAATCCAAAGTAATAGGAACTGCAACTGTACCCCTATTTTCCTTCCACTCATTGTACCAAATATGACCAACATCCTTCAACTTGTATGATGCCAACTCAACCGTATCATTCCCACTGACTTGCATTACCTCAAATATCATCTAGATCTCATTAAAGAAATTCATAGGATCCTCATTAGTTTGTGATCCTAAGAACTTAGGTGATTCATCCTAACAAAGTCATAGAACCTTGTTGTTGCTGATCCACCATTGGCATTCACAGGAGCATGAATTCGATTGTTCTCTTTAGTCATACTCTGAGAAATCATCTTTATGGCATCCCTGAACACAACATTGGAGACTTCCTGATATGGGACAGGAGGAGCTACGTTTGCATTCATTGCATTAGTTCTAAGACGAGGCATGATCTGAAATATAGAATGTCGACTTAGAATTGAATTAGATCATACGTTATGCAAGATAATAGTAACAAGAAATTGAAGTTTTTTTCCTTAAAACACTTTGTATCATCCTTCTCATTAGATGTACTGCACTTCACACCCATGAAAAGGACTATACTTAGTGCGACTTCTTAGACATCCTAGCACTATTAAACCTAGTGCTCTCACAACAAGTTTGTCACGCCCCCTGCTACCTCTAAGACGCGGACCTGGGACCTAGAACCACAACTGATCCCATGCCAGCCCTATTGGTATGATGATGAGCATACTAAAGAAAAAAACGGATACAGAAGCTAAATCATAATTTTGAATAGAAAGATGGGGAAATACCCTTATTTTTTAACTGAGATATTTGAAATACTTATTAGTATTATACAAGGAAGTTATTAACTCAATACTAACATGAAACTATGTCTGAAAATAATCTCTAAACTAACTAAAAATTCTTGGACAGGGCCCAACTATGTCTAGAAAAAATCAAAACTAAAGGACTAAATACTGAAAAGAAACTCATGACTACTCTCCTCGAAGAATGAGGAATCACCACTAAATTTTCTAAAATGGAGATTTTAAATCGATCTAAGTGCGATCTGGATGCTAAGAACCTGAACCTACTTCACGAGAAGATGTAGCGCACGTATGCGTGAGTACTTGAAGGTACTAAACATGTAGAATAGAGTAAAGCTGAAATAAAAGATAACTAAATAAGCACAAGAGGAATTATAATAACCGAAATATGATATATATCGAATTCTAAGCTAACAGGATGCAATAATAAAACAAATAACATACTGAGACTGAATACTAACTGATTTGTAAATATGGTTTATGCAACAGAGTCTGAATGAACTTTGGGAGCTACTAATAGCCGATAACAAAACCACATGAGTGTAATACCTCGTTTGTTGTCTATAATAAGGTATTGAGGTAGCTTATAAGAGTTTAGGTTCATTGAAAGGTAAACTTCAAGGGATGACTAAGACGTTCGATGACTAACTTATCTATATTCCTCATGTGTGGTTATATGCCTATACGTGTGTTTTATGAGTTAATGAGGTCCTTATTTAAGCTATTATAGTCTTTATATGTAATATGTCATGTTTCGGGAAGTTTGGTTGTCAAACGTCTAAGAACGTCCATGACATTCAAAATATTTTCCTTGAAACGACCTTGTGTGTCTTGGCATGTTTTGTTATGTTTTACATGTTCGTTTTGGACAAAATTCATGTGAGAGGTCCTAAACTCGTATATGAACATATTCGGTTTTGAAACGTCCTGGTGAAAGTTTCCAAGGACCAACCATGGGTCCTTGAGGAAAGACCCTTTTCTTGAAGCAATGATTGCCAAGACAGCGCCAAATTACAGAGGCAGAAGAAGGCTCGTGGGCTAGTCAACTTCCCATCAATGGGTATCGAGGGTTGAAACTTAGGCTTGGGAGAAGGACATGATAGGAACAGTCTCAGTCCCAAACCACAAACCAAAGAAAGGTCCACTGATTAGGGAGACGGTCCGTTGGTGGCCATCCGTCTTTGAGACCGTCTCCTGTGCAGGTCAATTTTAGGTCAATAAGTGAATTGGTAAATTCTATCCATGTCCAAACAAGAAAAAGGGCGGATAATTACGAGTCTTTTGTATATTTTAAACACTTTTATAAGCCTTTAACACTTAGAAGAATTCAATTTTCAAAATCAAAACCCAAATTCGCTTACAAATTCTCTAGAACTCCATTGGAGCCAAAACTCAAAAAGGGACTGGATAGGAGATTTGAGTGCTGATTCTTATAGAACTGGAGGATTAGCCTTATTGAGGTATGAGTCTTGATACTTGAAACTCTATTCATGAAGGAACCCAACTTCCAAAGAGTTTTCTAAAAGTTTTCAAAGATAAATTGTCCAATTTCATGATCTATCCATGGGTTCTTGCATTAAAGGTTTTAAAGCATTGTATATTGATTTAATTGTTGTTAATAAGATTGTTTTAACTCAATTAACCTATGAACCCATGTAATTGATGAACCCTATTTTTACTACTTTATGGGTTAAGTGATAATTACTTAATGCTTATGATTTCTGGTGTAGTTTTCTATGGGCTATTGGTTAATGTAATCATTGTATTTAATTGATAACAAGGTTGTCTTAGATTGATATATCTATATTGAAAATTGACCTAGTTTCATTTAATATCATAGTTTATGTATTAAATTATTGGTTATGCCCATGGGTAAGGGCCTTATGAGATTGAATTGGATGATTTAGCTATGGATTGTAGTGGTTAGAATGGATTGGTGGTACGCTGCCCTAATTATATTTATTTTAATTTAATTAGACATAAATTATGTTGTTATTGGTATCGTCCACTTTTGGTGGCGGTGCTATGTGCTTTACTTGTAATTGATGTGGCCTTATCGACGTTACTTTATGTATTATGATGATCATGGCCTTGTCGGAACTACTTGAAGTACTATGATGATTTGTGTAGTTGATTTATGTGAAGTATGAGCATATCTATCTACATGTCAAATAATGTGAATGTATGTGTATTTCATCGATTTTGTTAGGTGAGTATGTTAGACTATAACTATGTCTTGTGTGTGTGCAGTCTTAGAGTAGATGCATGTTTGGTCCTACTTGACTATACGAGTTTTCATTGTTATATTGATGATGATATAATAATGTATAAGATGACATAAAGATAATAAGGGTCATTCCTAAGTACTTAAAAGAATGATATGTTAGATGTGATAAAGTAAAGTATGTTGTTTCTTGTTTTAGTAGACTTGTATCCCTTACTTGATATATGTATGAATGGTACATGAATATGAAATGTGTTGAATATGTAAGCTTAGTGCACCCTTGTCATGTATGAATGAATTATATGTGAGACCTCAAATGATGTTAAGAAGATCTTGTACGTGAAACCTTAAACCTAGTGGTTAACTTGATTTATGAATTTAAAGTCGAGAGTCGTACTGGTATATTTCATGTAAAGGATGACGGACTTAGGGTCAATTGGCTGGAATGACATCATATAATCCTTTAAAAGTCATGATGAGATATCTATGTCGCCAATGTAAGGTAGCACTAGTGGACCTCTTTGGTAGGATGAATGTGATTGGGTTATGAATTTGATAAGGAACCTCTTTATGTGATCCTTTAATGTAAATTATTCAATGAGAACAAAGGCTAGCACTGAGTGATTATGTCATGGGAAGCAGCTCTACTTTAGAAGGAGACTAGAGTACAATGTAGCTCTACTTGAGAATGAGACTAGACTTCATAAAAAGCCCTTCATATATCCTTAACCATGTTCCTACATGGGATTTGTCCTAGTTATACCCTTGGCAAATAGAACACCCTCATCGGAGTAGGTTAGAACTGCGGATTCCATGTTTAGCTATAATTATCTATGTCGGTTATTACCTATTCTCATCATGTGGGATACCATTAGAGAAGTTATATGAAGTTTTGGTGCTGGTATGAGACCCTATCTAGACATTGCACAATAGGCTTTGAAGATGTTAGTTAGAGTCCCTAGGTCTTGTCAAAGACCATTACTTGAATGTCTCTTATGTGATGAATGAGTCTTAAATAAACTAATAATGTTAATGGATTAAATTATGAAATCATGTTAAATGAATAAGTACTTACCTAGAGTTGTTAAAGGTTGTCTAGTTAAGGTGTGAAGGGGGTATTGGAATGGTCACTTTGTATCTTACCTAGATAAGTCTTAAGAATGACTCTATTTAGGTAAGATGATTGATTCTGTGGACATGATCTAAGCCTTAGGTAGTCTTAAGGATTGTTTAATTAATGTTGAATAGGTCAATCATGGACATTATCTTCTTGATTTACTTAAGTAAGTGTTTTGATAACCTTTAGAAGGAGAATGTCATATTATCGATATTTTGATGTATTAAGTAAGAATGATTCTATCTTAGGTAGTCTATAGGATCTCTTAGTAATGTGTATAAGGGATTTTATGGGCTGTCGATTCACAACTCACTCAAGTGAGACTTAGAATAACCTTTGATAGATGAATCTTATGTTCATATCTTTGGTGTCTTGTAAGTGTGTGTTGATCTCATTATAGGTGGTCTTAAGGATCATTTAAGTGTGTCTAGAAAGGTTGTATAAGCGGTGTCTCTTTATCTTACTTAAGTGAGTCATAGGATAGCTTTTATTGAGGGAATTGCATTCTAGAGAGTATCCAAGGTAAAATTGATAGGCTTCACTATAACAGTTAAGGCATTCAGTGTAACAGTGAATATAGTTCACTGTAACTTGACATGAATTACTTTAATGTTACTAAAAATAATCTAAATTGTTTAAATGATTTCTTATGTGTTTTCTAAGGTGCTAAATGTTGTTCTTATGATTATATTGTGATATTTTAATCAAAAATATTTGTATTTCTAATAAGTATCCATTTTCATGATTTTATACATTATGCCATAGTTAGTACATGTGTTTGTACTAATTCCATGTTTTTATCTATCTCTAAAGGATTCATAGGTGAAGGTTCTTTCGGACAGATAACCTTGGATTAGAAGATCATTCAAGCAAGTGGAAGTATGTCCTCATTTGACTTGAGGGCATAGATGTCTTTTATGTCTCTTTTTGAAGTTTTATAATAGACTAAGTATTTCTATATTCACATTTTATGGGCCGTGTCCTAAAGTATTCTCGTGTATAAGATTTGATTAAATGACACTTAGTATTTCCTATGTGTTTTATATGAAAAATATTTTAAAGATTTATAGAATGTTTATGGAAAGTTTTAATTTCGCACTACTTTTCATATGTTTATATGCGATGAATGATACGGAAGGGCTTGTACAAGACTTCTAAAAGTTCAATTACACTGGTTGCATTCCGAGAATGCAATATCATCTAGGCTGTGGGTTCGGGATATGACAAGCTTGATATCAGAGCATTGGTTATGAAAGTGGTCTCAGGAATAAAAAAGTCTCATCAAGTCACGTCTAGTAGAGTGTTCACCAACGGTATGAGTCGCGACATATCTTTGGGCGAGAGGCTATAGGACGATAGTGTTTACCTTCGTTTCTACTCCTATTTCATGCCATAGAGAAAAAGTTATGAGTACTCTTTTCTTATGGTTTTCCTTGTGTTTCTAGGAAGATGAATACGAGGAGGACAACGGCTAGGAGAGTTGAGGAGAATGATGTGAATGAGGAGATTCCTCCTCAAGTTGATCAATTTGAGCAAATTTTTAAAGATGCTCAAGGTGATCAAGTCCCTATTGTGGGTTGAGGTAATGAAATTTCGGTGGTTCCCCCCGAGATGACCAATGATGACATTGGAGAGACTTTGCTTACTTTATCCCGAGCTTTCACTACCCATGTGAATTTGGGTCTTGCACCTAGAATGAATGTTGTGGAGAGAACTATCAAATCTAGATTGAGAGACTTTGTGAGAATGAAATCCTCCTATTTTTCTTGGCTCTACGGTGGGAGAGGATCCCCAAGAGTTTCTAGATGGGTTGTATAAGATAATGCATGCTATGGGAGTGACTTCTAGGGAGAAAGAGGAGTACGGTTCATATCAATTGTAAGATGTTGTTCAAGTGTGGTATACACAATGGAAAGGCAATAGGACGGTTGAGTCGGTTCCTATTGAGTGGGAGGAATTTAAGGAAGCTTTTCTTCGGAAGTACTCTCCCCGTGAGAAGAGGGAGGTTAAGGTAGAGGAGTTTCTCAATCTCAAGCAAGGGAATATGAATGTTGAGGTATACTCCTTTAAGTTCTCTATGTCGTCTAAATATGCTTTATCCTGTGTGTCTAACCCTAGGAAGATGATGAGTAGGTTTGTGACGAGTTTCACTGATCTAGTGAGCGAAAACTGTCGTACGGCCATGCTACATGATGATATTACCCTAGCTAGACTCCTGTTGTATGCTCAACCCATAGAGTAGTCCAAACTTAAAAGGATGTCTAGAGAATTGAAAATGAGTGATTCAAATGATCAAGATCAACCTAGGTTCAAAAATAGAGCTCAAACACAAGATGGACCTAGTGCTCATAAGGAGAATTTTGAGAAAGGTATGGTTCCCAAATGGCAAACATACACGTGCTACTTGTGGAAAGAGACACTATGCAAAATGTCTAACCGGTACTAGTGGTTGTGTTTGTTGTGGGAAGAATGATCATAAGGTGAGAGATTGTCCTACAATTGCTCCTAGAGGAATAGAGGCTAAGCAAGTTCCTCCAAATGGCAGATGATGATGATGAATGATGGTAAGTCATTGTATTTCTCTTTAGTGTTATGAATTCCTTCAAAGTGGGGGAGTATGGTGAGTGAAGGAGTTTTGATTGATTGTCTCATCTCTTCTATTCAACTTAAGCTTGACAGTAGAAAGTCATAGAAGTATGTTGCATGTGCATTGTGTTTACGGGTCTTGTTGAAATTGAATTTCATTGATTCCTTGCATTGTGTATTATATGAAGTTATGCTTATGTGGTCAGAAGTGGTTATGTTGTTCTACATTGCATATTAGCATGATTTATCATGAATTGCCTAATATTTGCATTTTTCAAAAATGTAGATAATTCACTGTAAAGGCTGCTAGTTATTGTAAATTTTTGAGAAATTGACTAATTCATTCTGCAGTGCAAAATTGTTGCAATATGGTTAGAACAGATGAATATGAGCATTATATTGGATATAAAATGAGTGTTTGCTATTTGGAATGAAAGATGTGGTTTTATGGCTTGATGAGTTTTAGAATTAATTTTTGCTTCTTGTTGTGTTGTAATGCTCTTTATAATGTGAAATTGATGTTTCTCCTTAATAATGTGTTATATGGTATGGACATGTTGAATCATATTCTTGGAAATGTTCGGAGAATGGCAAGTGTCATTCAAGGACGAATGTTATCCAAGTGGAGGATATTGTAATAACTCAAAAATTACTTAGGTGAAGCTACAGTCTGACATGGTTTTCATGAGAGTATAATGTCCTAAAGTTTTCTATAATGTTGTATTGAGGCAGTGTCTAAGATTTTAGGTGCATTGGAAGCCAAACGTCAAGGGATGACTAACACGTTCCACGACTAAGTCACCTATGTGCCTCATGTGTGGTTATACGCCTATATGTGTGTTTTATGAGTTAATGAGGTCCTTATATGAGTTATTATAGTGTTTATAGGTAGTGTGTCTATTTTGTGAAGTTTGGCTGTCAAACATCAAAGAACATTCATGACGTTCGAAAGGTTTGCCTTCAAATGACCTTGTGTGTCTTGGCATGTTTCGTCGAGTTTTACGTGTTCTTTTGGATGTAATTCAGGTGAGAGGTCCTAATCTCGTATACAAACATATTCGGGTTTGAAACGTCCGAGTGAAAGTCCCCAATGACCAACAAAGGGTCCTTTAGGAAGGACCCTTTCCTTGAATCCAAGACTGCCAAAGACAGCCCAAATGACGGAAGTAGAAGACGGCGCGTGGGCTAGTCAACGCCCCTTCAATGGTTGTCATGGGTTGAAACTTAGGCGTGGGAGAAGGACAAACAGGGACCGGCCTCAGTCCCAAACCACGGACAAACAGAATGGTCCGTTTGTTGGGAGACGATCCGTTGGTGGCCATCCGTCTATGAGGTTGTGTCCTGCGCAGGTCATTTTTAAGTCAAGGGGTGAATATATAAATTCTCCCCACGTCCAAATAAGAGAAAGGGTTATTTTTTAGGGGTCTTTTTGATATTAAAAACATGTTTATAATTCTTAACATTTAGAAGAATTCATTCTTCAAAATCAAAACTCAAATTCCCTTAGAAATTCTCTAGAACTTCATTGGAGCCAAAACTCAAGGAAGGGATTGGATTGGAGATTTGAGTGGTGATTCTTCATTAAATTGGAGTATTATATTTATTGATGTATGGTTTTTTATTCTAGAAACTCTATTCATCAAGGATCCCAACTTCCAAAAAGTTCTCGAAAAGTTTTCAAAGATAAATTGTCCAATTTCATGATCTATCCATGGGTTCTTGCATTAATGTTTTTAATGCATCGTATATTGATTTAATTGTTGTTAATTAGATTATTTAACTCAGTTAACGTATGAACCCATGTAATTTATGCACCCTAAGTTTGGACTACTTTATGGGTTAAGTGATATTGACTTAATGCTTATGATTTCTTGTGTAGTTTTCTATGGGCTATTGATTGATGTAATAATTGTATTGAATTTATATCTAGGATGTCTTAGATTGATGAATATATATTGAATTTACCTAGCTTCATTGAAGATCATAGTTTATGTATTGAATTATTTGTTATGGCCATGGATAAGGGCCTTATGATATTGAATTGGATAATTTAGCTATGGATTGAAGTGGTGAGAATTGGTTGGTGATACGCTGCCCTAATTCTTTTTATTTTATGTTAATTACACTTCAAATATGTTTTGATTTATATTGTTCACTTACGGTTGCGGTGCTATGTGCTTTACTTGTAATTGAAGTGGCCTTGTCGGCGTTACTTTATGTATTATGATGATATTGGCCTTGTCGGCACTACTTGAAGTACAATGATGATTTGTTTAGTTGAGTTATGTGAAGTATGATCATATCTATCTATATGTGAAGTAATGTGAAAGTATTTGTTCTTTCATTAATGTTGTTAGGTGATCATATTAGACTATGACTATGTCTTGTGTGTGTAGTCTTAGAGTTGATGCATGATTGTTCCTACTTGACAATATGAGTTTTGATGGTTATATTGATGATGATAAGTAATGTATAGGATGACATAAAGATGATAAGGGTCATTCGTAAGTGCTTCGAAGAATGATATGCTATATGTGATAAAGTAAAGGATGTTGTGTCTTGTTTTGATGGACTTATGTCCCTTACTTGATACATGTATGAATGATACGTGAATATGAGATGTCTTGACTAGGTAAGATTCGTGCACCCTTGTTATGTATGAATGAATGATATGTGAGACCTTAAAGACCCTTATCATCTTTATGTCAGCCTACATTCATGCATCAACTCTAAGACTACACATATAAGCACATAGTCATAGCCTAACGTGATCACCTACCTAACATCAATAGAACACATATACTTTCACATTTCTTAACATGTTGATAGATATCGTCATATTTCACATAATCAACTACACAAATAGCCAAATTATATCAAGTAGTGCCGACCAGGCCATGATCATCATATTGCACAAATTAACGCCGACAAGGACACACAACTGCAAGTAAAGCAGATAACACCGCCACCATAAGTGGACCATACTAATCACAACATAATTGAAGTAAAAACAACATCAAATTGAAGGAAATAGGGAAGCTTAGCACCACAACATCCTCAACACCTCAACTTTATGCTAAATAATCCATTTCAATAAATAAGGCCCTTACCAATGGCCATGAAAAATAATCCAATGTAGAAACTATGATAATCAATGAAACTAGGTAGGAACAACATTCATCCTCGAACAACACTTACCACTCTTCAAACACTTTCAAGAATAGAGATTTAAATAGAAACTCATTAACATACCATATAACATATAATCAAGAAGAAAATATCAATTTCACATATTCAAGAGATTTACAACACAACGAGAAACTAGAAGACAATTCTATAATTCATCGTGCTTCAAGACACACATGCTTAATTCCAAATAGAGAAAACTCATTTTATATTAAATATCATACTCATATACATCAGTTCTAACCACATTACAACAATTCTATACCAAATAATCAATTAGACAATTTCTAAAAAATTTTAACAGTGAACTGCCATCACCCTTATAGTGAATTCAATTTTTTTTTCAAAAATCCATCTTTCAGTGAATTCATGATACCAACATGCTATTATGTAAGGAAACATCATATAAAAACATCTTACAACATAATCATGTCTTCACAAAACACACAATTCAAGAAGTTAATGAAATTCAATTTCAACAAAACTCCTAAACACCATGCACATATAACATGCTTCTATATCATTCTATCCCATCTTCTAACCATACTCCCCCACTTAGAAGGAACTTATATATCTAAAAATAAATGCAACGATTTACCCTCATCATAATCACAATCATCCATCTTCTCTCCTTTTGTTCGGAGTGCATAAAAAATGCCTCTTTGATTGAACATCATTCTTTAGAGTACTAGGAGCAACTTGCTTACTCTCTCTTCCTCTAGTCGAAATGATAGGACAATCTCTCACCCTATGATCATCCTTACCACAACCATAGCAACTACTAGTACCGGCTAGACACTTCCCATAGTGCCTTTTTCTAAAAGTGACACATGTCGGCTTTTCATTTTGAGAACCACCTCGTTTCTCAAATTTCACCTTAGCACTCCTAGGTATTTCTTAAGTTTGAGCCCTCTTCTTAACCATAGTTTGATCATGATCACTAGAACCACCCCTTTTTAAGTTTCTAGCTATCCTCTTAAATTTAGGCTCTTCAATTAATTGTGCATACACCATGAATCTAGCTATGGTCATATCATTATGTAACATCGTCATACGACATTCTTCCCTTTCTAAGTCGGCTACTCCCGTCACAAAGAGACTCATTTAATCCCTTGGATTTGACACAAGGGAGGGAGCATATTTGGAAATCTTAGAGAAATTCAAAGAGTATTCCTCAACACTCATATTGCCATGCTTGAGATTGATAAACTCCTCTACCTTAACTTGACTCATCTCACGGGGAAAGTACTTACAACGAAAAACATCCTTAAATTCTTCCCACTCAATAGGACTCGACTCCTCTGGCATATTTCCTTTCAATTGTGTGTACCACACTTGAGACCCATCCTTCAATTGATACGAAGCCAACTCCGCCTTCTCCCTTTATGTCAATCCCAAAGCATGCACTATCCTGTACACCTCATCTATAAACTCTTGGGGTTCCTCTCCAACCATAGAGCCAAGAAATATAGGAGGATTCATCCTCATAAAATCTCTCAACCTAGAGGTCATAGTGCTCTCCACCACATTTTCCCTAGGCACCATAATCAAATTCACTTGAGTAGTTACGGCTCGGGCTAAAGCAAGGAAAGCCTCTCAAATTTCCATATTACTCAATTCTGCAGATCATCACGTCCACCCACAATAGGGACTTGATCACCTTGAGTACCTTGACGAACTTTCTCAACTTACTCAACTGAAGGAGGGATATCCTGTTGCACCTCATCCTCTTCAACTCTCCTAGCTTGTGTCCTCCTCGTATTCATCTTCCTAGAAACACAAGGAAAACCATAAGAAAAGAGTACTCGTAACTTTTACTCGACGACATGACATAGGAATAGAAAATAAGCGAAACTCTATCATCCTATATTCTTTTGCCCATATATGTGTCGCGACTCACACCGATGGTCAAGACTCTACTAGACGTGACTTAATGAGACTTTTCGATTCCTAGTACTACTTTCACAACCTGACTCTGATACCAAGCTTGTCACATCCCGAAACCACACCATAGAATTTAGGGGAAATCTCGGATTACAACCGGCGTACTTGACCTCTCAGAGGTTTTGTACAATCCCTTACATATCATTCATCGCATAAACATAGTAAAAAGTAGTGTTGAATTAAAACTTTTCAATAAAAATATCATTGTCTTTAAAAAACGCTTTCATTTAAAAACAGGAAATACTAAGTCTCAATCTCATCATCTTAAGACACAATAATACATGGGACACGGCCCATACTTCAATACTAATATAGAACTACTTAGTCTATTACAATACTTCAAATGAAAACATAAAAGATATATATGCCCTCAATTCAAATGAGGACATACTTCAATTTCTCTTGAACGATGCTATAATCCAAGTCTTCAATTCCCAAAAGCTCCTCACCTATCAAGAACTATAGAGATAGATAAAAGCATAAAGTTAGTACAACCTCATGTACTAAGTATGACATTATGCATAAAAATAATGAAAATGGACATTTATTGGACATATGCATTTTTTCTTTAAAAAATCATAACATAATCATAAGAACAACATTTATACGCTTACAAACACAAAAGGAAACATTTACACTAAATATCATATTTCTTAAGATTCACTTTACAGTGAAATTGCCTTCCTTCAATTAAGACACCTTATAGCATGTAATTATCCCCACTCAAAGCTATCCTAAGATTTACATAAGTAACACAAAGAGAGAGCGCCCATAAAACCTCCCTAAGCATACCTAAATGACCCTTAAGAACACGTATAATGAGTCACATACACACTTCAAGACATCAAACATATCAACGCATAGACCTTATGATATTTCCTTATTAAAGTCTATCAAAAGACTTACTTAAGTAGATCGAGAAAATAAAGTCCATGATTGACCTCTTCAAGACTACATAAATAATCCTTAAGACTTCCTAAGTTCGGATCATGTCCACATACTCAACATATTTGCTATCTAGAGTCATTCTTAAGAATCATCTGGTAAGATACGAAGTGACCATTCCTATGCACCCTTCGCACCTTAACTAGAGAACCCTTAACTACTCTGGATAAGTACTTATTCCATTAACATACTTCATAAAATAAGTCACTAGTTCATTAATACTCATACATCACATAAAAAACATTCAAGTAATTGTCTTAGACAAGGCTAGGAACTTTAACTAAAACCTTTAAATCCTATTGTGCAATGCCTAGATAAAATCCCATACCACTACCTAAAGTTCATAGAACTTCTCTAATGCTAGAAAGTATTCCCACATGATGAAAATAAGCAATAACTAACATATACCATGATAGCTAGACATGGAATCTAGAATTCTCACTTACTTCGATGAGGGTGTTATACTTGTCAAGGGTAGAACTAGGAAAGATCCCATCTAGAATTCTAACTTACTTCGATGAGGGTGTTCTACTTGCCAAGGGTAGAACTAGGAAACATCCCATGTAGGCACAAGGTTAAGGACTGTGAAGGGCTTTTATGAACTCTAGTCTCATTCTCAAGTAGAGGTACGTTGCACTCTAGTCCCATTCTCAAGTAGAGATACTTCCCATAACATAATCACTCGGTGCTAGCCTTGGTTCTCATAGATTAATTGACACTAAAGGATCACATGAAGAGGTTCCGTATCTAGTTCATAACCTAATCACATTCACCCTACCAAAAAGGTCCACTAGGGGTACCTTTCAATGGCAACTAAGATAGATCATTATGAGTTTCCTAAGGATTAATATGATGTCGTTCCAGCCAATTAACCTCAGTCCACCATTCTCTTACATGAAGGATGCCATTATGGCTCTCAATTTCAACATTGATAACTTAACCTTTACCATGTACATGACCTTCTTAACATCCTCTAAGGTCTCACATATCTTTCATTCATACATGACAAGGGTGCACTAATCCTACCTAGTCCAGACATATCATAATCTCATGACATTCATTCATATATCAAGTAAGAGAAACAAGTTTAACAAACAAGACACTATATTCTTTCACCTTATCACATATAGCATATCATTCCTTAAACACTTAAGATGACCTTTTCATCTTTATTTCACCCTATACATTACTATAACATCAGAAATATAAGAATTATAGACTCATATACTCAAGTAGGAACAATCATGCATCAACTCTAAGACTACACATATAAGCACATAGTCATAGCCTAACATGATCACCTACATAACATCAGTAGAACACATATACTTTCACATTGCTTAACAAGTAGATAGATATCATAATACTTCATATAATAAACTATACAAATAGCCACATTACTTCATGTAGTGCCTACAAGTCCATGATCATCAAATTGCATAAAGTAACGCCGACAAGGCCATACCAATTGCAAGTAAAACACATAACACCTTCACCATATGTGGACCATACCAATCACAACATAATTGAAGTATAAACAACATCAAAATGAAGGGAATAGGGAAGCTTATAACCACAACATCCTCAACACCTCAACTTGATGCTAAATCATCCATTTCAATAAATAAGGCCCTTTCCAATGGCAATGAACAATAATCCAATGTAGAAACTATGATAATCAACGAAACTAGGTAGATTCAATAGACATTGATCAATATACTACAACCTAGATATCAATTGAACATAGTTCGTATATCATTAGAAAGCCCATAGAAATCTACACCATAATTCAAAAACATTAGGTCAATATCAAGTGACCCCATAACATAGTAAAAAATCTAGGTTTCATCCAATTCACGGGTTCATACTTAATTTAGGTTTAATTAATAAATACAATATAAATTAAATCCTTATCCAATGTTTAGAAATCATATATGCAAGAACCCATGGTAGAATCATGAAATTGGAATATTCCACTTGAAAACTTTACAAAACATCTTGAGAATTGGGGCTCCTTGACGAAAGGAGTTTTGAAGGATCAAAATACATAACATGATGAATCTAATTCTTTACTTTTATGAAGAATCTCCACTCAATTCGTCACACCAAACTCTTCTTTGACATTTGACTTCAATGGATTCTTAAGGAGTTTCTAAGGAATTTTGGGGTATGATTGGGAAAAATGAAATATTCTAAGTGATAAACACTTATATACATGTTTAAAATACCCAAAAGACCCCTAATAAAAATCCAATACTGTTATTTGGAAGTGGGGTAAGATTACAACATAACCCCTCAACTTACAGTGAAGTTCGGTGCAGACAGACCACAATCAACGGTTGCCCGTCGACTGGGCGTAGGTCGATGCACGGGCCGTCCAGGACTTCATCGATGGGTTAAAAGACCTGGAACTGGTAGATTATCTCCCCAAGTGAAGTACCAAATGACTCCCACCACCTAAGGGCGTTTACCAGGCCACCTGCCGTCGAATGCCATCCGTAGGTGGACTGCCTTGGGCAGTTTTGGCCACCAACATGGGTCCTTCCTCAAGAACCCTTGGTTGGTCATTGGGGATGTTTGCCCATACGTTTCCAATCCAAAAATGATAATATAGGAGTTTATCACCTCTCACATGAATTTCATGCAAAACGAACACGTAAAACACTATGAAACATGCCTAGACACACAAGGTCGTTTCAAGGTAAACCTTTCGAACCTCATAGACGTTCTTGGATGTTTACACTCCAAACTTCACAAAACATGAAACACTTCCTATATATGCTATAATAACTGATTTAAATACCTTATAATCTCATGAATTAGACATAAACACATAAAATCACATATGAGGCACATAGGTGACTTAGTCGTGGAACACCTTGGTCGTCCCTTAACGTTTGACTTCCAATGCACCCAAACTCTTAGACACTGCCTCATTAACATATAATAGACATATTTAGGAACTTAAACCATCATGAACAACATTTTAGGCTTAAGTTCAAATAAGTCATTTTAAGCGTCTTACATGTGTGAAGGGGGCATAGTAATGGTCACTTCATATCTTACGTAGATAAGTCTTAAGAATGACTCCAGTTAGGAAAGATGATTGATTCTGTGGACATTATATAAGACATAGGTAGTCCTATGGATTATTTAGATTATCTTGAAGAGGTCAATCATGGACGTTATCTTCTTGAATTACTTAATTAAGTCTTTTGGTAGTCTTTGGAATGAGAATGTCAATCTTAGATAGTCTATAGGATCTATTACATGTTTGTAAGGTATTGTATGGGTGGCGCTTCACAACTCACTCAAGTGACACTTAGAATCACCTTGGGTACAAGAATCTCGTGTTCATTTGTTTCGTGTCTTGTAAGTTTGTGTTGATCCTATCATAGGTGGTCTTAAGAATCATTTAGGTGTTCCTGGATAGGTTTTATGGGCGGTCTTTCTTTGTCTAACTTAAATGAGTCTTAGGATAGCTCTTATTTAGGGAATTGCATGCTAGAAAGTATCCAAGGTGAAGTTGATAGGCTTCACTATAATAGTGAAGGAATTCACTGTAACAGTGAATATAGGTGACTGTAACTTGACATGAATTACTGTAATGTTGGTAAAATTGTTCTAAATTCTTTAAGTGATTTCTTATGTGTTTCTAAGGTGCTAAATTTTATTACTACGATTATATTGTGATGTTTGAATAAAAAAGATGCATATTTGGGTAAGTGTCCATTTTCATGATTTTATGCATTATGCCATACTTAGTACATGTGTTTTTACTAATTCCATGCTTTTATCTATATATAAAGTGATTCATAGGTGAAGGGGATTTAGGAGAGCTGAGCTTCGATTAGAAGATCGTTCAAGTATGGCGAAGTATGTTCTCTTTTGGCTCGAGAGCATAGATGTCTTTTATGTCTCTTATTGATATATTGTAATAGACTATGTATATCTATATTCATATCGTATGGGCCATGTCCTAAAGTATTCTCGTGCCTAAGATTTGATGAAATGAGACTTAGTATTTCCAATGAGTTTTATATTATTAAAGAGTTATAGAATTTTTATGAAAAGTTTTAATTCCGCACTACTTTTTATATGTTTATATGCGATGAACGATATGGAAAGGCTTATACAAGACCTGCGAAAGGTCAAGTACACCTTTTGAATTCCGAGAATACAATATCTTGTAATGTGTGGGTTCTGGATGTGACAATGAGCTAAATGTGGAGTCCGATCTATATGCCCCATATAGAGGACCCAATATACCCTGCAAGAGGTATAAAGGCTTGCTGGTGTGATCACTAAACTGATGACCACAGAGGGGACCTACAACATACTTGGCTAGTAGTTCTGGGATTAATTGGGTACGCTGAACCCTAGTCCAACTCAGTATTATCTTACTCCCAATGATTAATGTAGTTAACTAAATATGATAGAATTATGTAAATACTGGATAGCTCACAAATAAACGTGCAAACCTAGAATGCAACATTTATCTCATAATGATGCATTAATAACTGAGGCATGTATATCTGAAGTAACTAAAATATCTAACCTAGCATGTGTAAGTAAAGAATTAAAGAAATACTTACCTAGGGTTGTCAAAAATCCATGTGATAAACTAAATATAATCTGATTTGGAATATATTTTTAACTAATCTATAATGATCTATTGTAATTCTAGAAACCCTTGGTTTAATGATGATAAGAAAATCAAGAACTGACTGAAAACTAGGGATCTAATGAGTGAAAGGAACCCACTAGTGGAATCCTAGATACCTGGTGATGAAATCCAGGGAGATATATTTACATTTCGGGGCTGGAACTGAGGGAATCTTGCTATGTTCTTGTATTACAGTTCTTGAATTAAGACCCCTGAGTTAATTGTTGTCAGACAAAACGATGACCTGGACTGACGGGTCATAGTTCAATCAACAGGATGAAAAACTTTTTAGTCGGAGGTATGATTTTAGCAAACTCGATGGCTATGGAAATCTAATTCAATTATCTTTCATTTAGTTGGTCGTTGGTGACCTAATTAATTTGGCACTAAGAGTTATAATCATTTTATGTTGACCCAACATCATTTTCCCCCAAATTGTATGGTAATGTTTAACTACAGTCATACCTACGGTCCTTAGGTCCATCTACGGACCGTACTGATCAATCCTGCTTGAAGTCAGAGGCTGGGTAAGTGGGGTGTTAATCGACAGACAAAGACAACAAACCCTAGTCTGACTTACGTACCGTAGGTCTGTCCGTGGATCTACAGTTATCCGACTTTTCTGGGCTTCGTCATATGAGCTTTTCAGTCACAAATGACGGATGTGCAGTCACAAACCATTGCACCTGCAGATTTCTGAAAAGCTTATTTTTGGTCTGTTTTTGATACGGGGTGTTACAATCCCTTAGGATCCTACCTGTTCAATGTGTTAGAGAAGCCCCATATCCTACCTCACACTCTGTGGCAACCTTAAGAAAGGCCCTAATAAGATTTCACATACTTAACTTGTTCATTTATATTCAACATTACGGAAAGAAGTGCAATAAGAAACATGAGACAAGGTGAGCTACCTGAAATTCGATGTTCTACACCTACACCTAAAAGAGACGGTTAACACTTGCCTAAAGTTAAACTATTCATACATAGCTTTATAAGTGGATCCACTAAGATAGAGTCCTATTTTGGAACATAGTTGAGGGTCAAAGATATTGGTACTAGAAACCTTGACTTGGTAGACGTGAATGTTTCCATCTCGTGAGGCAACACATACATTGGGAATTCGGATGTGCTAGACGTGAAGAAACTCATGTGAGAGGCCGGACATACCAACAGTGAGACCTCCATCTCCTTTACATTGCCTTTTGGTGTTAAGCATTTATTCTATTTAGTGATCTTCTTTATTCATCATACAAGTTCATATTAGTCCCTACTGGACTTCTACATGAACATCTTATCATAATAGCACATAGTTTATCATAAGTGAGAACAATCCTTTAACTTTAGAAACCACTAATAAAATGAGTAAACCTTTCACTTAGCACTTTATTATAATCATGATAAACTACTTTGAATCATATAATGATAATATCATAACATGCATACATATTTCATAAAAAATTCCTCTGTCTAGGGTTAAGGATGAGGAATACTTTTTGTTAACATCACAACCACACATTAGACATAAGAGCATTACCATCTAAGTAACTCATCTTTCATAATTGAATTCAAGAAAGAAACAAACCAACATACCCTCTTGACATTTCATGACCTTCATACTTAAATTAAAAAGAATACATAACCATTACATAATCAAGGGAAATTCAAGAATCAATATACAACAATTATCATTCTACATAATCCATATAAACTTCATCTTCCACAATTACCATATAGCTCTTAAGGTATAATGAATTTAGGGAAGACCAAATGTCCAAAGGCGAATCTCAAATTATTACCAACAATTAGCCATAATTACATAGTTAATAATCAATAAAAGATCATAATTCATCACAATTTAATAACAATTTTGTTTTAAAAAGAGCACCATCTATAGATTGAAACCCTAGTTTTGGGGAATTTAGAAATCATCTTTTAAAAGGAACCTCTTGGGGAAAATAATCCCAAGAAGGAAAGAAACCATACATTAAATTTGATAAATACACGGAATTGAAATGAAAAAGTTGAGAAATTTATCTTCTTCTCCAAGCTCCAAATGGCTCTTCAACGGAGGTTGAGTAGAGAGAGAATTTGTAGAGAGACGTTAGAGTGATTTGAAGAATTTATTTTAATGGGTAAAAATTTCTTAAAACTGACCCTAAATAAATATTTAACCCTCACCTAAAATACCCAAAAGACCCCTCACCTTATTGGATCTTTTTTGTGAAGTAAAATTTTCTTTAAAAAGACGCTAATTAATCTGGTAAGTGGCTGTGCGTCGTGGGTCAATATCCCCAGGTTGAATGGTGAGATTCGTGAAGGCCCCGCATAGGGAGGAAAAATTTTCTCATTGAGTGATGGCTGCGCGACGTGTGACTTCCCCCAAATCTTGGGTGCACGCAGGATGCTTTAGAAGCTTTCTTGCCAATGTTTGGGTCCTCCTCAAGGACTCGTCAGCCTGTTCTTCGCAATTCGTGACTTGGCTTTTGGACCCTTAATACCATATTTTTCCAATTTAAAGTTATTTTAAAAGTTTTGGACTTCATACCACACTTATAAACCTTCAAAAAACCTAAGGGAACTTATCTATTAAATTTCTCTAGTTCCCGGACGTCATGGTAATCCCTTGAATTTTGGGTTCTAATACTTACAAAACAAGTTAAATACTGTTATTTAGGTCTAGAATTATCATTATTCATTATGTGATACTCTACTCAACGATCATAGAATTTTCGGGGTGATACAATTTCCTTAATGTTCGAATCATGAGTTGGTCATGACATGAGGGATACATTGTATATGTGTTGTGATCCTTTGATGGGTGATATGATAAGTAACTAAGTTGTTGCTCTTATGTGATCATGATGACCAATATGAACACACACACACACTCATGCATAAATTATGAGTAGGTAGAGTCATGGTGTCAATTAAGAACATAGTTCTCATATGCACCGTTATTTATCACTAATTTATGTACAATATATAATTAATGAACTATGAACGTATATTGTCTAGCAGTGTTATGTGAATGTGTTTCTTACATGTATGCGCACACACATGAAAGTATGAATGTAGAATTATGTGAATGGACTTTCTCACGTAATATAGGTTCTATGATGAAAGTAGAGTTCTCTTCCTAGGAACCTTTGAGCTATGATGTATGAGGGATCAAATCCCTAAAGCCTAATCTAATGAAATAAATGATTAATGAAGTCTTAAAGAAATTTAAAAAGGGAGTTTAAGCTTCTCACCAAGTGGATATGTACAACGAGGACAAGAACCCCCGCTAATGCAATAGCCCGGGTCATTAAAAGTTAATTACTCATGAGATGAAAGCCTTCCCACTAATATCATAGGCCGGGTTTCTAGAATAAATCTCACTATTGTCACGACCGGGGAGCACCCACTAGAGGTAACTTGCGTAGGTGTCTTCGGAGAGGACTAAGACTATTAGCATTCGTCATAAAATTTCATAAGTTAAAAATGTGAAAGAATTATAACTTTTCATACATATATCGAAATAGTGAGGTTTTCATAGACCTCTCGCATACTATATATGGAATTGACTTAGAATCCTTGCATATATAGCTTACACAGGAATTTCATTTAAACAACATAAGAAATACATAATAATTAGTCTTATACATTGTCTCATATTGAACAATCTAAACGAGCACAAATGTTTTACATAGCCAATACAAATGAAATAAACAACTAGAGGCTTACATATATATTCAAATGATAAAGGAATGAACAATGTCTCTATGACAATACAACTTCAAAGCTAGAGCATAGAAAAGGTAACATCCATGACATAAGGCCCTACCAAAACTTGGAGAAAAAAATCCAAGTCTTCTCTAATTGTCCTTCTACAAACTCAATTGTCGCACCCTACATATTTATAGAAACATAGAGATATGGGTTAGTACGCCACTTGTACTAGGTATGAAACCTATGCACATAAAACATTGAAATTATGCTCAAAGGGACATTTGTTCAAAACCAAGCTAAGTTACTTTGAAAAGACATTATGCACAATCAAGAACACATATAATCCAATGATCACATATTCCTCAAGAAAATACATATACAACACAATACCAATATCGTCTAGTAAAGCCAAGTCAACATATATAGTATCATATTAGAGCACATACAAAAAAACTCCTACATAATCTCGTATTCACAAAGCATTAATAAGAGTTCATAACATTACAACATATGCAAGACCCTAACTCATAATACATTACAAATGCTAATAGCGCAATGATAAAATGAAGTCCCATAACCCCATACAACCAAGTAAACCAAACAAGCGATCACAAGCAATGTCTAACTTCACATAACATAACATCATGAGTAGTCATCTTCATATTTAGCAATACACACCAATAACATGTTCATAAGTGGAACTAATATCATATAGGATCATCAAAATGTAAAGTCAACATATGCATATTATTTACTTTATAATACTCCTAGGACTTGCCTCAAGGCCAAATAGCGTAATGTATAGGTAGAATCTCATACTCCTACCTAGATTAACTAAAACCCGTTAAGTCACCCTAGTTAGTTTTCACTTTATTATCTCATTCTACTTTCGGGAACAATTTACTTAACAAACATAGACCACATGAGCTAAATATGGAATCCGAAGTCATGAAACCCTACACAAAAACAAGGTGGTCTACTTGAAAAGGTAGTATCATAACATTAACATAGCATTCTAGGTTGATCCACTAACTAGTATTCCTATGGGGGACAACATATATCACGAACTAAGGAGACATTTTTGAGACCCTCTTGATGTACGATTGCATTGTAATCTCTATATCGTGAAAACCATAGTGAAACCACTTTCCCACTTTGGGAAGGGACACTCTCATAACAAGTTCAGTTCGTGATAAGCTAAAGTCCCTTTTTTTGAAATGTGTTTAAGGTTTTATTAATCATCATGGCTTTGTATAGGTCATAGGATACTAACCCCTTGTGTATCATAATAATTAGCTGATTTGGAATTGCATGAGAACTTCCTTTCAACACAACCCTCCTATGTCAGATTAATACATTATCATCATCGTGTCATAGTGAGGCACATAGGTGATCTACAATCAACCTTATATCATCATACCTTAATCATAGTCTCACAATCAATATAACAAGACATAAAAATTAGATTCATCATACCATCACATATCGAATCTAATCATAATTAATACTTCAATTGAATATCATCATCAAGTACAAGCCATTGCAATTGAAGTAAGGATTCAAGATCATAGGTCTTAGCAATTTTCCTTCACAAGCCATCTTCAATGGTCTTACCATCAACCAATGATATTAATAAATTTATAAACTTAATAACAACACACAATAGTAATTAACACAATAAATAAGTCTATTGCATCATCGTTAGTCACTTCAACATCAATTCAAAACTTAGCGTTAGGGAAATAGGGTTATTTCATGATATCTTCTATAAAACTAGTTATAACATCCAGAAATACCCTAATTCACCAATAATTAACCACAATATATTCATAATAATCAAAGGAAATCTAGATTAATACAATTTGAAAGGTCAGTTTTGGATTAAGAATGAAACCCATGTTTTAATCCACTATTGGAAATCAAATTTGAAGAATCCTTCGGGGAAAGGAGTCCCAAAGGTGAAGAGCATCCATACCTTAACAATACTTGGAGATTTAAGGAGTAAAATTAGAAATATTGCAGCCCTAAGTCCTTTTACATTGGTATTCAATGGTGTTCTTTGGGGAGAGAGAAAGAAGATGATTTCAAATTTAGGAAATGAAGTTAGTTGGTTTTGTATAATGAGGGTTTGGTCTTTATATAGTCACTTGATTAAAATAATTAGATACCCCCTAGTACCCTTAAATAACCACCTAAGCAACTAACTTAATTAAATGACTCACTTAAACTTGGACAGTCTAAAACCAAACTTGGCCTACGAGACCGTGACCTACGGCCTGTAGATCACTCTACGCCCCCGTATCGCAGGTCCGTCGTTAGTTCAGATGCTTGGATTGTTTAGGAATTTATTATAATTGACTGTGGAATTACCTAGGGAGTCATATATGCCTCGTCGATCAGATGAAGTTACAAGATCTAGTTCATCATTTGGGCTACATATTTGGTCATGGACTTTTGGAGTCAAATTATCTCCCCCCTCCTTAGAAACATTTGTTCCCGAATGACACTTTAAATCATTTCTAGCGAAGGATAGACTCAATACTAGCAGCCCAACCAACAAAATATAAAATCAACATGAGTTACAAAAAGGTGTGAATCACAATTCCATCCAACATATAATCATGTCATCTACACCTAGACACTCAAAACATCAATTACCACCTATTAGAGCTCAACATCACAAAATGAGGAACTACCTTCTCAATGACAACATGAGATCACACAACATCAAGAGTCACTAATGCCAAAAAACTCCTTTCAAAACACATTAATAATCTCAATACCATTTCATGGAGACAATAATACACCAGATACACAAATAAGTACAAATCAAGCGAATGAACATTTTCCATGAAAACACATTTTAGTATATATCTTTTACCATTAATATGCATACTTATGCCAAACAAGTCAAACTCAAATTTACTCATTATTTTATTTAGTAATAGAAACAACTAACCTTATTTAGGAAAATATGAGGATAACGGGACTTTTAGTCGGCCTCGGCCTTCCATGTTGCTCCCTCAACTAGGTGGTTTCTCCTTAGGACTTTTACAGAGGCCAACTCTTTATTCCTCAATTTCTTTACTTGACGATCTGGAATTTGCACCTGAACCTCTTCATAGGAAAGGTCGTCATCTACACCAAGCCTTAAAAGAGGAAGTATGGATACAGGATCACCAATGCACTTCTTAAGACTGGAAACGTGGAATAGCAGATGTACCAAAGCTAGTTCACTAGGTAAACTCAACCCGTATGCAACCATTATGAACCTTTGCAAAAATTCATAGGGACCCATATATACCAGGGACTTAACTTCCCCATTTTACTGAATCTCATCTCCCATATCATAGGTGTAATCTTGAAATACACTTTATCACCCACTTTGAATTCAAGGTCTCTTCTCCTATTGTTTGCATACGACTTTTACCGACTATAGGACGTTTTCAACATATCCTTATAACACGAAATTTCTCCTAAGCTTCATAAGCTATTTCGGCAAGGAGGATTTAAGACTCAGCAACCTAAAACCACCCAATCAGAGACGTACATCTCCTACCATAAATTTCATTGAATGGAGACATCAAAATAATCGAATGACCATCTGTTTCAATCCTTTTTGGAAAAATCATAAAAAAATGAGTTGTCAATTGAGCACCTCTATTGGATACGATCGACAAAGATGTATAGACTTATAATCTCATCTATGTAGATACTTGCATAGTCCTCCACCGTATAAGTAGACTTGATGGGGATAAATTGAGCGAAATTCATGAATCTATCCACAATCACCCAAATTGATTCATTTTGCCTCCGGTTTTGAGGCAACCCAACAACAAACTCCATATTAATTTCCTCCAATTTCTATGTACGAACACCCATCTCTTGAATTATACCACTAGGCTTTAGATGCTCGACTTTATCTTTTTGGCAATTCGAACACATAGCTACAAACTACGTTATGTTTCTTTTTAAGCCATCCCACCAATATACCTCTCTAAGATCACAATACATTTTGGTGGAACCTGGATGGGTAGAATATCGGGAACCACGAACTTTCTCTAGCACCCTATTCCTCAAATCATCTACATCTGGTACACACAATCTATTTTTGTACCTTAGAACACCATCCCCGTGGTAGAATGACTCATTTAGCTTATGAAGAACCGATTTCTTCAACTCCCTTTAATGTGGATCAATATGTTGTTTAGACTTCACCTTAACAACTAAGGATGACTCGGAGTTATTATATACCAAAAATCCACATTAGGGGAATCTTCGAACAAAACACCCAATCTAGCCAACCTATGAACATCCTTCAGTAGGCCTTTCTTGCCTTCTTCCACATGAGACCACTACCCATGGTCATATGACTTAAAGCATCAACCACCACATTAGCTTTGTCGTGGTAGTAGAGAACACTCATGTCATAATATTTTAATCATTCCAACCATTTTGTTTAACGGAAATTCAACTCCTTTTCTGTTAACACATATTGGAGGCTCTTGTGGCGGTATAAATATCCACATAAACACCATACAAGTAATTCCTTCATATTTTTAAATCAAAAATCATGAACTCTAATTCAAGGTCGTGAGTAGGATAATTCTTCTCATACACCCTGAGTTGTCTAGAGGCATAGGCTACTACCTTCCCCTGTTGCATAAAAACACACCCAAGCCCACTCAGGACTCATCATAATATACCACAAAACCCTTAATACCCTCCCATAGAGTCAATACCAGAGAGGAGGTAAGCCTATTTTTCAACACTCGGAAGCTTCTTTCACAAGCCTCCGACAATTCAAATATCACATTCTTTTGGGTCAAGATAGTCAAAGGAGAAGAATGGATATAAATCCATCCACAAACCTACTATAGTACCCGACTAAACCCAACAAACTTCAAATATCCATCGGGGTCAATGGTCTATGCTAATTCTTGACCGCCTCGGTTTTCTTTGGATCAACCTCAATAACCTCACTAGAGATCGTATGACCAAGAAACGCCACCAAACTCAACTAAAACTCACATTTGCTAAATTTGGCGAATAGTTGGTGTTCTTTAAGGACTTGTAATACAACCCTCAAATGGTTCATGTGTTCACCCTCATTATTTGTATCTAACAAAATATCTTCAGTGAAAACAATGACAATAGAATCTAGGTAATTTCAGAATACCATATTCATTAGATCCATAAAAGCAGCCAGGGATTTTGTGAGACCAAAGGACATCACGAAGAACTCATAGTAACCATATCTAGTTCAAAATAACGTTTTAGGTACATCCTTATCACTCACCCCATGTTGGTTATAAGACGACCTGAAATTAATCTTAGAAAAAGAAGCTAGCCCCTTGGAGTTGAAAAAACAAGTCATCTATTCAAGGGAGAGGATACATTATCTAAATGGTGACTTTACTGATTTGGTGATAGTCAACGCACATCCTAAGGGAACCACCCTTTTTCTTCACAAACAATATTGGAGCACCCCATGGAGAAGTACTAGGTTAAATGAAACCATTATCTAGTAAATACTTGAGTTAAGCCTTCAACTCTTTCAATTAGTCCAGAGCCATCCGGTAAGAAGGAATTGAAATGCAATCTGTATCTAATAATATGTCAATACAAAAATAATTTTCCCGTTCTGGAGGAATTCTGGGAAAATCATTGGGAAAGACTTCCGGAAAGTCCTTCACTATGGGGACCAATTAAATAGGAGGGATGTAGTATTCAAGATCTTTTACTCCCACGATATGGTAAAAACACCTTTTCGAGATCATTTAACAAGCTTTTAAACAATAAAATACATGACCTCTAGGAATGGAGCTACCCACCTTCCACTCTAAGACAGGTTCATTTTGAAAATTGAACTTGACTACCCTTGTTTGACAATCAATGGAAGAAAAACAAGCATGCAACAAATCCATTCGAATTTTAACATCAAAATCAACCATATAAAGTTCTACCAAATCCACCCATTTACTCTATTGGGAGAAGATATAGGAGAACTCGTAAAGACACATCTAGCCACCACAGAGTCACCCACTAGGTAGTAACCACAAAAGGTTCAATCAAAACATCACGTTAAACGTTAAACTTTCTTGCTACTGGGGGAGTCAAATGAGAAATTAGCATCGGGATCTTATAAAGCACAGAAATCAATACAGAAGACTTGTAACATATCGTTGACCACATTGGGAGACTCCTCTTGCTCACCTCTAGACCGGAGAGCATAGAAGCAGTTCATCTTTTGAGCCTCAAAACTTGTACCACTAGCTTGAGCTTGATCACTCCCCTTCCCTTGACCTATAATATTAGGGCAAACCCTAACCTTATGTCAACTCTTACCACAACCAAAGCAATTCTCCATCCCAACTAGAGACTCACCCCAATGCTTCTTACTACACTTGGAACAAGTCGGTTTCTTTCTAGGTGAATTCCTACTTCTTGACTTTTGGGACATAAGGTTAGACACCCTATACTTTTTAGACCTGGTAAAATTTGAAGGTAATTGATTGGAAACCCTCTTCTTGAACCTAGTCTGTCTTTAATTTCAAGCCTACTCTTGGAAGTACCTCCTTAATAAGACTTCGCCCTCTTAAACTCTGTATTCATCCTCTTGAGTTGAGTCTTCTTAACTTGTTGAGCATGTACTATCAACCTATAGATATCCATGTTATCATGGTGCATTGCTAAAAGACACTCTTCAACCAAATCATTGAACAATCCCGTGATAAAAGGGCTCATCTCATCCCTTGGGTTAGACACCAAGGAAGGTGCATATTTGGACAATTTGGTGAACATTAAGGAGTACTCTTGCACATGAAGGTTCATGAATTCCACTACTTTTGCCTTATGTTTCTTCTTAGGGAAGAACCGATCAAGGAAAGCCCTTCTAAACTCCTCCCAAGTGATAGGATCCATTCTCAAGGGCCTATTGTCTCTCCATTGGCGTACCATGTCTGACCTACATCCTTATTTTGATAGGAAGCTAACTCGGACTTTTCATTCGATGTCAAACCCATAGCATAAAGAATATTGTAGACTTCATCAACAAATTCTTGGGGTCTTTATTCACTTTCAACACAAACAAAATATGAGGGTTCATCTTTGTGAAGTCCCTCAAGCGGTAGTTGTGGTATTAGCATTTTGTTAAACACGGTAACCAACCTCCCTATTAGCTTGAGACGCCATGGCTTGAGCTTGAGTAGATACTTCTTCTTCTTTGGTATTTATGGCTTGAGGCAAAGTCACGAAGCCCGCCCTTATCTCTCAATCAGTCATTTGTGGAGGAATGACCAGAGCTTTGTCAGTTTGAGGAGCTTGCATATCATGTGGAGGAACTTATATGTCTTATGAAGTACCTTGGTTGCCTTGTAGAGGAACTTCCCTATTAGCCAAACCTTTCTCCACTATCCTTGCAGCTTCAAGTCCTGTTGTCATATCCGATATCCACAAGAAAAGGATTAGAAGAAAAAGGACATGACGCAACTTTCAAGATTAACACTAAGTGAGAATTCCTAAGCATCACATAGCCGCTCATTCATAAGTGTGGCGCGCTTCACACCCTTAAGCAAGACTCTATGTAAACGTAGTTCAATGAGATATCGATCCTAATATTTCTTTAATTTCAGTCTCTAATACCATGTTTATCACAATCAGGGAGCACCCCTTAGACGTAAGCTGACATCGTCGTCCTCGAAGAGGACTAAGACTAGCCTCTTAGTTTTTGTCATTACATTTCGTAGGTTAAAAAGGAAGAAGAACTAAAACTTTTCACACATATATATATATATATATAGTCAGGCTTACATAGACCACTTGTATATTACAAATGAGAGTTTACGTAAACTCCTCGCATATGAAGATTACATAAGCTTCTCACTTAATCGTCATTATCGATACATAAGAGTTACTATAATACTTTGTCTCATATTAAACCATCTAAACGAGTAAAAATATTGGACATAGTCAATACAAAGACAATATTCCATTTTATGCTTATATCAATATTCAAATAGCAAATGAATGAACAATATCATTATGACAATACAACTTCAAAGTTATAGCATAGAAAAGAAAATATACCCGAACATATGGACCTACTAACACTAGCAGAAAAGTGTCCAAGTCTTCTTTAATTGGCCTTCTAAGAACTCAATGGATGGAACAAACATATTTATAGAAAACATAGAGACATGGGCTAGTATACACCTTTTACTAAGTATGGAAACATATGCACATAAAACGTTGAAATCATGCTCGAAGGGATATTTGCTCAACACCATGCTACGTTATTTTGAAAAGCCTTTATGCACAATCAAGAACACATATAAGGCAATGATCACATATTCCTCAAGACAAGAAATATATAATACAAGAACAACATCGTTAAGTAAAGTCAATTCCACATATATAGTACCATATTAGAGCACATAACCAAAGCAACTTCTACATAATGTTAGAACAAAAAATCATGTATAAGAGTTCATAACATTTCAACATATGCATAACCATTACTCATAACCCATTACAAAGCATAGAAGTCCAATGATCAAGTGAAGTCCCGTAACCCCACACAACCAAGTAAAACAAATAAGGGATCACAAGCAATGTCTAAATTCATATAAGATATCATCATTAGTAGTCATCATCATAGTTAGAAATACAGACAACTAATATGTTCATAAGTTAAACTAACATCATATAGGATCATCAACATGTAATGTGAACATATGAATATCATTTACTTTATAATAACATAAGAACAACCTCCTAGGACTTCCATCAAGGCATATTATTGCTATTTATAGGTAGAGTTCGTACCCCTACATAGATTAAGTCAAACCCCTTAAGTCACCCAAGTTGGTTTTCTCTTTACAACCCAATTTTACTTTCGAGAACAATTGCTTTAACTGATATATACCGCATGAACTAAATGTGGAATCCGGTGTCATGATATCCTACACCAAAGAAGGTGGTATACTTCACAAGGTAGTATCATAACATTAACATAGCATTCTAGGTGATTCCGCAAACTAGTCTTCTTATGGGGATAACATAGTTCACAAACTAGGAGACATATTTTAGACCCACTTGATGCACATTGTGTTGTATTCTCTATCTTGTGAGACCATTATAAAAAACCCTTCCCACCTTGGAATGGGACACCTCTCATAACTAGTTCTCTCAGTGCTACGCTAAAGTCCTTTTTTTTAAATGTCTTTAAGCCATTACTAATCATCATAGCTTAGTATTGTTCATACGAATCTAAACCCTTCTATATCATAATCAATAGCTAATTTGCAATTGCATGAGAATTTTCTTTCAACACAACCGTCATATGTCAGACTAACATATTATCATCAACATGTTATAGTGAGGCACCTAAGTGATCTACGATCAACCTTATATCATCATACCTTAAACATAATCTCACAATCCATATAATCAATACATAATAATTAATTTCTTCATACCATCACTTACTGAATCTAATCATAGTTAATACTTAATTGAACATCATCATCAATAACAAGCCACAATTGAAGTAAGGATTCAAAATCATAGGTCATACCTCTAATACCTCGTAAATGAATTAGGTTTAGGTAGAGCCTAACATGGTTTTCAGGAGGTTCTATGGTCCTAAATTTTTCTATAATATTGTATTGAGGCAGTGTCTAAGATTTTAGGTGCATTGGAAGTCAAACGTCAAGGGATGTCTAAGACGTTCGATGACTAAGTCACATATGTGCCTCATGTGTCTTTATTTGCCTATTTGTGTGTTTAATGAGTTAATGAGGTACTTATATGATTTTTTATATTTGTTAAAGGTAGTATGTAAGATTTAATGAAGTTTTGAGGTCAAACGTTCAAGAACGTCCATGACATTCGAAAGGTTTGCCTTGAAATGAACTTGTGTGTCTTATCATTTTTCTTAGAGTTTAAAGTGTTCGTTTTGGATGAAATTGATGCGGGAGTTCCAAAAATCATATAAAAACATATTCAGATTAGAAACGTCTGGGTGGAAGTCCCCAAGGACAAACTAATGGTCCTTGAGAAATGACCCTTTCCTTGAAGCCAAGACTGCCAAGATAGCCCAAAACGACGGAGGCAGTAGACGGCTCGTGGGCCAGTCAATGCCCCATCGATGGGTGTCGTGGGTCATTACTTAGGCGTGGGAGAAGTCCAATAAAAGTACCAGCCTCAATCCCAAACAACGGACCAACAGAATGGTCCATTTGTTTGAAGACGGTCCGTTGGTGGCCATCCGTCAATGGTGCGGTCAACCTGCGCGGTTACTGGTAAGTTTAAGAGGCAAATTGGTAAATTCACCCCACTTCCAAATAAGAATTTGGGCGGTTCTTAAAGAGTATTTTGAGTATTTTAAACATGTTTATAAGCCTTTAACACTTAGAAGAATTTTAAAAAATCAAAATCCAAAATCCATTACAAATTCTCTAGAACTCCATTGGAGACAAAAATCAAGGAAGGGCTTGGATTTTAGATTTGAGTGGTGATTCTTCATCAAATTTTTGTATTAACATTAGTGAGGTATGGTTTTTTATCCTTGAAACTCTTTTCATCAAGGCACGCAACATTCAAAGAGTTTTCTAATGTTTTCGAAGATGAACTTGTCTAATATCATGATCTATCTATGGGTTCTTGCATTAAAAGTTTTAGAGCATTGTATATTGATTAAATTGTTGTTAATTATAAGATCATAAACCAGTTACCCTATGAAACCATGTAATTAATGAACCCTAGTTTCACTACTTTATGGGTTAAGTGATATGAACTTAATGTTCATGAATTCTGGTGTAGTTTCCTATGGACTATTGAATGATGTATTAATTGTATTGAATTAATATATAGGTTGTATTATATTAATAAATATATATTTAATTTATCTACTTTCACTGAATATCATAGTTTATGTATTGAATTATTAGTTATGGCCGTGGGTATGGGCCTATGATATTAAATTGGACGATTTACCTATAGATTGAAGTGGTGAGAATAGATTGGTAGTACGCTTTCCTAATTCTCTTTATTTTATGTTAATTAGACTTCAATTATGTTGTGATTGTTATGGTCCAATTATCATGGTTGTGCTATGTGCCTTACGTGCAATTGTTGTGGCCTTGTCGACGTTACTTTATGTACTATGATGATCATGGCCTTGTCGGCACTACTTGAAGTATTATGATGAAGTTGTAAAGTTGACTTATATGAACTATTAGTATATATATCTACATGTGATTAAGTGATAGTGTGTGTTCTTTCATTTATGTTGTTAGATGATCATGTTCGACTATGACTATGTCTTATGTGTGTAGTCTTAGAGTTGATGCATGATTATTCCTAAATTGACTTTATGAGTCTATGATGGTTATATTGATGATTATTTAATAATGTATAGAATGACATAAAGATGATAAGGTGCATTCCTATGTTCTTCAAAAATTGATATGCTATATGTAATAATGTAAAGTATGTTGTGTCTCATTTTGGTAGATTTGTGTCCCTTACTTGATACATGTATGAATGATATGTGGATATGAGATTTCTTGAATAGGTAGGCTTAGTGCACCCTTGTAATGTATGAAAGAATGATATGCGAGACCTTAAAAGAAACCCTAGTGGTAAGGTTATGCTATGAACTTGTAGCTGAGAGATGTCAAGGTATACTTCCTGTAATGAATCATGGGCTTAGGGTTGAATGGCTGGAATGATATCATATCATCCTTAGAAAAGTCATTACGAGGTATCTTTGTCGCCATCATAAGGTAGCCTAGTGGACCTCTTTTGAAGGATGAATTTCATTGGGTTATGAACTTGATATGTAACCCATTTGTATGAACCTTTAATGTTAATGACTCTATGAGAACAAAGTCTAGCACCGAGTAAGTATGTTATGTGAATTAGCTCTAATTAAGATGGAGACTAGAGTACAATGTATCTCTACTTGAGAATGAGACTAGGGTACATAAAAAACCCTTCATATTCCTTAAGCATGTGGCTACATGGGCTGTATCCCAGTTCTACCCTTGGCAGGTAGAACACCCTAATCGGAGTAGGTGAGAACTCCAGATTTCATGTTTATATATTATGGTCTATGTTGGTTATTCTCTATACTCATCATATGGGATACCTACTAACATTAGAGAAGTTCTATGAAGTTTAGGTGGTGGTAAGGGACGATATCTAGACATTGAACAATAGGCTTTTAAGGTGTTAGTTAGAACCCCTATGTCTTGTCTAAGAACATTACATGAATGTCCTTTATGTGTGAAGGAGTCATAAATGAAGTAATTAATGTTTTTACTTAAGTTAAGAAATCATGTTAAATTAATAAGTACTTCAACAATAGTTGAGGGTTGTCTAGTTAAGGTGTGAAGGGGGCATAGGAATGGTCACTTCGTATCTTACCTAGAGAAGTCCTACGAATTTCCCTAGTTAGCTAAGATGGTTGATTATGTAGACATGATCTAAGCCTTAGGTAGTCTTATGGATTATTTAGGTAATCTTTAAGAGGTCAATCATGGATGTTATCTTCTTGAATTACTTAAGTAAGCCTTTTGATAGCCTTTTGAAGAAGAGTGTCATATCATCTATATGTTTTTGTATTAAGTGAGAATGATTCAATCTTAGGTAATCTATAGGATCTCTTAAGTGTGTGTGTAAGGGATGGTATGGGCGGCCGCTTCACAACTCACTCAAGTGAGACTTAGAATCACCTTGTTGGAGGATCTCATGATCATGTATTTGACGTATTTGTTAGTATGTCTATCTCATTATAGGTGGTCTTACGGATCATTTAGGTATTCCTAGAGAGGGTGTATGGTAGGTCTCTCTTTGTCTTTCTTAAATGAGTCCTAAAATAACTTTTATTGAGGGAATCACATGCTAGAAAGTGTCTATGGTGAACTGAATAGACTTCATTGTAACAATGAATAAGTTCATTGTAACAATGATATTTCTCAATGTAAAGTTATCCTTAATAATGTGATAAATTGTCTAGGTGATTTCTTATGTGTTTCTAAGGTGTTAAATGTTAATCTTATCATTATATTACTCAATTTAGGACAAAAATATGCATGTTTCTTATAAATGTCCGTTATCATGATTCTAAGCATTCTGCCATACTTAGTACATGTGTTTGTACTAATTCTATGCTTTTACCAATATCTAAAGGGATTCATAGGTGAAGAATATTTTGCAGAGCTAAGATTGGATTAAAAGATCGTTCTAACAAGTTGAAGTATGTCCTCATTTGACTCGAGGGCTTAGATGTCTTTTATTTCCTTTATCAAAGTATTGTAATAGGCTTAGTAGTACTTATTTCTATTGAGTAGGGGCAGTGTCCCAAAGTATTCTTCTGTCAATGATATAACGAAATGTGACTTAGTTTTTCCTATGAGTTTTATATAGAAAGATATTTTAAATACCTATAAAATGTTTGTGAAAAGTTTAAATTCCGCACTACTTTTCATATGTTTGTATGGGATGAACGATAAAGAAGGTCTTACACAAAACATCCGAGAGGTCAAGTACGCCGTCTGCACTATGAGAGTGCCATATCTTTTAGGGTGTGGTCTCATGATGTGACAATCTTGGAATCATAGAATAGGTTATGAAAGTGATCTTAGGAATACAACAGTCTCAAGTCACATCTAGCAGAGTCTTGACCATCGGTATGAGTCACGACACATCTATGGGCGAGAAGCTACACGATGATAGAGTTTACCTTCTTTTATACTCCTATGTCATGTTATAGAGTAAAAGTTATGAATACTCTTTCTTATGGTTTTCCTTGTGTTTCTAGGAATATGAACACAAGGAGAACCACCGACTAGGAGAGTTGAGGAGAATGATGTCAATGAGGAGATTCTACCTCATGTTGATCAAGTTGAGCAAGTTCCTCAAGGTGCTCAAGGTAATCAAGATCCTAATGAAAGTCAAGGTAATGAGATTTTGGTGGTTCCCCCCGGAAATGACCAATGTTGAGATTAGAGAGGCTTTACTTTCCATAGCCCAAGCATTGACTACCCATGTGAATATAGGTATTGCATCTATACTGAATGTCGTGGAGAGCACTATGACATTTAGATTGAGAGATTTTGTGAGGATAAATCCTCCTATATTTCATGGCTCTAAGGTGGCAGAGGATCCCCAAGAGTTTCTAGATGAGGTGTATAAGTAGTGCATGCTATGGGAGTGACTTCTAAGGAGAAAGCGGAGTTGGTTTCATATAAATTAAAATATGTTGCTCAAGTGTGGTAAACACAATGTAAAAGCAATAGGCTGGTTGAGTTGGGTTCTTTTGAATGGGAAGAATTTAAGGATGCTTTTCTTGGAAATAACTTTCCCTGTGATAGGAGGGAGGTAAAGGTAGAGGAGTTTATCTATCTCAAGCAACGCAATATGAGTGTTAAGGAATACTCTTTGAAGTTCTCTAGGTCATCTTAATATGATCCATCCCTTGTGTCTAACCCTAGTAATGAGATGAGTAGGTTCGTGATGGGTGTCGTTAACCTTGTGAGAGAATAATGTTGTACGAACATGCTACATGATGATATTAACCTAACTAGACTCATGGTGTATGCTCAATCCATACAGGAGTCCAAAATTTAGAGGATGTCTAGAAACTTTAAAAGGAGTGGTTCAAGTGATCAAGATCAACCTAGGTTCAAAAGAGGGCTCAAACTCAAGAATAATCTAGGAGTGCTAAGGTGAAATTTGAGAACGGAGGTGGTTCTCAAAATTGAAAGCCTACATGTGTCACTTGTGGAAAGAGGCATTATGGGAAGTGTCTAGCCGGTACTAGTGGTTTGTTTTGTTGTGGGAAGGATGATCATAAGGTGAGAGATTGTGCTACCATTAAGAATAGAGGAAGAGAGGGTAAGCAAGTTGCTCCTAATGTTCCAAAAGATGAAGCTCCAAATAAGAGGCGTTTCTATACATTCCGGACTAGTGGAGCAAAGATAGATGATGTTGATGATGCTGTTTGTAAGTAATAGTTATTTCTTTTAGTGTTATGAGACCCTTCTAAGTGGGGGATTATGGTGAGTAAAGGATTTTTGATTGATTGTCGCATCACTTCTATTCAACTCAAGCTTGAGACTAGATAGTTATAGAAGTATGTTGCATGTGCATTGTGTTTAGGGGTCTTGTTGAAATTGAATTTAATTGATAACTTTCATTTTGCATTTTATAATGTTATGATAATGTTGTTTTATATTTCAGATTAGCATGTTTCTATCATGAATTTCCTAAAAGTTGCATTTTTGAAAAATGTTTAAAAATTCACTTTAAAGCTGCCAGGGATTTCTGCTCACTTTGAAAATTCTGAAATTTTGACTATTTCACTCTTTGGTTGAAAATTGTTGTAGTGTTGTTATAACTTATTTATATGAGCATGATAATGAATATAAATTGAGTTTCTGTTATTAGGAATGAAAGATGTGAGTTTTATGGAATAATGTGTTATAGAATTTATTGTAGTTTCTTGTTGTGTTGTGCTGCTCTTCATTATGTGAAGTTGATGATTTCCTATATAATTTTTTTGTATAATGTGTTATATGGTATGGTCATGAGATTTTAAGTTTATTCACTATTCTTGGAAGTATTCGGAGAGTGGCGAGTTCATTCTAGGAATGTTGTCTAAGTGGGGGAGAATCTAACAACTCGAAAAGGACCTAGGTGAAGCTAGAGCATAAAATGGCTTTCATGAGGGTCTAAGGTTCTAAATTGGTCTATAATGTCGTATTGAGGAAGTGTTTAAGATTTTAGGAGCATTGGAAGAGAAACGTCAAGGGATGACTAAGACGTTCGACAACTATGTCCTTATGTGCCTCATACGAGTTGTTTTAGTTTTCAAAGTCAGCGTGTCAAATTTCATTAAGTTTGAGGTCAAACGTCCATGAACGTCCATGACATTCGAAAGGTTTGCCTTGAAACAACCTTGTGTGTCTTAGCACGTTTCGCGAGTGTTACATTCTCCTTTTGGATGAAATTGATGTGGGAGGTCCTAAACTAATATACGAACAAATTTAGATTAGAAACGTCCAGGTGGATGTCAACAAGGACAAACCAAGGGTCCTTGAGGAAGGACCCTTTCCTTGAAGCCAAGACTGCCAAGACAGCCCTAAACGATGGAGGCAGTAGACGGCTCGTGGCCAGTCAATGCCCCGTCGATTGGTGTCGTGGGTAAGTACCTAGGTGTGGTAGAAGGACAAATCAAGTACCAGCCTCAATCCCAAACCACGGACAAACGGAACGGTCCGTTGGTTGGAAAATGTTTCGTTGGTGGCCATCCGTCGATGGTGAGGTCAACCTGCGCGATTACTGCTAAGTTCAAGGGGTGAATTGGTAAATTCACCCAACTTCCAAGTAAGACATTGGGAGGTTCTAAGAGAGGATTTTAGGTATTTTTAACATGTTTATAATTATTGAACACTCAGAAGAATTAATTCTTCAAAAATGTAAACCCAAATTCCCTTAGAAATTCACTAGAACTCCATTGAAGACAAAACTCAAGGAAGGGATTGTATTGGACATTTGAGTGGTTATTCTTCGTATAATTAGTGTATTAAAATCAGTGAGATATGGTTTTTGATCCTTGAAACTCTATTCATCATGGAGCCCAACATTCAAAGGGTTTTATAAAGTTTTCAAAGATGTACTTTTCCAATTTCATGATCTATCCATTGGTTCTTGCATTAAAGGTTTTAAAGCATTGTATATTTATCAAATTGTTGTTAGTTAGACTATTTTAACTCAATTACCATGTAATTGATGAACCATAGTTTTTGACTACTTTATGGGTTCTCAGATATTGACATAATGCTCACGAATTCTAGTGTTGTTTCCAATGGGTTATTGAATGACGTAATAATTGTATTTCATTGATATATAGGTTTTCTTATATTGATAAATATATATTTAATTGATCTAGTTTCATTGAATATCATATTTTATGTATTGAATTATTTGTTATGGCCGTGGGTATGGGCCTTATGGTATCGAATTGGATGATTTAGCTATGGAATATAGTGGTGAGAATGGATTGGCACTACGCTGCCCTAATTCTCTTTATTTTATGTCAATTAGAATTCAATTATGATGAGATTGGTTGGTCCACTTATAGCGGTGGTGCTATGTGCCTTACTTGCAATTGATGTGGCATTGTCGACTTACTTTATGTACTATGATGATCATGGCCTTGTCGGCACTACTTCATGAATTATGATGAAGTTGTGTAGGTTATTTATATGAAGTATTAGCATATCTATCTACATGTTATTAAGTGAAAGTATGTTTTATTTCATTGATGTTGTTAGTTGATCATATTAGACTGTCACAACCCGGATTCTGGAATCTGAATCGCAACCGGCGTCATTAACCTCTCAGAGGTTGCAGACAAGCCTCTTGCTGCATTCATCATATTCATCTAGTTAAATTTTTTGGAAAATTTTAAATTTCTAAACATATGAAGTATACATATACTTCATATAATTATTAACTTGATACATCATATACTAAGATCAACATAAGAGAACAACCATCTAACATAAAGAATCAATTCGAAACTGAAGATAAATGTATCATAAATAGTTCTCCAAACACGACCTTATTACAAAGCTTCGAAATGAAGGTGTGATAGAAACGCTAGGGACAACATCCACTAGCTATGTCTAAATATACGGCTAGACTAAATCTGTAGTATCCTCGAAATCATGAGGACCTACCAAATGATTTGGAGAAACCCTGAAGTCAAAACCGCTGCAAGTGTCGTCCAACTGACCTCTGACCTGCACCTATAAAATAGTAAATAGTAGGGGGTTAGTACACCAATTGTACTATGTATGGGTGTATGCACACATACACATTCGAAAGGTTTGCCTTGAAATGAACTTGTGTGTCTTATAATTTTTCTTAGAGTTTTAAGTGTTCGTTTTGGATGAAATTGATGTGGGAGTTCCAAAAATCATATAAAAACATATTCAGATTAGAAACGTCTGGGTGGAAGTCCCCAAGGACAAACTAATGGTCCTTGAGAAATGACCCTTTCCTTGAAGCCAAGACTGCCACGATAGCCCAAAACGACGGAGACAGTAGACGGCTCGTGGGCCAGTCAATGCCCCATCGACGGGTGTCGTGGGTCAGTACTTAGGCGTGGGAGAGGTCCAATAAAAGTACCAGCCTCAATCCCAAAAAACGGACCAACAGAACGGTCCATTTGTTTGAAGACGGTCCGTTGGTGGCCATCTGTCAATGGTGCGGTCAACCTGCGCGGTTAGTGGTAAGTTTAAGAGGCAAATTTGTAAATTCACCCCACTTCCAAATAAGAATTTGGGCGGTTATTAAAGAGTATTTTGAGTATTTTAAACATGTTTATAAGCCTTTATCACTTAGAAGAATTTTAAAAAATCAAAATCCAAAATCCATTACAAATTCTCTAGAACTCAATTGGAGACAAAACTCAAGGAAGGGCTTGGATTTTAGATTTGAGTGGTGATTCCTCATAAAATTTTTGTATTAACATTAGTGAGGTACGGTTTTTTATCCTTGAAACTCTTTTCATCAAGGCACGCAACATTAAAAGAGTTTTCTAATGTTTTCGAAGATGAACTTGTCTAATACCATGATCTATCTATGGGTTCTTGCATTAAAAGTTTTAGAGCATTTTGTATTGATTAAATTGTTGTTAATTAGAAGATCATAAACCAGTTACCCTATGAAACCATGTATTTAATGAACCCTAGTTTCACTACTATATGGGTTAAGTGATATTAACTTAATGCTCATGAATTCTGGTGTAGTTTCCTATGGACTATTGAATGATGTATTAATTGTATTGAATTGATATATAGGTTGTATTATATTAATAAATATATATTTAATTTATCTACTTTCACTGAATATCATACTTGATGTATTGAATTATTAGTTATGGTCGTGGGTATGGGCCTATGATATTGAATTGGACGATTTACCTATAGATTGAAGTGGTGAGAATAGATTGGTAGTACGCTGTCCTAATTCTCTTTATTTTATGTTAATTAGACTTCAATTATGTTGTGATTTTTAAGGTCCAATTATCATGGTTGTGCTATGTGCCTTACTTGCAATTGTTGTGGCCTTGTCGACGTTACTTTATGTACTATGATGATCATGGCCTTGTCGGCACTACTTGAAGTATTATGATGAAGTTGTAAATTGACTTATATGAAGTATTAGTATATCTATCTACATGTGATTAAGTGAAAGTGTGTGTTCTTTCATTTATGTTGTTAGGTGATCATGTTCGATTATGACTATGTCTTATGTGTGTAGTCTTAGAGTTGATGCATGATTATTCCTAAATTGACTTTATGAGTCTATGATGGTTATATTAATGATTATTAAATAATTTATAGAATAACATAAAGATGATAAGGTGCATTCCTATGTTCTTCAAAAATTGATATGCTATATGTAATAAAGTAAAGTATGTTGTGTCTTGTTTTGGTAGATTTGTGTCCCTTACATGATACATGTATGAATGATATGTGGATATGTGATTTCTTGACTAGGTAGGCTTAGTGCACCCTTGTCATGTATGAAAGAATGATATGCGAGACCTTAAAAGATGCTAAGAAACCCTAGTGGTAAGGTTATGCTATGAACTTGTAGCTGAGAGCTGTCAAGGTATACTTCCTGTAATGAATCATGGGCTTAGGGTTGAATGGCTGGAATGATATCATATCATCCTTAGGAAAGTCATTACGAGGTATCTTTGTCGCCATCATAAGGTAGCCTAGTGGACCTCTTTGGTAGGATGAATTTCATTGGGTTATGAACTTGATATATAACCCATTTGTATGAACCTTTAATGTTAATGACACTATGAGAACAAAGTCTAGCACCGAGTAAGTATGTTATGTGAATTAGCTCTAATTAAGATGGATACTAGAGTACAATGTATCTCTACTTGAGAATGAGACTAGGGTACATAAAAAACCCTTCATATTCCTTAAGCATGTGGCTACATGGGCTGTATCCCAGTTCTACCCTGGGCAGGTAGAACACCCTAATCGGAGTAGGTTAGAACTCCAGATTTCATGTTTCTATATCATGGTCTATGTTGGTTATTCTATATGCTCATCATATGGGATACCTACTAACATTAGAGAAGTTCTATGAAGTTTAGGTGGTGGTAAGGGACGATATCTAGACATTGAATAATAGGCTTTAAAGGTGTTAGTTAGAACCCCTATGTCTTGTCTAAGAACATTACATGAATGTCCTTTATGTGTGAAGGAGTCATAAATGAAATAATTAATGTTTTTACTTAAGTTAAGGAATCATGTTAAATTAATAAGTACTTCAACAATAGTTGAGGGTTGTCTAGTTAAGGTGTGAAGGGGGCATAGGAATGGTCACTTCGTATCTTACCTAGAGAAGTCCTAAGAATTACTCTAGTTAGCTAAGATGGTTGATTTTGTAGAAATGATCTAAGTCTTAGGTAGTCTTATGGATTATTTAGGTAATCTTTAAGAGGTCAATCATGGATGTTATCTTCTTGAATTACTTAAGTAAGCCTTTTGATAGCCTTTTGAAGAAGAGTGTCATATCATCTATATGTTTTTGTATTAAGTGAGAATGATTCAATCTTAGGTAGTCTATAGGATCTCTTAAGTGTGTGTGTAAGGGATTGTATGGGCGGCCGCTTCACAACTCACTCAAGTGAGACTTAGAATCACCTTGTAGGAGGATCTCATGATCATGTGTTTGACGTATTTGTAAGTATGTCTATCTCATTATCGGTGGTCTTAAGGATCATTTAGGTGTTCCTAGAGAGGGTGTATGGTAGGTCTCTCTTTGTCATTCTTAAATGAGTATTAAAATAACTTTTATTGAGGGAATTACATGCTAGAAAGTGTCTATGGTGAAGTGAATAGACTTCATTGTAACAATGAATAAGTTCATTGTAACAATGATATTTCTCAATGTAAAGTTATCCTTAATAATGTGATAAATTGTCTAAGTGATTTCTTATGTGTTTCTAAGGTGTTAAATGTTAATCTTATCATTATATTACTTAATTTAAGACAAAAAGATGCATGTTTCTAATAAATGTCCGTTATCATGATTCTAAGCATTATGCCATACTTAGTACATGTGTTTGTACTAATTCTATGCTTTTACCAATATCTAAAGGGATTCATAGGTGAAGAATATTTTGCAGAGCTAAGATTGGATTAAAAGATCGTTCTAACAAGTTGAAGTATGTCCTCATTTGACTCGAGGGCGTAGATGTCTTCTATTTCCTTTATCAAAGTATTGTAATAGGCTTAGTAGTACTTATTTCTATTGAGTATGGGGTGTGTCCCAAAGTATTCTTCTGTCTAAGATATAACGAAATCTGACTTAGTTTTTCCGATGAGTTTTATATAGAAAGATATTTGAAATACCTATAAAATGTTTGTGAAAAGTTTTAATTCCGCACTACTTTTCATATGTTTATATGGGATGAACGATAAAGTAGGTCTGACAAAAAACATCCGAGAGGTCAAGTACGCCGTCTGCACTATGAGAGTGCCATATCTTTTAGGGTGTGGTCTCATGATGTGACAATCTTGGAATCATAGAATAGGTTATGAAAGTGATCTTAGGAATACAACAGTCTCAAGTCACTTCTAGCAGAGTCTTGACCATCGGTATGAGTCACGACACATCTATGGGCGAGAAGCTACACGATGATAGAGTTTACCTTTTTTTATACTCCTATGTCATGTTGTAGAGTAAAAGTTATGAATACTCTTTTCTTATGGTTTTCCTTGTGTTTCTAGGAATATGAACAAAAGGAGAACCACCGACTAGGAGAGTTGAGAAGAATGATGTCAATGAGGAGATTCCACCTCATGTTGAGCAAGTTCCTCAAGGTGCTCAAGGTAATCAAGATCCTAATGGAGGTCAAGGTAATGAGATTTTGGTGGTTCACCCGGAAATGACCAATGTTGAGATTAGAGAGGCTTTACATTCCATAGCCCAAGCATTGATTACCCATGTGAATATAGGTATTGCATCTATACTTAATTTTTTGGAGAGCACTATGACATTTAGATTGAGAGATTTTGTGAGGATAAATCCTCCTATCTTTCATGGCTCTAAGGTGGCAGAGGATCCCCAATAGTTTCTAGATGAGGTGTATAAGTAGTGCATGCTATGGGAGTGACTTCTAAGGAGAAAGCGGAGTTGGTTTCATATAAATTAAAATATGTTGCTCAAGTGTGGTAAACACAATGTAAAGGCAATAGGCTGGTTGAGTTGGGTTCTTTTGAATGGGAAGAATTTAAGGATGCTTTTCTTGGAAAGCACTTTCCCTGTGATAGGAGGGAGGTGAAGGTAGAGGAGTTTATCTATCTCAAGCAAGGCAATATGAGTGTTAAGGAATACTCTTTGAAGTTCTCTAGGTCATCTTAATATGATCCATCCCTTTTGTCTAACCCTAGTAATAAGATGAGTAGGTTCGTGATGGGTGTCGTTAACCTTGTGAGAGAATAATGTTGTACGAACATGCTACATGATGATATTAACCTAACTAGATTCATGGTGTATGCTCAATCCATACAGGAGTCCAAACCTAAGAGGATGTCTAGAAACTTTAAAAGGAGTGGTTCAAGTGATCAAGATCAACCTAGGTTCAAAAGAGGGCTCAAACTCAAGAATAATCTAAGAGTGCTAAGGTGAAATTTGAGAACGGAGTAGGTTCTCAAAATTGAAAGCGTACATGTGTCACTTGTGGAAAGAGGCATTATGGGAAGTGTCTAGCAGGTACTAGTGGTTTGTTATGTTGTGGGAAGGATGATCATAAGGTGAGAGATTGTGCTACCATTGAGAATAGAGGAAGAGAGGGTAAGCAAGTTGCTCCTAATGTTCCAAAAGATGAAGCTCCAAATAAGAGGCGTGTCTATACATTCCGGACTAGTGGAGCAAATATAGATGATGTTGATGATGATGTTTGTAAGTAATAGTTATTTCTTTTAGTGTTATGAGTCCCTTCTAAGTGGGGGATTATGGTGAGTAAAGGATTTTTGATTGATTGTCACATCACTTCTAGTCAACTCAAGCTTGAGACTAGATAGTCATAGAAGCATGTTGCATGTGCATTGTGTTTAGGGGTCTTGTTGAAATTGATTTTCATTGATTACTTTCATTTTGGATTTTATAATGTTATGATAATGTTGTTTTATATTTCAGATTAGCATGTTTCTATCATGAATTTCCTAAAATTTGCATTTTTGAAAAATGTTTAAAAATTCACTTTAAAGCTGCCAGGGATTTTTGCTCACTTTGAAAATTCTGAGATTTTGACTTATTCACTCTTTGGTTGAAAATTGTTGTAATGTTGTTATAACTTATTTATATGAGCATGATATTGAATATAAATTGAGTTTCTGTTATTAGGAATGAAAGATGTGAGTTTTATGGAATAATGAGTTATAGAATTTATTGTAGTTTCTTGTTGTGTTGTGCTGCTCTTCATTATGTGAAGTTGATGATTTCCTATATGATTGTTTTGTATAAGGTGCTATATGGTATGGTCATGAGATTTTAAGTTTATTCACTATTCTTGGAAGTGTTCGGAGAGTGGCAAGTTCATTTTAGGAATGTTGTCTAAGTGGGGGAGAATCTAACAACTCGAAAAGGACCTAGGTAAAGCTAGAGCATAAAATGGCTTTCATGAGGGTCTAAGGTTCTAAATTGGTCTATAATGTCGTATTGAGGAAGTGTTTAACATTTTAGGAGCATTGGAAGTGAAACGTCAAGGGATGACAAAGACGTTCGACAACTATGTCCTTATGTGCCTCATATGAGTTGTTGTAGTTTCCAAAGGCAGTGTGTAAAATTTCATTAAGTTTGAGGTCAAACGTCCATGAACGTCCATGACATTCAAAAGGTTTGCCTTGAAACAACCTTGTGTGTTTTAGCACGTTTCGCGAGTGTTACATGCTCGTTTTGGATAAAATTGATGTGGGAGGTCCTAAACTAATATACGAACAAATTCAGATTAGAAACGTCCAGGTGGATGTCTACAAGGACAAACCAAGGGTCCTTGAGGAAGGACACTTTCCTTGAAGCCAAGACTGCCAAGACAGCCCTAAACGATGGAGGCAGTAGACGGCTCGTGGGCCAGTCAATGCCCCGTCGATTGGTGTCGTGGGTAAGTACCTAGGTGTGGTAGAAGGCCAAATCAAGGACCAGCCTCAATCCCAAACCACAGACAAACAGAACGGTCCGTTGGTTGGAAAATGTTTCGTTGGTGGCCATCCGTCGATGGTGAGGTCAACCTGCGCGATTACTGTTAAGTTCAAGAGGTGAATTGGTAAATTCACCCAAATTCCAAGTATGACATGGGAGGTTCTAAAAGAGTATTTTAGGTATTTTTAACATGTTTATAAGTATTGAACATTCAGAAGAATTAATTCTTCAAAAATGTAAACCCAAATTCCCTTAGAAATTCACTAGAACTCCATTGAAGACAAAACTCAAGGAAGGGCTTGTATTGGAGATTTGAGTGGTTATTCCTCATAGAATTAGTGTATTAACATCAGTGATATATGGTTTTTGATCCTTGAAACTCTATTCATCAAGGAGCCCAACATTCAAAGGGTTTTATAAAGTTTTCAAAGATGAACTTTTCCAATTTCATGATCTATCCATTGGTTCTTGAATTAAAGGTTTTAAAGCATTGTATATTTATCAAATTGTTGTTAATTAGACTATTTTAACTAAATTACCATGTAATTGATGAACCATAGTTTTTGACTACTTTATGGGTTCTCAGATATTGACTTAATGCACACGAATTCTAGTGTAGTTTCCAAATGGGTTATTGAATGATGTAATAATTGTATTTCATTGATATATAGGTTTTCTTATATTGATAAATATATATTTAATTGATCTAGTTTCATTGAATATCATATTTTATGTATTGAATTATTTGTTATGGCCGTGGGTATGGGCCTTATGGTATTGAATTGGATGATTTAGCTATGGAATATAGTGGTGAGAATGGATTGGCGCTACACTGCCCTAATTCTCTTTATTTTATGTCAATTAGAATTCAATTATGTTGAGATTGGTATGGTCCACTTATAGCGATGGTTCTATGTGCCTTACTTGCAATTGATGTGGCATTGTCGATTTACTTTATGTACTATGATGATCATGGCCTTGTCGGCACTACTTCATTAATTATGATGAAGTTGTGTAGGTTATTTATATGAAGTATTAGCATATCTATCTACATGTTATTAAGTGAAAGTATGTTTGATTTCATTGATTTTGTAAGTTGATCATATTAGACTGTGACGACCCGGATTCTGGAATCCGAATCGCAACCGGCGTCATTGACCTCTCAGAGGTTGCAGACAAGCCTCTTCTTGCATTCATCATATTCATCTAGTTAAATTTTTGGAAAATTTTGAACTTCTAAACATATGAAGTATACATATACTTCATATAATTATTAACTTGATACATCATATACTAAGATCAACATAAGAGAATAACCATCTAACATAAAGAATCAATTCGAAACTGAAGATAAATATATCATAAATAGTTCTCCAAACACGACCTTATTACAAAGCTTCGAAATGAAGGTGTGATAGAAACGCTAGGGACAACATCCACTAGCTATGTCTAAAAATAAGGCTAGACTAAATCTGTAGCATCCTCGAAATCATGAGGACCTACCAAATGGTTTGGAGAAACCCTGAAGTCAAAACCGCTGCATGTGTCGTCCAACTTTCCTCTGACCTGCACCTATAAAAATAGTAAATAGTAGGGGGTTAGTACACCAATTGTACTAAGTATGGGTGTATGCACACATACACATAAAGCTATGAGTGATCAATGAAAGCTCTTCCTAAGAAACATGTTATTACTGGAAAGTCTAGTCATTAGACTTTCCTAATTCGTTAGTTCTGAATTGTGGTATCAATATGATGTATTTTAATTCATTCAAAGCACACAACTCATTTTCGATATGATTAAAAAACATTAGTATCATCAACATAATTATAGAACAACTCGGGCGAAGATTTTTAAGATTTTTGATCCTCTTAGGCCGAGAGCTTCTCTTTGTACACTTAGATTATTTTTTAGTCTTTTTCTTGTTGTTGTTGTGTACTTCAATAGTTCTTTTGGACCTATGTTTTCCTTACAAGTTCAACGATTCATTGTAGTTCCATACCCACAATGAATCGAAGTAAGTAATCCAACGACTATGTATTGATTTCCCTACCTTATAGTGAGTCATTCTTTACACTATATATTCATTACCTTTCATAAGCAATTCTCTATTGATCATGCCATTGATTTCATTACTTTTATATTATATATATAATACATTTAATATGCACAAGACTTTGGAATCGTTGATGTAGCATAGGACATCTCAAGTGAGGGCCCAACATATGGGACCTCAACCCGAGGGCCTTCTTTAGCAAACACAGAGTCTGCTTCATTTGTTCATTCGTTCTTCACATTATTCATTTCATTCATTCATAGTCTGATATAAGCACCAGCTAAACCTAGGATTAATTTTAAGACTCTCATCGGGATCATCAAGTGCAATGACCAAGAATGACCTAATGTCATACTTGAATCTGATTTCACCTCCTGGTTGTCTTGCACAAACACCTTCGGTATCGTTCATTTCATTATCTTTCATACTTGAGGAACTCCAACCTTAACCTACATAGATCATGTGAGCATCAGGAAATCCAGTGTCTACTCCACGCCGAAAAGAGGTGGAATCACCGACCAAAGTTACCCAAAACAGTCTAGCGTAGATGGGAATTGAACCCCGCCAGATCCCTATATTGGCAGTATAGGTTTGAAGACTAGGAGATATAAGGAGACACATACCCTCCATGCCGTACAGTCTCATCTCATGAGAGTTACGTGAACCTCCGTCCTTCCTGAAATAAGGCATATTTGCTTATAGCTAGCCTATAGGTGCTCAATATAAATTTCAATTTCATTCAACTCATATGTCATGGAAGCTGGCTTCTTGTATGAGGACATCATAGCTCAATAGATGATCATCATTAGTATTAAGTATACATCAGTTTCAATGCTTTCATTAGAGTGTATATAGAGATTGGTCTCTTCATTATCTTTACACTCTCATAGGTGAGTACATTTTGATAACATTTACTTAGGCTCATATGATATTAGTCTCATCTTTCACATTAGCCTATTATCATGTTGTCACCACATTCATTAACATTACCACATTTTCTTTTCATAAGTACTCACCCCTTAATGTGAATGTTCATTTCTTCTTTATCTTCTAGTATTGACTCAAGCATTATGGAGGCTTGCTTATAGGTTGAGATTTACTTACTCTATTGATGTCTGGTCATACTTACTTTACATTGATGAAATGTGAATTTTCCTTACATATCATCCTTTGTTGTTAATGAGACTGTCTCACACCTTCTAACACCTTCATACATGAGTATTCTTTTAACATAGTAGCTTAGGTGTAAGTGAGACTTGTCTCACTTCCTTTAACACCCCATTCTGGTCATTTACTTACTTTAGATCCTTTAATTATGTTATAACTCACGTTACTTACTTACATTAGTGTAGTAGATTCATATCATCGTTTATGGACAATGAGAACTTCATTCAATGAGTTTCATGAGTTCATATGTCATTCTTTTAGAGCATGCTGGGAGTTATCCCAATGAGTGGCATGCTCTTAATTTTGGGTTCATTTAATTAGTTCACAAGTGCTTATATTATCATATGATACTTTAACTACACAAGATTGTCATATGATTAGTATTGGCCTCAACCTTTGAATATTGTACTACATAACCATATTTGTTGGCATGTGCCAATCTACGTATATTCATATTTAAATTTAATATGTATGAACCATTAGCAAATCTTTTAATTATTTAACATAATATTATATCCATTTACATACATAACTTTTAGACAATGTATTGTTAGCTATTTTATTGGCATACTATTAGTATTGGCATAAACAATTGGGCATTGATTTCATAACCATATTTGTTGGCATAAGCAAATTTTCATGTGCAACATGCTTAAGTTTTTATACATTATACACTAGACAATCTTTTACTTATTTAGAGATAACATTTTATCCAATTCCCATTTAAATTTTGAACATTCTTTTTTTTAGCCATTTTATTGACATAAGGCAAACATTCATTTAAATTATGATTTCACGGAGATCCTGTTTAGCTAACCTTTTAGCATAACTTTAGGCACAACATTTTTTAAACATCTTGGAAAGAATCATATTAGCATTTGAAGAATATATCATATTTGTAACGTCATATTAACAACAAGCATGAACAACAGACCATAACATCTTCACACATAACATTTTCAGACATATCTTTAACATAGTATCATTCTTTTAATTTACATAATAACACTTAGCATCAAAGGAGTCCAATTAATAGATTCATTCAATTATTATTTAATAAAATAAACATTAATATCAGCCAGCACCACATACCAACAACCTGATTTCTAACCTATTCAACATTGAAATCGTAACAAGGATACTAGGGAAAGGAGTTCGACAAGAATGACGGGAAACAACCCTAGTTTTTTTTTCAAGATATTTGAATCATTCAAAAGAAAGTACCCTTGGAGAAAGAAGTCCATGAGAGAAACCCATACCTTAAGTATAACTTAATCTATGAAGACCACCTTGAATGAACCTTGAAGAAACCTTTAAAATCGTCTATGAAATTTTCTGTTTTTTTTTCTTGCGTTTTGTTCACTGTTTTTCTCACGCTTATTTTCTTGTTTTAGTCGTGTATTTGTTTGAGTTTGAACGTGGTTTTTAGGTTTAGAAACTGACCTTGACTTATTCAAAGTAGGTTTTAATAAGTTAATTAAATAAATTAATTAAGTTATTACTGAAAAACCCCTCTTAAGTTGACTAAACATAGGAGAATATTGACTTGACCTAAAATCTAAAATTATGGTGTTGACTATGGTTTAGGTCAACATTTTGACTTTATGTTCATAAATTAAATCCTTAATTAATTAATTTAGGTACCTAGGGTAAGTACTAAAGAACCCCTAAGACATTGGAACCATAATCAACCCTTTAGGACCATCCTAGGTAAAGTACTAGGATGTTTCTTGCATTATACTAGGTTAGCATAAGAATATCGGTTTGAACCCTTTAATTAAATTAATTAAACGGATCATTCAATTAATTAAGTAACCTAGGTTAACTACTAAAGCACCCTTATGTCATTATAACCATAACTGATCCTTTGGACCATCCTAGGTTAAATACTAGGTTGTCTTTTTCTTGTCTCAACCGAAATCTTGAAACTTCTTTGTGATTTTGGTTTTTACCCTATAAATTAATTAATTAATCTGCTAAATTAATTAATTAAGTATACTAGGGTACTTACTAAGGTATTCCTATGTTTTTAGGACATTAACTAACTCTTTCGACAATCCTAGATTAGGTACTAGGTTGTCCCTTTCTTGTCTTAATCAAAATCTGAAAATTTTCTCTGTAGTTTTGGTTTTATCCCTTTTAAACTAATTAATTAATTTTCTAAATAAATTTATTAGGTAACCTAGGGAAATTTCTAAATTACACCTATGTTATTAGGACCATAAATAACCTTTTGGACCATCCTAGGTTAGGTACTAGGTTGTCTCTTTAACTAGTACAAGGTTAATGTCAACCCGGTTTTGGTCCTAGGTTTTCGTGTGCACTAATGGGTCCAATTCGTTTAGTCCTAGGTTATTTAGCTATTTTGGGCAGTATGTTAGAGTCTAAAATTGGTTAGGAAGTTAGGCCCCACATGGAGTTGTGCCTTATACACATTTTTGCCCCTTAACTACCCTAACCGAATTCGGTTAGGGTGGTCCCCTCCTTCGGTGCTTCTTCACATGCCTTGCACAGGTGCTTGCACATGGGTTGATTGTAATTTCCTAACTATCTATTATGTATGGTTACTTTGGGAATGTTTACATATTGTCCCAAGGATCCTCGGTATTTCCTTGGGCATTGCTTACTCTACATGATCATTTTAATTGATCATGTGACATTGTATCTAGGCTTGACACTTGGATGCCTCATAAATTTTTGTGAGTTAAGGAAAAAGCATTTTAGTTTAGGGTCTTCTTTGCAGGTACATTTCTAAACAAGCTTGGACTATATTTTGCTTATTTGGGTATATATAGAAATCGGCTAACACCCTTTATCCATTTTTCTATATTATGCCCAATATTTCTCCATATTGGACATTGAAATGCCTATGTATAACCCAATACATATTCTAACCGACTTACTGGCTCTTCACTAGACATATGATTTTCCGGAATGTTACATTATCCCCCACTTAGGAGAAATCGTCCCCGAATGACACTTACACATCATTTAAACAAAGAGGGTGATTTTTGAAAGTTAATTTATCACGCATAAGCCTTATCCTTTGCGAATATCTTATTCACACATATTTTGATCATGCATATCATTCAAGCTTATCTGAAACTTCATATTTAAGATAGACAAAATTCCTTCTCAATCACACCAAACTTAATGCACATCACAAAGAATGCGACACAGAAAACATGTCTATGCTACAATAAAACAACAACATAAAATGCAACATAACCTCATTTTAACTCACATGGTTCGATTATAAGACATACGATTAGGGACTTACCACAACAAATTCACTAAAGCACTTAAATTTAGAGTTTCTTAAACATAAAACCTAACTTAGGAAGAGTAAATCTAACCTAAAGATTTGAACAAATGAAGGCAACGGGATCGCATATCGTCCTCGGCCTCCTATGTTTCTCCCTCAACAAGGTGGTTCCCCCATAATACTCTTATGGAGGTAACCTCCTTGTTCCTCAACCGTTTTACTTGGCGATCTAAAATTTCAATGGAAAATTCTTCGTTTGAAAGGTTCTCATTGACTCCTAACCCCTTAGATAACATCTTTTTGTCCTTAAAATTTGAAACTATTTGGCTTGTTTGATTTGAACCACGCCCTTTCCATCTCAACTCGAACTAATTTTGAAACTGAAACCTTACTACCCTGTTTCTATAGTCTATTTTAGCATAACACTTATGAAGCAAATCCATGTCTAAGCCATATTCTTGAGTTGGTATGAAGCCAACTTATCCTTCTCCTCCTCATCAATACTTATAGCAGGCTTTTAGACATTATCATGCATTAACCTCCATGAGAACAACCACACTTACGACACGTCTTTCGTCAACGTTGGGTATTTCCATTATGGCTTTTTCTTGGGAAAGATAATTCTTGATTCTGGCACCTTAGACCACTTGGTCATCCTAATTCTTGTGTGTATCCCTATATGTTCTCACACAAGAAGGACGTTAGATACTTACAGTGATACAAAGTATCAAAGCTCTAGATAGCAGGATAAAGAGCAGAAGAATGGAGAATTTCCTATCATCATGTAGTCTCTAAGTCATGATTGTGGCGCGCTTCACAACCATAAGCTAGTAACTACGTAACGTGGTTGTGTTGAGATTTAGACCTCATGCTCTAATACCAAATTTGTCAGGACCCAAATTCTGGAATCTGGATCGCAACCGGCGTCGTTGACCTCTCAGAGGTTGCAGACAAGCCTCATCTTGCATTCATCACATTTATCTAGTTAAATTTGCGGAAAATTTAAAACATTTAAACATATGAAGAATACATATACTTCATATAATTATTAACTTGATACATCAAATATTAATATCAACATAAGAGAACAACCATCTAACATAAAGAATCAAATCGAAACTAAAGATAAATATATCATAAATAGTTCGCCAAACACACCCTTATTACAAATCTTCAAAATGAAGGTGCGATAGAAACTCTAGGACAAAATCCACTAGCTATGTCTAAAAATAAGGCTAGACTAAATCTGTAGCATCCTCGAAATCATGAGGACCTACCAAATGGTTTGGAGAAACGCTGAAGTCCAAACCGCTGCAACTGTTGTCAACCTGTCCTTTGACCTACACCTATAAAAATAGTAAATAGTAGTGGGTTAGTACACCACTTTTACTAAGTATGGGTGTATGCACACATACAAATAAAGCTATGCATGATCAATGCAAGCTCTTCCTAAGCAACATGTCATTTCTGGAAAGTCTAATCATTAGAGTTCCCTAATTCATTAGTTGTGAATTGTGGTTTGAATATGATGTATTTTAATGCATTAAAACCACACAACTCATTTTATATATGATTAAATTACATTAGTATCATCAACATAATTTTACAACAACTCGGGTGAAGATTTGAGGATTTTGATCCTCTTACGCCGAGAGCTACTCTTTGTACACTTATATTATTTTCGAATCTTTTTCTTCTTGTTGTTGTGTAGATCAATAATTCTTTTGGTCCTATGTTTTACTTACAAGTGAAATGATTCATATTGTTCCTATACGCACAATGAATCGATGTAAGTAATCCAACAACTAAGGAATGATTTCCCTGCCTTATAGCGAGGTATTCTTTAGACTATATATTCATTACCTTTCATAAGCAATTCTCTATTTATCATGCCATTGATTTCATTACTTTCATATTTTATATGTAATACATTTCATATACACGAGACTTTGGAATCGTTGATGTAGCATAAGACATCTCAAGTGAGGGCCCAACATATGGTACTTCAACATGAGGGCCTTCTTTAGCAACCAAAGAGTTTGCTTCATTGGTTCATTCGTACTTAACATTATTCATTTCATTCATTCGTAGGCTGATGTAAACACGAACTAAACCTAGGAGGAAGTTTAAGACTCTCATCGGGATCATGAAGTGCAATGACCAAGAATGACCTAATGTCATTACTTGAATCTGATTTCACCTCCTAAGTGTCTTGCACAAACACCTTCGGTATCGTTCATTTCATTATATTTCATACTTTTAGGAATTCCAACCTTAACTCACATAGATCATGTGAGCATCATAAAATCCAGTGTCTACCCCACACCGAAACAAGGTGGGATCACCGGCCAAAGTGACCCAAAACATGCTAGCGTACATGGAAATTGAACCCCGCCAGATCCCTATATTGGCAGTATACGTTCGTAGACTAGGATATATAAGGATACCCATACCCGACATGCCGTACAGTCTCATCTCATGAGAGTTACGTGAACCTCCGCCCTTCTCAAAAGAATGCATCATCGCTCATATCTAGCCCATCGGTGCTCAGTATAAAGTTCCATTTCATTCAACTCATACGTCATGGAAGTTGGCTTCTAGTATGAGGACATCAAAGCTCAATTAATCAGTAGTATAAAATATATATCAGTTTCAATACTTCCATTAGAGTGTACATAGAGACTGGTCTCTTCATTATCTTTACACTCTCATACGTGAGCACGTTTTGATAACATTTACTCTGGATCATATGAGACTAGTCTCATCTTTCACATTATCCTCTTATCATGTTGTCACCACATTCATTAACATTAGCACATTTGCTTTTCATAAGTACTCACTACTTTACGTGAATGTTCATTTCTTCTTTATCTTCTAGTATTGACTCAAGCATTATGAAGGCTTGCGTCTAGGTTGAGATTTACTTACTCTATTGATGACTGGTCATCCTTACTTTACATTGATGAAATGTGAATTTTCCTGACATATCATCCTTTGTTGTTAATGAGACTTGCTCACACCTTCTAACACCTTCACACGTGAGTATTCTTTTAACATAGTAGCTTAGGTGTAAGTGAGACTTGTCTCACTTCCATTAACACCCCGTTCTGGTCATTTACTTACTTTATAACCCTTTAATTATGTTATAACTCACGTTACTTACTTATTTTAGTGTAGTAGATTCATATCATCGTTTATGGGCGATGATCACTTCATTCAATGAGTTTCATGAGTTCATATGTCATTCTTTTAGAGCATGTTGGGAGTTTTCCCAATGAGTGGCATGCCCTTGATTTTGGGTTCATTGAATTAGTTTATAAGTGATTATATTATCATTTGATACTCTAAATACACAAGACTGACATATGATTAGTATTTGCCTCAACCTTTGAATATTGAACTACATAACCATTTTTGTTGGCATGTGCCAATTCTACGTATGTTCATATTTAAATTTAATATGTATGAACCATTAGACAATCTTTTCATTCTTTAACATCAAGTTATAGCCATCTACATACATCACTTAAAGACAGTGTATTGTTATCCATTTTATTGACATACAATTAGTATTTGCATAAACAATTGGGCATAGACTTCATAACCATATTTGTTAGCATAAGCCAATTTTCATGTGCAACATGCTTAAGTTTTTATGCATAATACATTAGCAAAACTTTTACTTATTTAGAGATAACATTATAGCCAATTCCCATTTAAATTTTGAACAATGTTTTTTGTTAGCCATTTTATTGACATGAGGCAAACATACACTCAAATTATGATTTCACGGAGATCCTTTTTAGCTAACCTTATAACATAACTTTAGGCATAACATTTTTTAAAACATGTTGGACAGCATCATATTATAATTTGATGAATATATTATACTTATAACATCATATTAACAGCAAGTATGCACAACACACCGTAACATATTCACACATAACATTTTCGGACATAACTTTAAGATAGTATCATTCAATTAATTCACATAATAACACTTAGCATCAAACGAGTCCAATTAATAGATTCATTCAATCGCTATTTAATAAAATACATATGAATATCAGCCATAACCACATACCAACAACATGATTTCTAACCAATTCAATATTAAAATCATAACAACGATACTAGGGAAAGAAGTTCGACAATAATGACGGGAAACATTCGTAGATTTTTTTTTTCAAGATTTTTGAATCATCCGAAAGAAAGTTCTCTTGGAGAAAGAAGTCCAGGAGAGATACCCATACCTTAAGTAGAACTTTATCGGCGAAGACCAACGCGAACGACCTTGAAGAATCCTTGAAAATCGTCTAAAAAAATTTCTGTTTTTTTTTCTTGCGTTTTGTTCACTGTTCTCACGCTTGTTTTCTTGTTTTAGTCATGTATTTGTTTGTGTTTTAACGTGGTTCATAGGTTTAGGAACTGACCTTGACTTAATAAACTTAGGTTTTAATAAGTTAATTAAATAAATAAATTAATTAATTACTAAAAAAACCTCCTATGTTGACTATACGTAGGAGAATGTTGACTTGACCTAAAATCTGAAATTATGGTGTTTACTATGGTTTAGGTCAAAATTTTGAATTTATATTAATTAAATAAATCCTTAATTTAATTAATTTAGGTACCTAGGGTAAGTACTAAAGAACCCCTAAAACATTTGAACCATAATCAAACCTTTAGGTCCATTCTAGGTTAAGTACTAGGATGTTTATTGCATTATACTAGGTTAGCATAAGAATATCGATTTGACCCCTTTAATTTAATAAATGAAATGGATAATTCAATTAATTAAGTAACCTAGGGTAATTACTAAATCACCCTTAAGTCGTTATAACCATAACTAATCCTTTGGACCATCCTAGGTTAAATACTAGGTTGTCTTTTTCTTGTCTCAACCGAAATCTTGAAACTTCTTTGTGATATCGGTTTTTACCATTTAAATTAATTAATTAAGCTTATAAATTAATTAATTAAGTATCCTATGGTACTTAATTAAGTATCCCTAAGTTTTAGGACCTTAACTAACTCTTTCGACCATCCTAGGTTAGGTACTTGGATGTTCCTTTCTTGTCTTAACAAAAATCTAAAAAATTCCTTAGTAGTTTTGGTTTTGTCCCTTTTAAATTAATTAATAAATTTGCTAAATAAATTAATTTGGTAACCTAGGGGAATTACTAAAGTAACCCTAAGTTGTTAGGATCATACCTAACCTTTTGGACCATCCTAGGTTAGGTACTAGGTTGTCTCTTTAACTAGTAAAAGGTTCATGTCAACCAGGTTGTGGTCCTAGTTTGTCGGGAGCACTAATGGGTCCAATTCGTTTAGTCCTAGGTTATTTAGCTATTTGGGGCAGTAGTTTAGAGTCTAAAATTTTGTTAGGAAGTTAGGCCCCATATGGAGTGGTCCCTTATGCACGTTTTTGTCCCCTTAACTACCCTAATAGAATTCTGTTAGGGTGGTCCCCTCCTTTGGTGCTTCTTCACATGCATTTTACATGTGCTTGCACATGGGTTGGTTGTACTTTCCTAACTCACTATTATTTATGGTTCATCTGGGAATGTTTACTTATTGTCCCAATGATCCTCGCTATGACCTTGGGCACTGCTTACTCTACATGATCATTTTTATTGATCATTTGACATGGTATCTACGCTTGACACTTCGATGCCTCATACCTTTTTGTGAGTTAAGGAAAAAGCATTTTATTTTAGGGTCTTCTTTGCAGGTACATTTCTAAACAAGCTTGGACTATATTTTCCTTATTTGGGTATATATAGAATGTGTAAGACCCCTTATCCATTTTTATATACCATACCCAATATTTCTCCATATTGGGAATAGGAATGCCTATGTTTCCCCAATACATATTCTAATGAACTTACTGGCTCTTCATTAGACATATGATTTTCCGGAATGTTACAGTGTCCCCTCGTTAGGAGCATTCGTCTCCGAATGACACTTACACATCATTTAAACAAAGATGGTGATTTTTGAAAGTTACTTTATCACGCTTAAAATTTTCTCCTTTGCGAATATCTTATTCACACATATTTCGATGATGCATATCATTCAAGCTTATCTTAAACTTCATATTTAAGATCGAGGAACTTCATTCTCAATGACACTTAACTTAATGTACATCACAAATAATGCAACACTGAAAACATGCCTATGCTACAATAAAACAACAACACAAAATGCAATATAACTTCGTTTTAACTCACATGGTTCGATTATAAGACATACGATTAGGGACTTACCAAAACAAATCCACTAAAGAACTTAAACTTAGAGTTTCTTAAATATAAAACAAGACTTGGGAAGGGTAAATCTAATCTCACGATTTGAACAAATGAAGGTAACGGGATCTCATATCGTCCTCGGCCTCCCATGTTTCTCCCTCAATAAGGTGGTTCCCCATAATAATCTTACGGAGGCAAACTCCTTGTTCCTCAACCGTTTCACTTGGCGATCTAATATTTCAACAGAAAACTCTTTGTAAGAAAGGTTCTCATTGACTCCTAACCCCTTAGGTAACATCTTGTTGGACTTAAGATTTGAAACTATTTGGCTTGTTTGATTTGAACCACGCCCTTTCCATCTCAACTCTAACTCATTTGGAAACTGAAACTTTACTACCCTATTTCTATAGTCTATTATAGCATAACACTTATGAAGCAAATCCATGTCTAAGCCATATTCTTGAGTTGGTATGTAGCCAACTTATCCTTGTCCTTCTCATCAATACTCATAGCAGGCTTTTAGACATTACCATGCATTAACCTCCATGAGAACAACCACACTCACCACATGTCTTTCGTCCACGTTGTGCATTTCCATTATGGCCCTTTCTTGGGAAGGCTTAATCTTGATTTTGGCGCCTTAGACCACTTGGCCATCCTAATTCTTGTGTGTGTCCCTATACGTGCTCACACAAGAAGGATGTTAGATACTTAGAATTACACAAAGTGTCAAAGCTCTAGATAGCACGATAAAGAGTAGAAGAATGGAGAATTTCCTATCATCGTGTAGTCTCTAAGTCATTATTATGGCGTGCTTCACAACCATAATCTAGAAACCACGTAACGTGGTTGTGTTGAGCTTTAGATCCAAGGTTATTTAACCTCATGCTCTGATACCAAGTTTGTCAGGACCCAGATTCTTGAATCCGGATCGCAACTGGCGTCGTTTACCTCTCAGAGGTCGCAGACAAACCTCTTCTTGCATTCATCATATTCATCTATATAAATTTGCGGAAAATTTAAAACTTTTAAACGTATAAAGTATACATATACTTCATATAATTATTAACTTGATACATCATATACTAAGATCAACATAAGAGAACAACCATCTAACATAAAGAATCAATATGAAACTGAAGATGAATATATCATAAATAGTTCTCCAAACACGACCTTATTACAAATCTTCGAAATGAAGGTGCGATAGAAACTCTAGGACAACATCCACTAGATATGTCTAAAAATAAGGCTAGACTAAATCTGTAGCATCCTCGAAATCATGAGGACCTACCAAATGGTTCTGAGATACGCTGATGTCCAAACCGCTGCAAGTGTCGTCAACCGGTCCTCTGACCTGCACCTATAAAATTAGTAAATAGTAGGGGGTTAGTACACCACTTATATAAGTATGGGTGTATTAAAACATACACATAAATCTATGCATGATCAATGAAAGCTCTTCCTAAAAAACATGTCATTTCTGGAAAGTCTAGTCATTACACTTTTCTAATTCGTTAGTTGTGAATTGTGGCATGAATATGATGTATTGTAATTCATTCAAAGCACACAACTCATTTTTATATGATTACAAAACATTTGTATCATCAACATCATTTTAGAACATCTCGGGCGAAGATTTGAGATTTTTGATCCTCTTAGGCCGAGAGCTACTCTTTGTACACATAGATTATTTTTCAGCCTTTTTCTTATTCTTGTTCGGTAGATCAATAGTTCTTTTATTTTTCAGCCTTTTTCTTCTTATTGTTCTGTAGATCAATAAATCTTTTGGTCCTATGTTTTACTTATAAGTGCAATGATTCATTGTAGTCCCATACCCACAATGAATCGATGTAAGTAATCTAAGGACTAAGAAATGATTTCCCTATCTTATAGTGAGTCATTCTTTACACTATATATTCATTACCTTTCATAAGCAATTTTCTATTGATCATGCCATTAATTTCATTACTTTCATATTTTATATATAATACATTTCATATGCACGAGACTTTGGAATCGTTGATGTAGCATAGGACATCTCAAGTGAGGGCCTAACATATTGGACCTCAACCCGAGGGCCTTCTTTAGCAAACAAAGAGTCTGCTTCATTTGTTCATTCGTTCTTCACATTATTGATTTCATTCATTCGTAGGCTGATGTAAACATCAGCTAAACCTAGGATGAAGTTTAAGACTCTCATCGGGATCATGAAGTGCAATGACCAAGAATGACCTAATGTCATACTTGAATCTGATTTCACCTCCTGATTGTCTTGCACAAACACCTTTGATATCGTTCATTTCTTTATATTTCATACTTTGAGGAACTCCAACCGTAACCTACATAGATCATGTGAGCACCATGAAATCTATTGTCTACCCCACACCGAAAAGAGGTGGAATCACCGCCAAAGTGACCCAAAACATGCTAGCATACATGTGAATTGAACCCAGCAAGATCCTTATATTTGCAATATATGTTGAAGACTAGGAGATATAAAGAGACCCATACCCGGCATGCCAGACAGTCTCATATCATTAGACTTATGTGAACCTCCGCCCTTGCGGAAAGAAGGCATCACCGCTCATAGCTAGCCTATCGGTGCTCTTTATAAAGTTCAATTTCATTCAACTCATGCGTCATGGAAGCTAGCTTCTAGTATGAGGAAATCATATCTCAATAGATGTTTTGTCATCACATCAGTAGTATTAAGTATACATCAGTCTCAATACTTTTATTAGAGTGTACATAGAGACTGCTCTCTTGATTATCTTTACACTCTCATAGGTGAGTACGTTTTGGTAAGATTTACTTAGGCTCATTTGAGATTTCTCTCATATTTCACATTAGCCTCTTATAATGTTGTCACGACATTCATGAACATTAGAACATTTGCTTTTCATAAGTACTAAGCCCTTTACGTGAATGTTCATTTCTTTTTTATCTTGTAGTATTGACTCAAGCATTGTGGAGGCTTGCTTCTAGGTTGACATTTACTTACTCTATTGATTACTGGTCATCCTTACTTTACATTGATGAAATGTGAAATTTCCTTACATATCATCCTTTATTGTTAATGAGACTGGCTCACACCTTCTAACACCTTCATACGTGAGTATTCTTTTAACATAGTAGCTTAGGTGTAAGTGAGACTTGTCTTACTTCCTTCAACACCCTATTCTGGTAATTTACTTACTTTAGAACCCTTTAATTATGTTATTAATCACGTTACTTACTTACTTTAGTGTTGTAGATTCATATCATCGTATATGGATGATGAGCACTTCATTCAATGAGTTTCTTGAGTTCATATGTCATTCTTTTTTAGCATGTTGGGAGTTGTCCCAATGAGTGGCATGCAATTTATTATGGTCTCATTGAATTAGTTTAGAAGTTCTTATATTATCATTTGATACTCTAACTACACAAGATTGGCAGATGATTAGTCTTGTCCTCAACCTTTGAATATTGAACTACATAACCATTTTAGTGGGCATGTGCTAATTCTACGTATGTTCATATTTAAATTTAATATGTATGAACCATTAGCCAATCTTTTAATTATTTAACATAATATTATATCCATTAACATACATCACTTTTAGACATTTTATTGTTATCCATTTTATTGGCATACAATTAGTATTAAATAAACAATTGGGCATAGATTTCATAACCATATTTGTTGGCATAAGCCAATTTTCATGTGCAACATGCTTAAGTTTTTATACATTATACATTAGCCAATCTTTTACTTATTTAGAGATAACATTATAGCCAATTCCCATTTAAATTTTAAATTTTGAACAATGTTTTTGTTAGCCATTTTATTGATATAAGGCAAACATATTTTATTCAAAAGAAAGTTCTGTAGGAGAAAGAAGTCCAGGACAGAAACCCATACCTTAAGTAGAACTTAATCTACGAAGACCACCTTGAACGAACCTTGAAGAAACCTTGAAAATCGTCTAAGAAATTTTCTATTTTTTTTTCTTGCGTTTTGTTCACTGTTTTTCTCACGCTTGTTTTCTTGTTTTATTCGTGTATTTGTTTGAGTTTGAACGTGGTTTTTAGGTTTAGGAACTTACCTTGACTTATTCAACTTAGTTTTTAATAATTTAATTAAATAAATTCATTAACTAATTACTAAAAAACCCCTCCTAAGTTGACTAAACATAGGAGAATGTTGACTTGACCTAAAATCAGAAATTATGGTGTTCACTATGGTTAGGTCAACATTTTGACTTTATATTAATTAATTAAATCCTTAATTTAATTAATTTAGGGACCTAGTATAAGTACTAAAGAACCCCAAAGTCATTGGAACCATAATCAACCCTTTAAGACCATCCCAGGTTAAGTACAAGGATGTTACTTCATTATACTAGGTTAGCATGAGAATTTCGGTTTGACCCCTTTAATTTAATTAATTAAATGGATAATACAATTAATTAAGTAACCTAGGGTAATTACAAAAGTATCCTTAAGTCTTTATAAACATAACGAATCCTTTGGACAAACCTAGGTTAAATACTAAGTTGTCTTTTTCTTGTCTCAACCAAAATCTTAAAGCTTCTTTGTGATTTTAGTTTTACCCTGTAAATTTATTAATTAATCTGCTAAATTAATTAATTAAGTATCCTAGTGTACTTACTAAAGTATCCATATGTTTTTAGGACCTTAACAAACTCTTTCGACCATCCTAGGTTAAGTACTAGGTTGTCCCTTTCTTGTCTTAACCAAAATCTTAAAATTTCCATTTTAGTTTTGGTTTTAGCCCTTTTAAATTAATTAATTAATTTGCTAAATAAATTAATTAGGTAACTAGGGGAATTACTAAAGTACTCCTATGTTTTTAGGACCATAACTAACCTTTTGGACCATCCTAGGTTAGGTACTAGGTTGTCGCTTTAACTAGTACTAGGTTAGTGTCAACCCGGTTTTGGTCCTAGGTTGTCGGGTGCACTAATGGGTCCAGTTCATTTAGTACTAGGTTATTTAGCTTTTTGTGGAAGTATATTAGAGTCTAAAATTGGCTAGGAAGTTAAGCCCTACATGGAGTGGTCTCTTATGCACGTTTTTGTCCCCTTAACTACCCTAACCGAATTTGGTTAGGGTCGTCCCTCCTTTGGTGCTTCTTCACATGTCTTGAACATGTGCTTTCAAATGGGTTGGTTGTACTTTCCTAACTAACTATTATTTATGGTGCTTTTGGGAATGTTTACTTATTGTCCCAAGGATCCTAGCTATGTCCTTGGGCGCTGCTTACTCTACATGATCATTTTAATTGATCATGTGACATGGTATCTAGGCTGGACACTTGAATGCCTCATACCTTTTTGTGAGTTAAAGGAAAAAGCATTTTAGTTTAGGGTCTTCTTTGCAGGTACATTTCTAAACAAGCTTGGACTATATTTTGCTTATTTGGGTATATATAGAAATTGGCTAAGACCCCTTAGCAACTTTTCTATACTATGCCCAATATTTCTCCATATTGGGGATTGGAATGCCTATGTATCCCCAATACGTATTCTAACGGACGTACTGGCTCTTCACTAGACATATGATTTTCCGAAATGTTACATAGACTTTGACTATGTCTTATATGTGTAGTCTTAGAGTTGATGCATGATTATTCCAAAATTGACTTTATGAGTCCATGATTGTTATATTGATGATGATATAGTAATGTATAGGATTACATATGGATGATAAGAGTCATTCCTAAGTGCTTCACAGAATAATATGCTATATGTAATAAAGTAACGTATGTTATGCCTTGTTTTAGTAGAATTGTGTCCCTTACTTGATACATGTATGAATGATAAATTGATATAAGGTGTATTGACTAGGTACGACTAGTGCACCCTTTTCATGTATGAATGAGTGATATGTGAGACCTTAAAAGATGTTAAGGTCATGTGTGTGGAACGTTAATCCTAGTGGTAAGGTTATGCTATGAATTGGGAGTCGAGAGTCATAATGGTATCCTTCTTGTAATGAATAATGGATTTAGGGTTGATTTTCTGGAACTAAATCATATCATCCTTAGGAAAATCATGATGATCTACCTTTGTCGCCATCGTAAGGTAGCTCTAGTGGACCTTTTTTGTAGGGTGAATGTGATTGGGTTATGAACTTGATATGGAACCCTTTTGTATGAACCTTAAATTTCAATGACTCCAGGAGAACAAAGACTAGCACCGAGTGAGTATGTTATGGGAAGTAGCTCTACTGGAGACTGAAACTAGAGTACTATGTATCTCTACTTGAGAATGAGACTAGATTACATAAAAATCCCTTCATATTCCGTAACCATGTGCCTACATGGGATGTGTCTTAGTTCTACTCTTGGGAAATATAACACCCTCATTGGACTAGGTTAGAACTCTGTATTCCATGTTTAGATATCATGGTCTATGTTATTAATTGCATATTCTCATCGTATAGGATACTTACTAGCATTAGAGAAGTTCAATGAAGTTTAGGTGGTGGATTGGGACGCTATCTAGACATTGCAAAATAGGCTTTGAAGGTTTTCGTTAGAATCCCTAGGTCTTATCCTAGACCATTACATGAATGTCCTTTATGTGTGAATGAGTCTTAAATGATCTAATGAATGTAATGACATAAGTTAACAAAGCATGTTAAATGAATAAGTATTTATCTAGAGTAGTTAAGGGTTTTCTAGTTAAGGTGTGAAGGGGGCAAAGGATTGGTCACTTCGTATCTTACCTAGATAAGTCATAAGAATGACTCTAGTTAGGGAAGATGGTTGATTAGGTAGACATGACCTAAGACATAGGTAGTCTTAAGGATTACTTAGGTAATCTTTAATAGGTGAATCATGGACTTTATCTTCTTGATTTACTTAAGTAAATCTTTTTATAGCCTTTGGAAGGAGAATGTCATATCTCTATATGTTGTTGTATTAAGTGAGAATGATTCGATCTTAGGTAGTCTATAGGATCTCTTAAGTGTGTGTAAAAGGGATTGTATGGGCGGTCGCTTCACAACTCATTCAAGTGAGATTTAGAATCACTTTTGGTAGGAGGATCTTATGTTCATGTGTTTGATGTATTTGTAAGTGTGTGTATCTCATTATAGTTGGTCTGAACGATCATTTAGGAGTTCCTAAAGAGGTTGTATGGGCGGTCTCTCTTTATCTTACTTTAGTGAGTTTTAGGATATCTTTTATTGACGGAATTACATGCTAGAATGTTTCTAAGGTGTGAAAAGACTTCACTGTAACAATGAAGAAGTTCCGTGTAACAATGATATTGCTCACTATAATGTTGTCCTGAAAAATCTAATTAATTGGCTAAGTGATTTCTTATGTGTTTCTAAGTTGCTAAATGTTATAGTTATGATTATATTATGATATTTAATTCAAAAATGCATGTTTCTAATAAATGTCCATTTTCATGATTTTATGCATTATGCCATACTTAATACATGTCTTTGTACTAATTCCATGCTTTTATCTATCTGTAAAGTTATTCATTGGTGAAGGTGTTTTTGGAGAGATAAGCTTGGAATAGAATATCGTTCAAGCAAGTTGAAGTATGTATTCATTTGACTCGAGGGCATAGATGTCTTCTATTTCCTTTATCAAAGTATTGTAATAGATTTAGTAGTACTTATTTCTATTGAGAATGGGCCGTGTCCCAAAGTAATTTTTGTGTCTAAGATTTGATTAATTGAGACTTAGTATTTCCTATGAGTTATATTGAAAGATATTTTAAATACTTATAGAATGTTTGTGAATAGTTTTAATCCCGCACTACTTTACATATGTTTATATGATATTAACGATACGGAAGGTCTTTTACAAGAACTCCAAGAGGTAAAGTACGCTGGTTGTACTCCAAGAGTGTCATATCATCTAGGTTTTGGTATCGGGACGTGACGTTACCAATGCTCCCTTACAAGCCTTCTTCAATAGTTTTACCTAGGGTTAGGGAAATAGGCTCAATTCATTATCTCTTCTATATAACTAGGTCTAACATTAACAACTACCATAATTAACCGATGATTGATAATACTATATCCATAATTATCAAAATAAATCAAGAACAATACAAGTTTAAACATAAATTTCAGATTAAAAATGAAACCCATGTTTTTAACAACTTTTGGAAATCAAATTAGAAAAACCCTTTGGGTGAAGGAGTGCCAAAAGTGAAGAGCTTGCATACCTTAACAATATTTGGAGATTCATGAATAAAAAGTAGAAATATTACAGCCCTAATCCCTTTGACAATGTTCTTTAATGGTGTTCTTTGGGGAGAGAAATTAGAGAGAAGGAAGAGGATTTTGTATTTTGAAATAAAGTAAGTTGGGTTAGTTTAATAAGGGTAAGGTCCTTAAATAGTCCCTTAAATAACTTAATTGGACACCACTAACTCTTAATTAATCCCATAAGAAACTAACATAATTAAATGACTCACTTAAAATTGGAGAGTCCAAAACCAAACCTGACCTATGAGACACCGACCTATTGTCCGTAGATCAGTCTACACCCCTGTACTGCACGTCCGTCATTGGGGTAAGAGAATTTTTTTGTTATGGGACTTTTTGATAATTTAATAAGGCATTACATATAGAGTCATCGACACCCCGTTTTTCATACGAAGGCTCGTCGATTGGTCTCTTAGGTAGCCACTATTAATTGACAACTTTTGAGTCATTTTGGAAGGGTCCTCCACAAGGACTCCTAGGGTGGTCCTTGGGGAATATTACCCAGACGTTTCAACCCTAGATACACTCTAATACATGTTTAACACCCTTTTACAAAATTTTCGTGAATTCTGACTCTTAAAAATCCATGAAAAAATGCCTAGGAACACTAACCTCTATTTCACTAGTCTACATACATCATGGACGTTCCTTGACGTTTTGACACTAAAACTTTGTAAATTATTTATATACATTTCTTTAGGTCTTAAAACTATGTTAAAAGTTCTAGTTCATCATTGAGTCTCTATATTAGGTCACAGACTTTCAAAGTGTTACAAATATCCCTTAAACTACGTGTCCCCGTATAGCTAGTGGATCAACCTAGATAGGTATTAAATACGTTTCTACCTTTTCAAGTAGAACGCCCTTTGCGGTATGGGATTTTATGACACCAGATTCCATACTGCTCACATGGTCTCTGTCGGTTAAGTCTAAGCATGAAGAAATTTATGAAATGAACTAAGATAAGATTATGAAATTTAGTCATGTTTCCTTGAAAGACTACTTAGTGTAGGTATAACTATGGACCCTACTAATACATTGGAAAGTTTATTCTAAGGGATGTTATGATGAGTTTCCTTTAGGTAAGATAAGATTATGAGTATGCATGTAAATTGCACTTATGGCTTATAAATAGGTTTGCTTGATATATGTTGGGGTATAGGACACCATGTGTACATTGCACAAGTAAGCTTGTAAAAGGGTTAAGAGGATGGTTTACATATTATATGAAATAATGAATTATGACTAAGGTTAAATGAATGTGTGTTATGTTACTGAATGTGATGTGCCTAAGACTAGGGTGACATCTTAGGATCACATTGTATGAATTGTAATATGGGATGCGACTTGTACATTGCACTAGTGAGATTGGGAGGGTTTCTTAGGTGATGGTTCTTATGTATAAATTTTGCCATAATAAATGATCCTTAAATAGGATGAAATGTCTTTATCTGTATTTTGAATAGTATCTATGTTTACTTTATGTATATGAACTATATTGTGTTGTTGTGACAATATTCATGCTTTCCTTCTCAAATTATTCTTAAAGTTTATTTACTGTCTTAGTTTTTATTTTATGTTGTTAATGGTCGTGTCCCTATTCATCTCTATTGATGTTGAGTCTAAGATGGCAAAAGAGACTTAGTGTTATAACTATGAATTATGATATTTTACTATATATGAAGTGATAATGTACCATCTGATGTGCTATGAAAAGTTCTAAATTTTCCTCTATTTTTATGTTTATGCAATAAATGAATGCTAAGAGGCTTGTCTTAGACCTCCGAGAGGTCGACAACGCCAGTAACTTCTAGAGGATACTCTCCGGTCGTTGCAAAAACAATATCATCCCAAGCCTACAAGTGCAATGCTAATGTGAAGCCCCATAACCCCACACAATCAAGTAAACAAGACAAGGAATCATAACTAATGCCTTGGTTCATATAACATAACAGCACGTATAGCCATCAGCATACATAGAAATTTTTACCAATATCATGTTCATCAATGTAACCAACATCATGTAGGAACAACATCATATAAAACTAACATTTTCATGATATTAAAATTGTATAATAACATAAGAACAACCTCCTAGGACTCCGCTAAACGCCAACTTGTGCAATGCATAGGTATTTTCTCATACCACTACCTATACTAAGTAAAACCCCTTATGTCACCCTAGTTAGTGGTCAACTTAATTCCTTCATTCTTTCATTCTACTTATGAGGACAATCCCCTTAACCAACTATAGACCATGTGAGCTAAAAATGGAAGCCGATGTCATGAAATCCTACACTGAAAGAAGGTGCTCTACTTGCAAAGGTAGAATCTAAACATGAACATAACATTGTACGTGGATCCACTAGCTAGTATTTCAATGGAGGCAACATAGTTATGGAACTAGGAGATATACTAGAAACCCTCTTTATGGGCAGTTGAGTTGTAGTCTCCATCTCATGAGAATCATTGTGAACCTATGTCCACGTTGGGAAGGAACACCTCTCATACCTAGTTCACTCGGCGCTAAGCTAAAGCCTCTTTTTGAAATCCTTTTAAGTCTTTCTAGATAATAAAATCTTAATATAGGTCATTGGAGACTAACCCCTTGTATAATAATGTCATTAGATCATTAGGTATAGGATGAGAACTTCCTTTCATCATAAACCATCATTAGTTAGATCGTCACATCATAGTCATATTATAATAAGACACATAAGAGAATCACATTCAAACTTTCATGATCATACCCCTACACAAGATCTCCCAATACATGATACTAATAACATGGCATCATAATCATCATATCATAATCTTCTTAATCGTATTAACGTAATGATACTCTAATTGAACATAATCATGAAGAACAAACCACCATTATTGAAGGAGAGAACTCATAATTATAAAGGTCTTACAAATATCTTCGAAGCATCACATTCAAGATCTTACCCTAAATTAATAACAATTATCCAATGATCCGCTCGTAATAAACATAATATAGTGAATTATGCAATAACATAATCAATTCCAACAACCCTAATCAGCTACAAGTCTAGTTCATAGCTAAGCTTAGCGAAAAGGGTACAATCATAAAACTCTCGCGAAAACTAGGTCAAAGACTAAGAACTACAACAATTCTACCATTGAAAATCATAATAGATCAAGATAAACCAATAAAATTCAACATTAAATCAATTTGAAACATCATTCAAGAAATTGGAAGAAAACCCATCTTTTAGTCATCATTAGAAACCAATTTTGGAGAGCCTCTTGGGGAAAGAGATCCCGAGAGTGAATAGCTTCCATACCTTAAGTTTCCTTGAAGTTTGATGGAGAAAAAGTTGAGTCTTTGATCCCTGGTGAACCTTGAAGGTTGGCCTTCAATGGGGTGCGTGGAATAGTGAGAGAAATTAGTGAGAAGTAGTAGAAAATTGGGTTTGGGAATAGTATGGTGTCAAGTTAGTTTATGAAATACAGTAGCTTATATAGTCCTTTAACTAACATAATTAAACACACCTTAAATCTCAATTAGTAGCTTAACTAATTAACAAACTAACCTTCTAATTTAAAAAAACATGGAACTGAATTGACCCTCCAACTACGAACCCCCGTCTACGGGGCATCGACAAGACAATGGTGTCGTACTGACAATGTATTTTTTTTTGGTCAGAGAGGGTGTTTTGAGACCTTTTTGAGATGTGTCTAAGTAAGTAGCTATGAAACCATCGATGGGCCGTTGACCCATCTAGGGCTCATCAGTTGGTCCATACTTTAGCTACTGTCAATTTGTCAGTTTTGGGCCAAATGTTCGGGTCCTCTACAAGGACCCTTTGAGCGGTCATTAGGAAGTCGTACCCAGACGTTTCAACCCTAAATATACTATCCTATACATTTAACACTTTTTTACAAAATTTGACTAAATTTCAACTCTTAAAACCCTATTAATGCTGCGAGGGCACACTAGCATCTATTTCACTAGTGTTTGGACGTCTTGGTCGTTTCTTGATGTTTGACTCTAACAATTCCTAGATAGATTCAATACATAAATTAGGCTTATAAACATTGTTTTAAGTTTTAGTTCATCATGTCAGGTGCTCGACTAAGTCATTAACTTCTGAAGTGTAACATTATACCCCATTAGGAACATTCGTCCCCGAATGATACTTTAACCTATTTGTTGGGGATTAAGAAAAATCAATACTAGCAACCTTACCAATAAACACATAAAACCATAAGAAGTCACAACTCATAAGAGTACTTCACAACTTCATTCAACACATAATTATAGTATTACACATAGAAACTCACTTCACAATTGACAACATATAAGTGCTCAACATTTCATAACACATAATGAGGAACTACCTTCTAAATATCAATATGAGCTCAACATGAATATTGATGTTTTAACTTGTTATCCTTCCTTTCAAGATAAAATCAAAGCACTACAATCTTAAGAAGGCAAAACACCGATTTCATATCAGTGCAAGTAGAGCATAAAATGACATGTTTTCATTAAAAATCATTTTTGACATAACCTTTACCAAAACATGCATATACTTAGAAAACAAGTCAAATTCACATTATTCATTATCTTTATTTTAAGAGGAAGTACTAACCTTAAAGAGGAAAAATATAAGTACAGTAGGACTTTATGTCGGCCTCGGCCTCCCATGTTGCACCCTCAACAAAATTGTTTCTCAATAGAGCTTTTACGGTGGCAATCATTGTAATCCTCAACCCTGTTACTTGATTATCTAGGATCTCAACTTGTTCTTCTTCATAAGAAAGGTCCTCATTCACCCCTAACCCTTCAATAGGGATAATAGACACCAGACCGCATTTACATTTCTTTAACATGTATACATGAAATACCTGATGAACTGAAGCTATTTTAGTTGGTAGTTTCACCTTATAAGCCACCATTTGTGCCCATTGCAATATCTCATAACGACTCACATTCGGGGACTTAGCTTCCCCTTTTCACTGAATCTTATCACCCATTTAATAAGTGAAATCTTCAAGTACACCCAATCACCTAATTCAAATTGAAAGTGCTCAAGGTCATCAAGCCCATAATGTAGATCAACGAAATAAGGTTCTAGTGGTTCCTCGAAAAATGACCAATGGTGATATTAGAGAGGCTTTACTGCTATATTGTTTATATGGGTATTGCACCTAGAGTGAATGTTGTGAAGAGCAGTATGACATCTTCATTGAGAGATTTTGTGAGGATTAATCCTCCTATCTTTCTCGTCCCTAAGGTGGGAGAGAATCCCCAAAAGTTTCTAGATAAGGTGTATAAGATAGTGCATGCTATGGGAGTGACTTCTAGGGAGAAAGAGGAGTTGGCTTCTATAAATTGAAAGATGTCGCTCAAGTGTGGTACACAATGGAAAGGCAATAGCTTGTTTAGTCGGGTCCTTTTGAGTGGGAAGAATTTAAGGAAGATTTTCTTGGAACGTACTTTCCTCGTGATAGGAAGGAGTTTAAGATAGAGTAGTTTATCAATCTCAAGCTAGGGAATATGAGTGTTGCGGGATACTCTTTGAAGTTCTTTATGTTGACTAAATATGCTCTATCCCTTGTGTCTAACCCTAGGGATGAGATGAGTAGGTTTGAGATGGGTATCGCCGACCTTGTGAGAGAAGAATGTCGTACCACTATTATACATGATAATATGACCCTAGCTAGACTCATGGTGTATGCTCGATCAAGAGACGAGTCCAAACTTTAGAGGATGTATAGAAAATTGAAAAGGAGTGGTTAAAGTGATCAAGATTAACTTGGGTCGAAAAAGAGGGCTCAAACTCAAGAAGAACCTAGGAGTGCTAAGGTTAAATTTGAGAACTGAGGTGGTTCTAAAAATGGAAAGCCTACATGTGTCACTTATGGAAAGAGGATATTTGGGAAGTTTCTAGCCGGTACTTGTGGTTGCTTTGGTTGTGGGAAGGATGATCATAAGGTCAGAGGTTGTCCTCAAATTGCTGGTAGAGGAAGAGAGGGTAAGCAAGTTCCTCCAATTAACCGTCAATTAGTAACTTAACTAATTAACCTACTCACCTTCTAATTTAAAAAATTTGGCACGGAAACGACTCTACAATGACGAACCCCCGTCAATGGGGCGTAGACAAGACGACAACACCGTACTAGCAGTCCCTTTTTTTTGGAAAGGGTGTCTCGAGCCATTTTTGAGATGTGGGTATGTAAGTACTTACGACACCATCGACAGGCCGTTGACCCATCTAGTGCTGGTCGGTTGGTCCGTCATTTAGCAATCGTCAATTTGGCAGTTTTGGGTCAAATGTTCGGGTCGTACCCGAACATTTCGACTCTAAAACACTATCCTATTCGTTTCAAACCTCTTTATAAAATTTGACTAAATTTGTCACGACCCAAAACCGAGGCCGCGACTGGCACCCACATTACCCTCCTATGTGAGCGAACCAACCAATCTAACCCTTATCATTTTAACATATATCAACAGAAAATAATGCGGAAGACTTAAACTCATTAAATAAAACAAATCAACATCTATTAATTCCCCAAAATCTGGAAGTCATCATCACAAGAACATCTATCTCAAATTACTAAACTAAGAATGTCTAAGAACAAAAA